>NW_008358090.1:798020-894515 GCF_000622305.1 Nannospalax galili | reverse complement strand
TTTCTGATTCTTGTGTGAGACTCAAGCCTTCCTTTGTTGAGTTTATGTCTGTTTCTTTTTGTAAACGTTATATGTCTTTGTGGTTTACTTGTTTGGCATGAAAAGCTGGTTGGTCTAGGCTTCAGGTTCTCTCTTTTGATTTTATATTGGAGTGGCCAAATTGCTTTTGTCTTCAGGAGTTCCCATAGAGGCCCAAGTCACATGAGGGCCAGACAGTCTCAAGCTTTCTCCTAAGGTCTGGATCCCTCCAGGAAAGATGCTGCCCTCATGAATTTGGGGTCTGGGCTGGCCTGGGAGCAGGGCACAGGAAAGATGTTGGTCTTAGCAAGCTGATGGCTGTGCCACCCAGGAATGCAAAGGGAGGTGGGGCCTGGAAAAGGCCCTGAGGGCTCCTGGGCACTACTGGGAGGAATTGAGTTGGTCTGGTTTCAATGGATCAGGAAGCAGTGGTGACTCTGGGCTGAGAGGTCAGCCCAGGTGTCTGGGGCACCAAGACAGGAAATCGGCTAGTACCCAGGCTAGGAGGAGAGACCAGGCAGGGGGAGCTGGGAGGGTGAATGAGACTGGGGGGGGGATCAAGGAGAGGTGGGCACTGCTGGACTGAAAGGTTCTGGCACCAGGATGCAGGAGGCTGTGCTGCCCAGGGAAGCAAAGGGAGGTGGGGGCAGGCCCAGGCCCAGAGGGCTCCTGGGGACTGCAGGGAGGGATTGGATTGGTCTGGATGCAAAGGATCAGGAAGCAGTGGTGGCTCTGGGCCAAAAGGTCGGCCCAGGTGTCTGGGGTACCAAGACAAGAAATGGGCCAGTACCCAGGCTAGTAGGAGAGATGGGACTGGGGAGTGGGGTGTCAAGGCATGGTGAGTGTACTGGACTTACCCAGGAAAGGTGCTGGCACCAGAATGATGGGGGCTGTGCAGCCCAGGGAAGCAAAGGGCTATCATTTTTTTATGTGTATGAGTGTATCACTTACATGTAGGTAGGGTACCTGTGTTGTGTAATGCCCATAAAAGTCAGAAGAGGGCATCAGATCCCCTGGAACTGGAGTTATGAACAGTTGTTAGCCACCATGTGGATGCTGGGAATCAAACCCAAGATCTCTGCAAGAACAGCCAGTGCTCTTAACTGCTGAGTCATTTCTGCAGCCCTGTGATAATTAACCTTGATTGTCAACTTGATGGGATTAAGACTCACCATGGAAACAAGCAGTGAGGGCATTTCTAGGTTAGGTTAACAGAGGTAGGAAGACTCACCTTGAATGTGGAAATCACTGTACTGAATTAAAAAGCTTGCCGGGCATGGTGGCTCATGCTTTTAGCCCCAGCACTTGGGAGGCAGAGGCAGGTGGATCTCTGTGAGTTCAAGGCCAGCCTGGTCTACAAAGTGAGTTCCAGGACAGCTGGGGCAACAGGGAGACCCTGTCTCAAAAAGACCAAAAAAAAAAAAAAAAAAAAAAGCTAAGCCGCAGCATCCATCTCTCTCTGCTTCCTGACTGAGGATGCAATGTGATTGGCCTTCTTATGTTCCCACCACATTGATAGACTACACCTTTGAACTGTGAGCCAAAATAAATCTTTCTTCCTTAAGTTGCTTTGATCAGGTAGTTTGTCACAGCAACAACAACAACAAAAGAACTAATACATACCCCACCACAACCCCCATAAGAGCAGCCCTCCTGTTCAAGAGAGCCTTACACTGGACTGGTCTTGCTCCCTGTAGCATCCTGGCCCTGGGACACATCTACTAACAAAGGAGCACTGTACAGCAGCAGTTGGTGTTCAGGGCCAAGAATGCCATTCCCACCCTCTGAGAATCCCTTTAAATGAGACTCCTCTAAGGTGCTCATACCCCTACTCCCATGCAAGCTGAATTTTAGATGGGATTAAAACGACTCCAAGACTAGGGGATGAGTTCAGTTGTAGAGTGTTTGCTTAGGATACATAAGGTTCTAGGAAAAACAAAGACAACCAGACAAACAATAAGAAAAACCAAGACTGGGCCCGACTCTGTCCAAGTGATCTCAGCAGCAGCATTGGCCCTGGGGCTTGGAGTGGAGGCACCTGTTATGAGAATTCCTTCCCTGGGGAGACTTAAACACTATCTACCTACTTCCTCCTAAGGTGCCATTGACAAACCACTGTACAATTCCTCTGAAGTTCACACTAGGACACCAATGAGTTTATTGGACTTAAAAAACATGGGTGAGGGGTTACTGGCAGGAGTATGGATGACTTCAAAACAGTTTCACTGGGAAGTCTTCATCCAGCATGGATGATGTCTTCTCATAGCCACATAAATGGGGCATCTTTGTAATTTACTCCAGCCTGTATACTATAGTACCTTCCAGATCCCAAGGACACAGGCATTAGAACAGAATTACATAAAAATAGCTGTTCTATTTTCACCTCTGTGATAAAATAGCCTTACAAGAAGCAACTTTTGGGAGAAAGGGTTTATTTGTCTTACAATTCCAGGTCATAGTCCATAATTGTGAGGAAGTCAAGGCAGGAACTTAAAGTATCACATCCACAGTTAAGAGAAGAAAGAATAAACACATGTATCCTTGCTGCTTTGCTTGTTCTCAGTTAGCTCTCTCCTCTCATACAGTTCAGGACCCTCTGCCTAGGGAATAGTGCCACCCACAGTGGGCTGTATCTTCCTACATCAATTAACAATGAAAACAAACCCCCTCAGACATGCCTGCAGGCCAACCTGGTCTAGGTAATTCCTCATTAAGACTTTTTCCTCAAATGATTCTAGGTTGTGTTATGTTGACAGTTTAAACTAGCAAGCACAATCCATCCCTTGTCAATGTGATGCATAAACACATCACTTCAAGCCATAGCTTTCCATTCCTTGTCCCCAAAGTCTCATGTTAATATTATGATATAAAATATATTCCAACTCTAAAAAGTCCCTAAAGTCTCTTAACTATGGGTTCCTATAAAATGAAAAACAAGTTATATACTTAAACATTCTTATTCCCAAAGGGGGCAGGGCAGGGTATAAAGACGATCACATCAAAGCAAAATTAAAATCCAGCAGTATAAATCCAAATCCTGTAGTTCAGTGTCTGACATCAGGAACTCACTCATAATGAAATCGTCTGGGCTTCAAAGGGTTTGTGCAGCTCTGCCATGCACAGCACACACAGCTTCCTTCTGAGGCTATTTCCATTCCACACCTGTAGCTGTCTTTGGGAGATCTCCATGGTCCTGGCATCTCCAGTATCCTGGGGTCGCCATTGCAACTAAGGCTTCATCTTCACCAATGACCTCTCAGCACCTCTCTGCAGGGATTCTGACCCTACCACAAGGTTCCATGGCTCTACTGCTTTCCATGACCTCCTCAGTCTTGGATGATGCTGACAACATTGCCAAGTTCTTCCTGCTCAATATGTAGCCTGGCCCCCTTGGATCAGCTCCTGTGTGCTGGCCCTGAGGAAGCATGTTCCTATTGTCCTAATGAAGCACAAGGCTTGACTTTAGTGGTGCCGATCCCTTTGATAACCACAGCTGCTTCTTCAGTCCCAGCATAATCCAGGGATCCTCCCTACTCCCTCTTTCTCTGAGGAAGCCTGTTAGTGATGGCTTCTAGCAAGCAAGCATAGCTGATCTGATGATGATGCAGCTGTTTTGCTTAGAGGACCATGTTCTCTACAGCACCACCAAGAAGAAGGCCTAGCCTGGTTTGACTATGACCATGATGGCCCTCACCATCTTGTCAGTCAGGTGACCTTGGCAAAGGTACCAACCGTACAGGATAAACAAAGTTGTTAAGATTGTCAGCAGAGCATTTACTTCCAGACTCTGATGCCCAGATTGTCTTTACTGATGTTAGATGTGTTAATAGTGTTTGAGGAAGCCAGGGTTCACTCTGGGTGGCTGTGGGTCACCTTTGTCCAGTTTAACATATAAACCTTTTTTTTTTGCCTAGGGGTGTTGGAATCTTCTGTCTTGCTACTACCTGAGATACACTTCTATCAGTGAATCCCCAGAACCTGGGTCCTGGGCAGTTCTGAGTATGCCTACATCTTTTGGGGTCTCACAATATCTTTCAGCTGGTTCTCATGTGCTAGGACCTGGTGTTTCTGGAGACAAGGTGAGTCCCCAGCCTGGCTCTGAGCCACTTCTGACAGCCCCTAAGGAAGGGACAGTAGATGCCCAGCCTCTCCTGTGTGGAAAGCAGGGAGACTGCAAGGGAGTCAGTGATCTTTTTTCTGCTGATGTCTAGAAGCTTCTTTGACCACTTCAGGTTGGCCACAGATGGATGGGATGGGACATTTTTGTGCCACAACTGAGGTTATTTTACAGGGCAGTATGGATATGTGAAGTGGGAGAGCTCTGGCTTTAGCAGCATGCCTGCCCTTTGCCTAGTGTGCACCAGTGGTGTCTTCATAGACTCCACAGTCAGAAATGTCCACAGGTGCTCTCAGATGTCTCTTCAGGGCACAGTCCCTCTGGTAGTGAACTGCTTGGCATGGCACTGAGCAGGTTCCCTGAGCATTGGGATGCTGGGGACATATAAGCAGAGGCGGGGTGGGGTACAGTCAGGAGAAGGACATGAAGCTGAGCCTGGGCTGGCACTCTGGGACAGAAAGTTGTACTACATGGCTGAGAGATCTGAGGGAGGGGCCTGAACGTCTTTGTATTTTGCTGTATTCATAGACTTTTAGGATGAACTTGTATAAGTTATGCACACAATGAGCAGTAAAACTCCCTCCACTGTGAAGTAGGAGAACAGTAATACTGGGGCCCTGTCAGTCAGGAGCTGTTAGTTCCAGTTCCTTCAGCTGTGCTGTCACCTTAGTAGGATGGAACTGGGAAAGGTCATCATGCACTTGGAAAATTCCCCCTTTCGGTTTTGACCCTGCTCCCCTCCTCAGACCATCCAGGAAATCATCTCTGGAGAGGGGACAAGGCTCATTAATGGTTTTCTCTGTTTCCACCCAAGGAGTGTGCACACCAGGCTATGGGTATGTATGAATGTGAGAAGGGTGAGCTCACAACTGTGTCATCCTGGGGGGCAGAGGAAGGAGGTCCTGCCCTGATCCAGGCTCAGTCTGGGTACAGGGTCCCCAGTTGCTCTGAGCCTTTGTACCATGTACACGGTGAAATTTCCTAAACCCCATTTTCCTTCCTTGTGAACTGTAACCAGCACTGATTGCATAGCATCAACCAATGGGGACTACTCTGGGAATCCCGGACAGGATTCTGATGATGGTGGGTGAGGTGGGAGGCGTAGCACCCACGGTCCTGGAACTAAGAAGGGATAATGATAGGCTGCTTTGCAAAAACTTTTATTTTGCATATATATATGAGATTGGTATTCATGTAACCTACATGCCCTGGATCTTGATATCTAGTTGAGGCTGGTCTTGAATTTCTCATCCTCCTGCCTCCACCTCCCAAGTGCTGGAATTATAGGTGTACACCACCAGGCCAGGCCAAATCTTTAAAGACAGGCAAAAGAACAGCCAATAAATCCTGAAGCAGGAAGGGAGGAAACATGCCTCTAATCCCAGCACTTGAGAGGCAGAGGCAGGCATATCTCTGTGAGATGAGGGCCAACCTGGTCTACATACTGAATTTCAGGACAGCTGGGGCTACATGAAGACCCTGTATCAAACAAAACAAAACAAAACAAAACAAAACAGCTCAAAACAAAAAAAAATCAAGACAGAGGAATATGTTAAGAAATAATCCTCATTGCTTATACAAGTTATGGTTGCTTTGGTATTGTCAGAGAGCCTGGCACGGTGGTGAACTCTAGAGACTGAGGCAGAAGGATAATGAATTTGAAGCCTGCCTGGGCTACAGAGTAAGGCTCTGTCTCTAAAAACAAACAAATAAACAAACAAACAACCCAACCAACCAACCAACTAACCAAACAAGCAAAATGAGAGTGAGAAACAAGAGTGATCAGTCATAGATGACAACTTTCCACACTCAAGACAATCTTCCAGAACCAATCAGCCCGCTGGTTAAGGTGGATGTGCAGAGAGGGACAGCCTTCCTCATGCCAGTCATGGAATGATAACATCCTTTTAAAAAGATGACATTCACAATAACTACAACATTGTCAGATACTCAGGGATAAAGGTAGTGAACATTGTGTAGACCAGAAACACAAAGACAAGTTTGAAAAGATGCAGTGTTGGCAGGATGGCCATTCTCTCCATTAGTGCAGAAACCCAACCTAATTCAGTCACAGTAAAGGCTTCTCACAGAGGGAGCAATTGATTCTAAAACATAGACAAAGCAACACCAGACGTAGTGGCTTAAGGCCTTTCAACCCAGCCCTCTGGAGGCAGAGGCAGGCAGATCTCTGTGAGATCGAGGCCAGCCTGGTCCACATAGTAGGTTCCTGCCAGGCTAGGACTAGGTATAAGTTGTGACATGGGGTGAGCTTGGGCCACAGCCCTCCTCTCCCTAACATTTCCCAAGATGTTATTTCAAAAAGATAAATGACACCTCTATAACTGGTACTCTGGGTACCTGAACCCAAGGAAATACCTAGTTCCCCCAACAGTCCCTGTCACAGGCCAAATACCACTTCCTCCCAGCCCCTCCTCCAAGCAAAGGCCTGGCCAAGTCTCCTGCCCACTTCCTGGGGTTGGAGGATAAAGGAACTGAGAAGTCCAGGCAGGAGGGTGCTGCAGAGACCTGGTATGGTAAGGATACCATCCTCTCCCACCTCAGATGCCTCTAGTGGGCTCCAGGCTTTGGTTCCCTGCATCCTAACCCAGGCCCCTCCAGGCCCTTCATGCTTCTGTCTTCTTTCAGACCCATGCAGAGGGTCTAGTCCTTCATCCTGACCCTGGCTAACTCCACTCCCTCTATACCTGCTTTGTGCCTTTCTCTACAGATGTTGAGCCTGCTGTGTCTGACCCTCTTCTTTGTGGGGTGCTCCATTGCTGAGACCCCAGGTGAGTCCTCACCCCATCCCACCTCTGCCTTCCACAGAGGCCCCAAGAAGCTCTGTCCTCAGGAACCTGGGGGTATGTGTGTGGTCTGCTCTGCGTGAGTATGGATGACAGACTGAGCATTGTCCCTCTACCTGTTGCTTGCAGCACCTGTCTCTGAAGATGTGCTGGTGGGCATCGTGGGGGGCCACAATGCCCCCCAGGGGAGGTGGCCATGGCAGGTTAGCCTGAGGCGCTATAGCTACTACTCTGCCTCTTGGGTACACATCTGTGGAGGCTCCATCATCCACCCTCAGTGGGTGCTGACTGCTGCCCACTGCATTCACAAGTGAGTCCCTCCTCCACCATCCAGGCCTGGGTGGGATGTGGTGTGAATCAGAAAGGCAGGGCTGAGACCTGGAGTCTAGAGCCCTGGGCTGGGGTTGATTCTTCCCAGCACTGTGGAGAATTTTCCCATGGTGCCTAAGATACGCTGTCATAGCTTTTTTTCTGATGCCAGGAGAGATGCTGATCCATCAGCCTTTCGGATCCATGCTGGGGATGTGTACCTCTACGGGGGCAAGGAGCTGCTGAGCGTGAGCCAGGTTATTGTCCACCAAGACTTCATCGATGCTGGTCTGGGTTCGGATGTGGCTCTGCTCCAGCTGGCGAAACCCGTGCAATACTCTGCTAATGTCCAGCCTGTCAAGCTGTCCTCCAGGTCTCTTGAGGTCACCGAGAAGGATGCGTGCTGGGTGACTGGCTGGGGCACAGTGAGCATGTATAGTATGTATTGGGGAAGAATGTGGGTCTCTGAAGATTCATGGAGGGTGGTGCTGAGGTCCTGGGGAGCAGGTTCCAGAGAGGAAAGAGGGAGCTGTTGTGGAACATGGGATGGCTCTGGCTGCATCTCCTCAGCCACTCTTGATGTACATCAGAGCCTCTGCACCCAAGGCCAATGGCATCTGGACCCAGATCCCAAGACTCTGAGAGGGAAAGCCTGCTTCTTATTTTTCCAACTTAAAGTATTTGGAGAAAAATACCAGAAAACAACTGTTTGGTCCCTGGCAGGCCAGGCAGATAGAATCCATGTGTAGAGGTCTTAGGAGTTGTAGGTGGACATGGGCCCTGCAGGCTGGCATCCATACACTCTGTTCCAGGAGGGGCATATTGAGGTTCAGAGAGGGGGCCGGACTTGGGCAGAGATGGAGCTATATTGGGGACAGGCCCCACCTCTATCCCCAGGATGAGCAGTAGGGTTGTGGAACAGGTGGGATCTATACACCACCAGTCCCACTTCCTCTTCTTTCTAGGCTCGCTGCCCCCACCCTACCATCTTCAGCAGGTACAGGTGCCCATAGTAGACAATGCCCTCTGTGAGCAGCTGTACCAGAATGCCTCCAGGCACTACTACCAGGGCCATAGTCTGATCCTACAGGACATGCTGTGTGCAGGCACTGAGGGCCGAGACTCCTGCTATGTGAGTCCCATCCACCTTCCCCTTTCCCCTCCCCACACCCATTTCAGGGCCAATAACCATCAATGCTTCTTCCTCTCCTAGGGTGACTCAGGTGGCCCCCTTGTCTGCAGGATGGCAGGCTCCTGGACTCTGGTGGGAGTGGTCAGCTGGGGCTATGGCTGTGCCCTGAGGGACATCCCTGGGGTCTATGCACGTGTGCAGTCCTTCCTGCCCTGGATTATTCAGCATATTCAGGGGTCACATATTGGCTGACCTTATCATCATCTAGCACTCTGCTTCAGTCTTCACCCAGTTTCCTGATTCTGTCCTATCTTCTGGTCTTTGTGGAGCCTGGGGAAGAGTCAGGGGTGATGGCTGGAATAGGCTGGGTTCTGCTGTCTCTTTGATGAAAATTCCAGAGTTGCTAGGCAGGGTTCAGGCTCTGGAGCATAGGTGCCGAATGTGTTGAGTACCAGCACAGATGTGGACTAGTAGTTTTTTTTGCTTTCTCAATAAAGATACTGTGCACATTCATGTTCAGGTTTTTGTGTGAACACAAATCTCCTTTTCTCTGATGGAAACACTACAGATGCTGTTTTAATGATTTTCCAGATGAGAAAACCAAGGGCTAAACTTGCCAAAAGTGGGGCTCAGGCAGGTCAGTGCTCTGGGTCCTTGCTCCTGGCTTCCAGGCTCCCTGCCAGTTCTTGTTGCCCTTGTCTTGAAAGCACCTAGCATCTCCATAGTATCCTGGAGCCAAGATGCAGTGACACTATAAAGGCATGAAGAGTAAAAGGCCCAGATATGCAGCCTTGGGATGGTGACATTCTGACCGTCATCAATGTCACCAGGGGAACAATGTGCCAGGGTCTAGGCAACTGCTGCGATGTTGCTATCTTTCCTCTACCTCATTATTTTGCTCCAGGATCCTATAGATTCAAGTATCCAGACAGTATATTTAAGGTCTCTTTATGGCCTGGAGTATCGCCTTGAACTCCAATCCAGTGCCAGCTGTCTAATGACAGAGAGGGTGAGGGCTGGCAGCCATGTGGCTTCCCTTACAGGGCGGCTCTAATCCTGGGTGTATGGTGGGAAGAGTCTTGGTAGGAAGGAGGTGACCCTCTTCACTGGGGAGCAGGAGGAGGAGGAGGAGGAGGCTGGACTGGTTGGGAGCTCCTGTCTCAGTCCCTGACAGGGCTGTTCTTTCATCCAGAGCCTCTGACTGGGAGTTAATATTCTGCAGAGCTCATCCAGATACATAGGGCAGTGACCCAAGCTGGGCTTTGTGGGATGTAGAGTGGTACCTGATGAGGGTTAAACCCAGATGAGATTCATCCTTGCTCAAGAGGGGTGTCGAGAGGAGAGGAAGAAGCTCTGACTGGGGCTCTGGAAGAGGAAGCATGATTGCGGGAGATGGGGGGGAAGTCTTAGGTCTTATAGGGCTCCCAGACTGCTGGGCAGGGTCCTCTAGGCAGGGCAGGGCTGGCTTTTCTGACCTGCAGCTGGGCAGGGGAGAGAGGGAGAGTAGGTCACTCCAGGGAGACTGGGAGTCATCCAATGACCATGGCTGCCACAAACACCCGGATAGTGTCACATCTAATGTTCCCAAGTCACTGCATACTCCCCAAACACCTGCATAGGCCCCTAGTTCTCCAGCATAGCCCACCAAGAACCTCCCCAGTTCTGTGCCTCCAATACATCCCCAGGACAGGGAGGGTGGGAGGTCAAGGCTTAGGTGTGGTTCCAACTTTGCACCCAGGGTCAGGTAGCACTGCTGTCACTGGCAAAGGGTGGGGGAATCTGGAATCCCTCTGGAGGGTAGGCCATGTTCCTATGACTCCCAGGATGCTGGAGCTAGGCTGACCTTGCCCTTTCTCTTATACCCTATTTCCTACTCCCTGCAGATCCTTGGGGAAATAGGTCTGACTGGGGTGCAGTGTCTGGTGTCCTCGTACCCTGTGCTTGAGACCCCTCTTGTATCCTTTAGTCCTCCGAAAATTCTGCTTTCTGCCTGTACCACCCTGGAGGCCAGGGCTGGGGAAAAGTGATCAAAATTAGTACATTGGCAGCCAGGTGTGGTGGCACAAGCCTTTAAATCCCCGAACTCAGGAGGCAGAGGCAGGTGGATCTCTGTGAGGTCAAGGCCAGCCTGGTTTACCTAGTGAGTTCCAGGCTACAGGAAGACTCTCTCTCAAAAACAGACCAAAGAAAGTTAGTTCATTGGGTTTTTTTGAACCTGAAGTCTGTGCCCAGCTGGGCTCTGTGTGGTGTTGGGCAGCTTGTGTTTATTGTAGCACTCAGCGTCCCACCCCTAAAGCTTATAAGGGCACTAAGGTCTGTTCTTCTAAAAAACTCTTTATTTAATGTACATTTGTGTGTGTGTGTGTGTGTGTGTGTGTGTGTGTGTGTGTGTTGTAAGAGTGCACCTTCTTGACCATAGCTACATAGCTATACCATGTTAGAGTTTAGGCTGACTCTAGTTTCTGAAATTATTAGGCAGTTGGCCCAGGGTATGGGAATGCCAGCTGGGCCCTGGTTGTCTTGGGAACAGGTCAGAGCATCCTAGAGTGCTTCTGCTAACTGCTGATTTATGTCTTCTGTAGGTCATTCTTGCCTTGCTTCTGCAAAATAGTAATTGTTGCTAACAGACCTCTTTCTGGTTGGAAGACTTAGGGAAACTTTATTTCTAGGATACAATTGCTATACAACACAACCCCCTTAGAGGGAACTTTGTGACCAGAAAAGGCAAGGTAAATAATAAGATTGATAATGTTTGTTTATGAATGAGGAAGAAGGCATGCAGATGTATTATGGTTCGGGTGTGGGGTTTGAATGGAAAATTGTATTTTCTTATGTATTTCCTTGATAATGTTTGCTCAAGCTTAACGCTCAATGATTAGTTTCTGTATTCTGCTTGCTTGCCTAGCAACATGATCAATACAAAAAGAGCCAGAGCGCTTAGGCTTGGTGCTACTCTTGGACCCTTTAGGAAAGAGTGTAGCCCGGCTGTAATAAATCTATCTTTCCTTCTCTAGATTCACCTGTCTGTCTGTTTGGGGCGTTTGCGGATCACAGACTACAACGCGCGTGTGTGTGTGTATGTGTGTGTGTGTGTATGTGTGTGTACACTGGACAAACACTCTGTCACTGAGCTATGTTCCCAACTGTACATCACTGCTTTTTAAAGAGTGAAATGCTCTTTCAAAGTCAAGAAAATTAAATATAAAAGACAAAGTAATTAAATGGAACAAACCATAATTGAATAGTGCAGTCCACACAGAGATAATTTACCCAAGCCTGGCCATTCTCAGGGCTAAGTACCCTTGCTAGGTGCTATCCTGAATACACAACTGGCTAGTCCCTAGTGAAATTTTGGGGTATATAAGAATTTCAGAATTCTACTGGTGCCAGAGACCTTTCTGGAATGTTCTTTGTAGGCTCACTTTCTGAAAATGACCACCAATAGTTCCTGAGGCCTTTTCTAAGGACACATATTATTCCAAACTCACTATAAGCAACAACACTGCTATTCTCCCAAGACAGGCACAATTGCCTGATACCATGAGAAAAGATCAGGATGGGAGCTGTTCCATGCACTCAAGATGAACAAGACATCAGTACAGTGAGACTAACTTATGAGGCAGTACAGTGAGACTAACTTATGACAGCATGGCCCAAGTTCACCCAGGCACACCCTGCTATGTCCCTATCTCTCAGGCTAACTTGCCATCTGCCCGGGCTCAGCCTGAGTACCCATTAAGGCATCCCCTAATGCTAGGCAGGGGTATCTCAACATTCTGCTTGCATACCACAGCCCCACCCTCAGTGTCCACAATTGCTTCTGCTCCTTCAACAACAACCCAAGATCGCTGGGAACCAGTCAGTGTCATGGGTGACTGAACAGATTAGATCTTGTGGACAGTGGACAGTGGAAATTCCTCCCTGGGTCTCCAAGAACTCAAAGGGAAGACATTTCAGGTCTTTCAAAAGCACTGTGCCTAGCCTGGGAGCTGGTTCATCACTAACCCACATTCCCTCTGTACACAAGCTGCGATACGTGTAGGGACATTGGAAAAACCTGGTCTTGGGCCCTTACTAGCTATAGCTCAAGCGTCCTCAGGTTTCTGGGCCTTTTGCTCTGAGACACTGGTGCTCCAGTGCTGGTCCATTGTCCAAGCTTCTGCCAACCCTCCCTCTTGCAACACCAGCCCTGGGCAACCACATTCTTTACCTAATAGCATCCCTGAGCCCACAACCTGGACATGACCCTCTCATTGACTGAGTTGTGGATCATGGGCTAACGGCTACCTGACCACTTCTGGGCTAACGGCTACCTGACCACCCCTCCCTCCCTTCTGTGGTCTCTTGATTCTTTCTCTGATCCTATCATCAGATGTGCTTATGGTGACTTGGCCCTGCCTCTATCAGGGAAGTCAGGTATCCTATCCCCAGGCCCTGTTACCCAACAGTGACAGCAGGACCACCAGTGAGGGGCCTCAGGCAATCCCACTCAGATAAGAAACCCTGGACCCACAGGAAGCAGAAATCAGTTTTTCTTGAGTTGGTCCTTGTGTCACTCCTCAGGCCTTGGTGGCTTCCCAGGATGTAAAGGGCCTGGCCCTCACCTTACCTCCTATCTGTACTCCCAAGCAGCTGCCTATTCTTCTACTTACTCAGTTTTGATAGATCATGGTGCAGGCCATCCAACAGCTAGGCTTCCTTACAGGCCAAGGTTCCAACCCCACAATCTATCTTTGCTGCCTTGTCACAATGCAAGGTTCAATGAACAGTGAGGGGCTCTCCCAGAGCCAAGAACTCCATGCCCTGACACTAGGCATACACTATCTCCCAAAGTACCCTAATTTGGGCCCCCTGGGCTTACACTGTCCCCACAGTGCCCCATGCACAGGTGCCCTGCACAATGGGCTTAGGCCCTCAGGCCCTCTATCCCACTGTGTGGGACTAGAGCCAAGTGTGCATCTCCCCAGCCTCCTCTACAGTCCCCAGGTACAGCCAACCCTGAGCCACTCAGTTCACTGTCACACCAGCACCACCTGCAATTCTAGTGCCCATTCTGGTCTTGGACCTTGGGGACAGAAAGCCCTGAGCAGGGACAGGAATTACTTTCTGGGTCACCTTAGGGAGACAACAGAAATGTGTTTCCAGTGATTGATAGGACTCTGCCTGAAGGATGGTGTCATAGTGGCTGAAAAAAAAAGCTGGCTCCCATGGAGCTGGTGCGCCCACACAGAGGAGCCTCATTCTCTTGTGCCATGCAGGTGAAAAGGCTGGTGCGTGGTCAATCTAGGGATTGACTCTGAGTATAGGGCACGGGCCCTTGGGTCTCCTTCCCCAATGTGCTCCAAAGTCAAAATGATGCTATGGGTAAAAGAATTTCCAGAGTCTGGGGATGTAGCATAGTTGGTCGAGTGCTTACCTAGCTTGCATGAGGCTCCAGCACTGTAATAAAACCAGGCATGGTGGTGCATACCCGTAACTCTAGCATTTGGGAGGTAGACGCAGGAGGATCAAGGTTATCATAGGCTACAGAATTAGTTCAAGCCCAGTCTAAGATATGTGAGACCTTATATCTTCCTAAAAAATTTATACTGGCTACAAATGTGGGGAGTGTTCAGCCAGCACCCATGGTGGCTCCAGGGCACACCTAATACTCAGATTTGAGTAGGGAAAGTACCAGGCTTAGTCACTGTGGCCAGGGATTCAAGGCATGGAAATTCTTGACAAGCTCTGGGCTCCATGCGCCTAAGCCTCCCACAGGTGCTATGAAGAATGGCCCTCAGGTTTGATATCTGCCTACAGGCTGTCTATGGTGGCGAGGTCCTCAACCATACAGGGCAGTCTCCATGAGGCTTACAGTCCCTGTTTTTTTTTTTTTTTTTTTTTGGTTGGGGGGCGGGTAAGGGGGAGGCAGGGTTTCACTATGCAGTCCTGGTTGGCCTGGAACTCACTATGTAGACCTGGCAGGCCTCAAACTCTCAGAGATCCATCTGTTTTTGCCTCTGGAATGCTGGGATTAAAGGCATGTGGCACCATGTCTGGCCCCCATGAAATACATCTGAGACACTGTAGGTTCAGAGCAGATCCCTGGGCAGAAGTATTCCTTATGACACCCAAAGCATGGCTAAATGCACCTGGCATGGAAGAGCAGGTCCACTTGGGTCTGAGTGTCACCTGTACAGCTGGAGAGGGGATCTTCCCTGCCCCACTCAGGTATAAGTTGTGACATGGGGTGAGCTTGGGCCACAGCCCTCCTCTCCCTAACATTTCCCAAGATGTTATTTCAAAAAGATAATGACACCTCTATAACTGGTACTCTGGGTACCTGAACCCAAGGAAATACCTAGTTCCCCCAACAGTCCCTGTCACAGGCCAAATACCACTTCCTCCCAGCCCCTCCTCCAAGCAAAGGCCTGGCCAAGTCTCCTGCCCACTTCCTGGGGTTGGAGGATAAAGGAACTGAGAAGTCCAGGCAGGAGGGTGCTGCAGAGACCTGGTATGGTAAGGATACCATCCTCTCCCACCTCAGATGCCTCTAGTGGGCTCCAGGCTTTGGTTCCCTGCATCCTAACCCAGGCCCCTCCAGGCCCTTCATGCTTCTGTCTTCTTTCAGACCCATGCAGAGGGTCTAGTCCTTCATCCTGACCCTGGCTAACTCCACTCCCTCTATACCTGCTTTGTGCCTTTCTCTACAGATGTTGAGCCTGCTGTGTCTGACCCTCTTCTTTGTGGGGTGCTCCATTGCTGAGACCCCAGGTGAGTCCTCACCCCATCCCACCTCTGCCTTCCACAGAGGCCCCAAGAAGCTCTGTCCTCAGGAACCTGGGGGTATGTGTGTGGTCTGCTCTGCGTGAGTATGGATGACAGACTGAGCATTGTCCCTCTACCTGTTGCTTGCAGCACCTGTCTCTGAAGATGTGCTGGTGGGCATCGTGGGGGGCCACAATGCCCCCCAGGGGAGGTGGCCATGGCAGGTTAGCCTGAGGCGCTATAGCTACTACTCTGCCTCTTGGGTACACATCTGTGGAGGCTCCATCATCCACCCTCAGTGGGTGCTGACTGCTGCCCACTGCATTCACAAGTGAGTCCCTCCTCCACCATCCAGGCCTGGGTGGGATGTGGTGTGAATCAGAAAGGCAGGGCTGAGACCTGGAGTCTAGAGCCCTGGGCTGGGGTTGATTCTTCCCAGCACTGTGGAGAATTTTCCCATGGTGCCTAAGATACGCTGTCATAGCTTTTTTTCTGATGCCAGGAGAGATGCTGATCCATCAGCCTTTCGGATCCATGCTGGGGATGTGTACCTCTACGGGGGCAAGGAGCTGCTGAGTGTGAGCCAGGTCATCATCCATCGGAACTATGTGAGTGGTGTCCTGGGTTCAGATGTTGCACTGCTCCGATTGAAGAACCCCATTGACTCTTCTGCTAATATCAAGCCTGTCAAGCTGTCCTCTAGATCTCTTCAGGTCACCTCGAAGAGCCGGTGTTGGGTGACTGGCTGGGGCATGGTCCACATGTATGGTACGTATAAGGGGAGAATTTGGGCTGTGGAAACAAACTTGACATTTGAAGATTCCTGATGGGTGGTATTGAGGTCCTGGGAGCAGGTTCCAGAGAGGAAAGAGGAAGCCACTGATAAACAGCTTCCCTAGCTATACTTCAGAGCCTTTGTACCTGAGTCTGATGGCATGGATGAACCCAGAACCCAAGACTCTGAACAATCTTTTGAAAAAAGTGGCATTTGAAGGAAATACCAGAATACCTGGATCCATTTTTTTCTGGTCTTTGAACTATAGGTAGATAGACTTTTATTATAATCTTTACTTTTTTTTTTTTTTTGGTCTTTTTGAGACAGGATCTCCCTGTAGCCCCAGCTGTCCTGGAACTCACTATGTAGACCAGACTGGCCTTGAGCTCACAGAGATCCGCCTGCCTCTGCCTCCCAAGTGCTGGGATTAAAAGCGTGCGCCACCACGCCCGGCCCTATAATCTTTACTTTTATATGGGTAGGGGATGTATGTGCCACGGAATTCACGTGGAAGTCAAAGGACAATTTGCAGGAGTTAGTTCTCTCCTTCTACCATGTGGGTCTCTGAGATGGAACTCAGGTTTTAAGTCTTGGCAGAAGTTCCTTTATCCACTGAGTCATTTCTCTGGCCCCTATAGGAAAATGGAATCCATCTTTAGACTCTAGAGGTCACAGGTGGACATGGACCCTGTAGACTGGTGTCCCCTCCACATCCTGTTCTAGAGGGAAGCTAAAGCTCAGAGGCAGGGATGGACTTGTGTAGGGCTGGATCTGTCATCAGCACCCAGGACAAGTAGTAGGATCATGGACAGGTGGAATCTATGCTTCACCAACCTTCTCTCTCCCCAGAATGGCTTCCCCCACCCTTCCGCCTGCAGCAAGTGCAGGTACAGATAGTGGACAACGCCCTCTGTGAGCAGATGTTCCACAATGCCACTTGGCACTACTACGAGGGCCGTAAATTCATCCAGGATGACATGCTGTGTGCTGGCAGCCAGGGCCGTGGGACTTGCTATGTGAGTTCCACCAACGTCCCTCTCCCTGTTCCTATTGCCATTTCAGGGCCCAAAATCATCAGTGCTTCTTCTTTCCTCAGGGTGACTCTGGCGGCCCCCTCGTCTGCATGGTAGCAGGCTCCTGGACCCTGGTGGGAGTGGTCAGCTGGGGCTATGGCTGTGCCTGGTGGGACACCCCTGGAGTCTATGCACGTGTGCAGTCCTTCCTGCCCTGGATCACATGGCAGATAAAGAAGTTCTCCTGAGCCCAGTTGCTGGCCTCATGCTAGTCAGCTGATAGGTTGGCTGACTTCTGTCAGACCCACTGCCCTTTTCCCAGTCTCCTGGCCTTCTGGGAGCCCGGATGTTCCTGACCCCAGGAAAAAAGCAGTGATGCTGGCAGGCAGGAGAGAGCACTCTGAGGTGCTGGTGGAAAATGGAGAGGAGTGGGAATTTGCTATGCAAGCAGCTGTTGAAGGCACCTTGGCTGTTTTGGCTTCCAGGCTGTTTTATTTTTATTTTATTTTTTAATAAAGATGCTGTGCACATTCAAGTTCAGGTGTTTGTGTGAGTTTGTATTTTCTTTCCTTTGGGAGAGATGAGTGCCATTTCCCATATGCAGAGACCATGGGCTGAACTTGCTGCCAGTGTTGCTCAGGTGGTGCAGGTCTGCACACTCTAAATCTATGTTCTGTGTTCTTGTTCTGGGTCCTTAGGCCATCCAGGTAGTCGTGTTTGGCTCTCAAACCCCTAGCATCCCAAGTATCCTTGGAGTCCGGATTTGACCATACTGTGGGTAGGGAGTTTGGGGTTAGCCTTAGCATGATTAAAGACTCCAGCCCTCATCAGCGTTAACAAGGGAAGTAAAGTGTAGGGAATCAGGCAACTCCTAGAAAGTCCCTATCCTTCATCCTTTTGTTTATTCTGTGCTGGAACTCTGAAGACGTGGGTACCCAGACCATGTGGGTAAAGCCATTTGTGGAAGACAGGGGCTGGACATAAAGCACCTGCCTCACCACCCTAGTCATGACTGTTCCTTCCACTAAAGCCCCAGCTTCAGAGAGTGGATGCCCAACTGGCCTGATAAGCATTAGCAGCTATGACAGCTAATCCTAGTTGTTATCTTGACTCATTTGGGAAGAGGGAACCTGAATTGAGAATTTCCTCCATCAGATTAACCCATGGGCATGCCTGTCAGACATCTTCTCAATTGCTAACTGATGTAGGAGGCAAGGCCATTGAAGGTGGTGCCGCCCCTGGGAAGGAGGGCCTGGGTTGTATAAAACTGTGCTGCAGTCGGGCATGGTGGCGCACAACTTTAATCCCAGCACTTGGGAGGCAGAGGCAGGTGGATTTTTGTGAGTTTGAGGCCAGCCTGGTCTACATAGTGAGTTCCAGGACAGCTGGGGCTACAGGGAGACCCTGTCTCAAAAAGACAAAACAAAACAAAACAAAAAACCCCAAAACCAAACCAAACCAAAACAACCCCCCCCAAAACCCCAAAACTGTGGTGCATGCCTTTAATCCTAGCACTTGGGAGGCAAAAGCAGGCAGATCTCTGTGAGATCAAGGCCAGCCTGCGTAGTTCCAGACCAGCTGAAGTTACAGGAAGACCCTGTCTCAAAAACAAAACAAAAGAAAACTGACTGAGCATGAGCATGATCCAGGGGAAGCAGGCCAGTAAGCAGCCTTCCTCCATGGTCTCTGCTTCAGTTCCTGTCTCCAGGTTCCTGCCTTGAACGCCTCCCTTGACCTCTCTGGATGATGAACTATAACTTTTAAGATATAATAAAGCTTTTCCTCCCCAAGTTGGATTTGGTCAGTGTTTTATCACAACAACAGAAAGCAAACTAGGACACCAGGTGAGGATGGGACTGGTAGCATCCAGACCCCACACCAAGGCATCTGATCAGAATGTGAGTCTCCCAAGGAGGATGCCCAGGAGCATGGGGCAGTGATCTGGGCTTTAGTTTTATGGTGCATAAGAGACAGGAGGGATGGGGTTGTAGCTTGATTGGGGCTAAACCAGACCAGGAAAGTTTTACCCTAAGTTTCATGGGGGTGAGAGGGGCTCCAGTCAGGGTTCAGCTGGAGTAAGGAAGAAGCAGTCAGCATACTCTAAAGGGTTAGTGTTAGGGATCCTGGGTAGGGGTCCCAAGGCAAGGTAGGACTGGCCTTTCCATATCTCACTGAGCAGGGCAGTGGGGTGCACTGTGTTCAAAGAAGAATAGGAATCAGCCAGTCCCTGAGGCCAGCTGAAGGCTTCTAGTGTCCCCCAAATAACCACCTGCCTACCCTTACCCCTGCAAGGCTTCTAATTCTCCAGTAGAGTCCCACCCCAGGATTTTGGCATCGCCACTGTCCCACACTTCAGAAACCTCTATAACAGGGAGTGAGGGAGGCCAGATAGGAGGACTGTAAGTTTCCAACGTGTCTACTGTCTCTGTTGTTTGTGGCTTGGAGACAGGTTTAAGGAGAAGAATGGAAAAAAGAAAATTTATGGGACATTTGCTGAAAACAAAGAACTGGACCTTGGAATGAAAGCACAAATGGGGGGCTTTGGTCATGTTAAAAGTAATTCCAGCCGGGCATGGCGGCACATGCCTTTAATCCCAGCACTCAGGAGGCAGACGCAGGCGGATCTTTGAGTTCAAGGCCAGCCTGGTCTACAAAGCGAGCTCCAGGCCAGAGAGAGACCTTGTCTCAAAAACAAACAAAACAAAACAAAAAAGTAATTCCAATGAGTCTTTCTGTAAGAAACATATTTTAAAATGAAATGGAGATCTTTTTTAAAGGTTAAAAACTCATTCAATTTTATGTCTTACAGGGTTTATACTGAGTTCAATATTGTATAACTGTATTAATTCAACAGTGAACCTAAAAATTTTATAGCTGCTTTTGAAAGAGACGTATCTTTGCTATATAATAATAATAAAGTAATTCCTTGGAAAATGCCCCTTACTGTTCATCAAGACTACCTCCAGGTGGCACTGCAGGAGAGAGCCCTGTGCTGTTTGCGTGTGCTTAGCAGGTGTGCAAGGTGCATTTTCACAAGGTGAAAGCCCAACACCTTCCAGTATAGGATTGGCTGTGCAATTTGCTGGGTCTGGGTTCAGTAGGCAGGAAGCAGCCTTTTCCACTATTTTCAGGGCGACTTAAAAAAAATATTACGTTGGAGAGGGGTTTGACTATGTGGCCCAGATTGGCCTTGAACTCGAGGTCTTCTCACCTCAGCCTCCTGAGGCTGGGGTTACAAGCATAAGCCATCATACTTAGGTGTATTCCAAGGTGTTTGCTTGTTTGTTTGAGATGGGGGTCTCATGAAGCTAAAGTTAGCCTTGAACCCTAAGCCCTCATTTCTCCCTGACTTCACCTTCTGAGTGCTGGGATTACGGGTATACACCACCACACCAAGTGTCTTAGTTTGCTTTCCCATTGCTGTGATAAAACACCCTGAGAAAAGCAACTTCAGGAAGAAAAGGTTTGTTTTGGCTCACAGTTCAGGGTTCGGTTCATCATTATGGGGAAGGCATGGTGGCAGGGGCAGGAAGCAGCTAGTTACATTGTAACCATAGTCTAGAAGCAAAGAGAAATGAATACACTCTGCTGCTCAGCTCCCTTTTTCCATTTATACACTCCAGGACCCCAGTCAGGGAATGGTTGCATCCACAGTGGGCTGGTCTTCCCACTACAACAAACATAATCAAGATAACTCCCAGTAGGCATGTCCAGAGCCCAGTTTCCTGAGAGTCTCAATTTCTGGCAAGTTGACAACAATAGCAATCACACCTAGCTTTTGTAGTACTAAGGGCCTCATGAATGCTAGGCAAGCACTCCATCAACTGAGCCACATTTCCAGACTCAGTCTCACTGTCTTGAATTTGCATTTTTGTCATGGCTCACAGTGTACATTTCACCACATGCTTATATTTCCTGTTTTCATATCTTCTTTGGTGAATGTACAAATGTTTTTACCTTGCATTTTTCTTTTTAATTGCTTCTATATGTGTCTCAAATCAAAGTAGAATGGGAGAGAGGAAGACTTGGGCTCCACTGATAGCGGCCCTTCAGCTGCATCTTGCTGCATATTTCAGCCCAGCCTCCAGGGCTCCCCAGAGAGTTCCAGTCTAAGGTTTGGGGGAGAGAGCCTAGGCCTCTGTGACAATCTACTCTCCTTGATATCTCTGTTCTCATATCCAGCCCTGGGTCTTTTAGGGAACCAAGTACCCTGGCTGTCAAAGCATAGCTTCTTGTCTGATTGTGGCCTGATAACCAGCTAACCAGGACTGTGGCAAGAGCCTGGGGACTTTCCACAGTTCCAAATCACAGGCCAAGGTTGGAGAGTTCCACTGACACCCTTAAGGTCAGGGATCCCCTCTTAGATTTGAGGAAACTGAAGCAGGGGAGAATTGCTCAATACTCCCCCCAGGTTGTGAAATTATAGGGCCTGGATGTGGCTGCTTCATGCCTGTGCCGAAGTTAAGGTTCGAGATTGCACTCTTAATGTCTGACCTAATGACAAATAAGGACACCATTAGTCCACTCTCTGTGACAGGCAGAAATCTGCCTACCTCAAGTGGCTGAACACCTGGCACTTTGGAGGCGGCTGCTTGGGGAGGTAAGAGCTATCAGTTCAGCCCAGTACAGGCAGATGGGGGCAGGGGAGTGATATATCCCTACAGGCCATCTTACCTGGCAGAGGAACTTGATATCAACCAATTTGGGATGGTCTTCATGGAATAGATCTTTTGAGTCTGGGTACCTAGAGCCATCACAGATC
The DNA here is from genome assembly GCF_000622305.1 of Nannospalax galili. NCBI lineage: Eukaryota > Metazoa > Chordata > Mammalia > Rodentia > Spalacidae > Nannospalax > Nannospalax galili. Next base: position 872,838 of record NW_008358090.1, on the reverse strand, counting down.
TCTGAAGGAGGGAACTTCAGGGCTCTTACCTGTCCCATTTCCATTTGCTTCAGTATCGGGGACCTGATCACCTCACTTGCACCTGGTTATTTGGCTTCCTGCAGCGTCCTGGATACACCAGATCACAGGTCTGCTTTACAGGAAGAAATTCCATCTGGGCATTCATGCATCTCCTTGGCAGTCTGAGACAGGTGTGGCCTTTGTCCTCATCTCATTGAAGAGCAGAGGATGGGGCAGCCCGGCACCAGTGACATCTCCCCTGCCTGTTGGAGTTTCCTGTAGTTCAGAGTCATGGGCCTTGTCACTGTGCTGTGGACCACAGTGGCAGCTTCTCTGAGGACCCTGGTCTTATCCACCTCCAGGATCTTGTGCAAGAGCAAGGCCGGAGTACCACCCTTTCCTCCCTGACTGCTCATTTGCCTTGGGCTGCCCTTTGGTCTCTCCAAGAGGGCTCACATACATCTACAAATGGTTGCTGGGCTGAGATCCACCTTGTGTTCCAGGGAAGTAGGAACGTCTAGTGTAGACCCTTCTGTGTTCCCAACCTAGCATGGCTGTGTACTTTACACTTACAGCTCTGGATTTCTAAGACCCAACCTTTGGCATCCAGCACATGACAGAATGTTCAGAATGCACTATCACCCTGACTGACAACTGCTACAGAGCTGGTAGGTGACAGAGGGATGAGGATGGGTGTGTAGGTTTTATCTCTACAGAGCTGGGTTGTTACAGGTATTTAGGATGAGCACTCAGAGCTTTCCTGTTAGGGTGGGGCAGGCTTGCCTTACAGTGCCAACCCAGGTCCTCTCCATGTGCAGGGACAGATGTCAGTTGGGGACATATATTGGTCCCATCCCCACTGTTTTAGTCTTAACTGGTGTGGAAGTCAGTTTCAGAAAGAATAAAAGGTAAAAGTGTGTGTGCATGTATTGCCATAGAAACTAAAATCTTCCATCTATAAACTCAAACCATTCCAACGTTAAAAAGGCACTAAAACAACTTTTGGCAAATGTCAAAGACAAAGTGTGAATGCATCCATTTAAGTGAAAACATCTCAGAATGATAGAGAGAAACCTACAACCCTCATGACTTCATTGCACACAGACTCCTTAGATGAAATAAGCCACTGACAAGCCCAGGAGAGGAAGGAAATGCAGCGTACTGAAGCAGCAAAGGAGGCTCTTTTAGAGTAGGCCAATGATGCGTGCACGATATTTTGGCATGTATCACTTCATACACTATGGTATGTATCTGCCTCATTATGCATCCACAATTCATGTCATCTCACATTTGTATCCAGTGTTGGCCAGTAATACACAGAAAGCATTTCTCTATAAACTGTGTAGCATAGTCTCTGGATTCACTGGGAATCTGGCAGAAAGGAGCAGCCTCAGACCTGAACAACTCTAGGAACTCAGAGAGCAATCTCAGCATTATTTATGTAGGCAAAAACCAAGAAGCAGCACACATTTCTAATAAAGAGGCTGAGGGGAGAGCACACCTGCAATCCCAGCACTCAGAGGCTGAAGTAGGAAGATGGTAAGTTGGATGCTAGTTGTGGCTACATAGGTAGATCAGATCTGAGAAAAAAAATCTAACAAAGGACTACTGGAGACATAGGACAACTGGCACAAGGGCAGGGACAGAATTCTGATGATAACAGAGTGGCTCTGTCCTCTAGGGACAGCTGTGCTGGCAAGAGCCTTCCTGGGCCAGACCCATCAGAACCAGCTCTGCCAACCTGGCCTATTTCTCCAGATTGGACCTGGCTTCCTGGCCTTATTCAGAAAAGGAGGACAGTCTTGGGGGTCATTGGAGAGTCACCAGGGTGGTGAGGGACAGAGTCAAAGGCCATCAACTGCCTTTGGGGCAGTCGACTCTGTCCTACTCTGGGTAGAATATTTCAGTGGAATCTTGGCCTTGAACACTGTTCCCCTACCTCTATGCATAGGGAGATTGGATAATACACTGAGACTGCACCTGCCTCAAAGATGCCAGGGCCCAGAGGTCCACAGCCTAGGGGTACATTCATGGCCCCATCCCCAAAGCTCTGCTGTGAGTGGTTGGTGAAATAAGAAAAGACTTCTTGGGAGAAGGGAGATGGGTACTAGAGGCTCCCATGGGCTCTGCCTAGCCCTACTCAACACCTCTGGCCTGGGCAACAGCTCATGAAATGTTAATCCCCTACATGGCTGTGGCCAGCTTCTTCCCTTATACATGTGAGATTGTTGATGGGTATGATTTATCTCTCCTCAAGCAAATTCATAAAGTATACTGTGACTATGGCCCTTTCAGGCATGGGAGACCAAGACTCAAGGTATCAAATGACTTGCCCCAGCCACCATGGGATGTCTTGGTTTACAGGACTTGAAGGCCCCATTCCTGATACTCTTCCATCCTAGGTCTTCAGATTTACATTCCCTGAGTCACCTTGCTGGGTCCCCATTCTCCAAAGGAAGAACCCCTAAGTCTGGGGATGTGGCATGACCTGGTCCCTGCCCATCTAACCCCACCCACTTATCCCTGCTGTATACTGCCATTATCAATGTCACCCCAGCCTGTCACCCAGCATGGTGTCCCTGAGGGGAAGGTCTCTGAGGCAGGGGCAGGGTGACAGGTGGACATGGCTAGAGATGTTCATGGGGTCTTCAAGCTCCAGTAGGGCAATGTCCAGCCCTCTTGGGAAGTATAGAACTGGGGGTGTATGATGACCCAGCTCATGGATAGTAGGTTGTCATGGTAATAGAGGTATTGCTTACAAAGCTTCACTCTGATTTTGTTGGGGCTGCAACTAGTTCTTGAGAGAAGAGATGCCTGCTTGGGAGGCCTGTGCCACCCCCAGAGAACCAGAGACTGTGGGAATCCCAGCTTACTCCAACCCCCCCTCCTACCCGCCTTATCTTACCACACTAGACCCAGGAAAACTCACAGTCCCATGCAGTGTACCATGATGAGCACGTACTATGGGTGGATGAGGGAGCCCCCACAGAAATACATCCAGTATGTGATGTTGGCATGCAAGCTCACCTGCCAGGGCCATTTTTTTTCTAGTGGTTTCCTGTGTCTCTATGATGCCAACTTGCTGCACAGCTGGGCTTGGAGCAGGACAGGGAACGACCTCAGCATCGTGACTTGCCATCTCCTGCACTGGGACAGCTGGCCCTGGGATTGCTGTGAGGTTAAGGGATGCCTCAAGGCAGGACTCACCAGGGGGCTGTGTGGATCAGGCTGGACATGAGGGACTGAGTCAGCAGCAGTGGCTTCAGCATCTGGAAGCAGTGAGGAGGGACAGCATGAGTCTGGCTGGGGGTCAGGGCTGGGCCAGGGTCAGCAGAGTGTGGGGTACAGAATGGAACTAGGGCCTATCAGATAGAGGGCAGGTCCAGCTCAGAAGTCTAGAGTCTCAGGTGCTCCAGGTCACAGGCTCAGCTTAGCCACTTTGCTTTAGGATGACACGCAAATGTCAGGGGCTCTGGGAGGGGAGTTTACTTTGGCTGTCCCTGCTCCTTTCTACCTAGCCTGCTGTCCTTGCCCATTTATCCTTCCACACCAAGGTGGGGTGGAGAAAGGATCCTCCAATCCAGGCTCTGATGACTCAGACTCAAGACCCAAGTGTCTGGGCCAAGAAGGGGCTCTGTAACCCTCCCCTGGTCTCATCTGATCCAGTTCTGTGGATAAATTCTGTAGTGAGGCCTCTTGACTTTATCTGCACAGCTCTGCTGACCCAGAGCACCTGCTTATTGTGGGCACCTGAGCTTCATCAGTAGCGGAGTAGCACACAGAAAGGAGGGAGGTAGCAGAGAGGCCACCAATCTGTCCTCAGTCACTCCCCCAAATACCCCTGCATCCCTTCACTGCCTTACTTGTCTGCCTACCTCACCTTGTGGTATACCCTGGCCTGATGATTATGAGTCTCCAGCTTTCTCCTCAACTAGAACTTTTGTTCCATCCAAGCCTAGCCTTTCATTGCCTCTCCCTGGGTCCCTCTTGCTGCCTAAGGGTTCTGAGTCCTGACCTACCCTGCCTTTTGTATACCCCAGGGACATATTCATCTGGACTCTTGGAGGCAGCATGGGATGGGTGGAGGGGATCTTGCTTAGTGACTCTTCTCTCCATTGATTCTCTAACATACAGGTCCTCTCATGCCTAAGGCTGACAAGACAGGACACTCAATATTCAGCATGTGGCTAGAGAGCACACTAGGCACACATCAATGACTCTAGCCCTGGAGGGGGCTCAGAAGAACCAGGACATTCAGGTCCTATAATAGCAGGGTCTCTGGGCTCTGGTTCTACAAAGAATATTCTGACTGACTCAAGCCTAGGAGGGGGGCTGATCTGTAGCACTCAGATATGAACTACTGTGATTGGCTGGCGCTGGGCCAATGAGGTCTAGTCCTGGATGGGATCCCTGACACCCTGGTTATTCATCTGGAGGAAGCTCAATGGAAAGGAGCTAATGAACCTAATAGGTCCTGTGGAACAGGCTCTCAAGGTGACTTTCTTAGTCTACAATACAATATTTTAACTCTTGATATTCAGTAACAGAATTAAAGTTCCTCATATATGATCAGTAACAAAACTGATAACATCAAAACTCCACAGTGTACCAGAGAAAGGTAACAAATTCAATCTAGCTAATAGAAGTACAAAATATATTCAGCAGTCATTTTGGGGTTCAAGTTGCAGAGGTTTTGAGATGGAGTTACCCTTAGTAAAAGGATCCATGACTTTAGAAGACATGCTGTTGGGGGTATCCACCAGTGGTTCCAAGGCAGTGACCTCTTTGACCTCACTGTAGATTCCTAGTTTTCTGAAAACTTTAGAGTGAATGAATGAGTGAGAGAATGAACATTATGGGAGTTTCCCTGGAACCCAGGTGGCTCCTAGGAAGATCTGGCTGGGGCCCTCTAAGACCCAGGAGATGGGCTCCAGTCTGTATGAGACTTCTGTGCTTATTTAGCTCTAGACAGGCAGGCAGGGTGAGCCCAGGCACTGGGTTACTCGCTCCAGGTCAGAACACTGAAGTTCTGGTTTTGTGGGTGCTATAGGCCACTAGCCTGAGGCAGAATCTCAGAGGACAAGGGCAAGGAAACTGTCAGAGCCTCAATGAAGGTGCCAGGTGATTCCCAGATAGCCTTAGCCTTCCAGAGCCAGCCACCTGCAGGGAGCAGGGCTGGTGGGAGTGGGGTGGCCCACATACTACTATGATATGGAGGAGGGGGTCCTGTGAAGGGGCTTCTAGGATTATGTATAAAGTGTCCTCTTTGAGCACATTGGGTTGAAACTAGTAATGACTAATGGACCACTGGGGGCAAATTAAGATTCTGGACATTGAACAACCCAGTCTTAACTAATAGGCCAAGGAAGAAATCACAAGAGAAGCTAGGAAATAACAGAGATGTTTGAAAATGAAAACACAGCACACTAAAACACATGGTGTTGCCAAAGCTGAGTTGAGAGGGAAATAAAAACTATACACATTTACATGGACACCAGGAACTCAGACAGAGCCTCAGACACCAGAAGAGCAGATGAACTCAGCCCTTGTAGAAGGAAGGAGAGATTAACAATCACAGGAGAGACTGAAAATACAAAGCAGTGCAGGAAAGCAAGGCCTAGACATGATGTGACCTGTTTCCTGTGAGTTTATCTACACAACAAGCCTGGGGTCTGGAGGACACATCTAATGTGGCCATCTTTCACCACTGTGAGACGGCATCACAATGGGAGCCATGATAACAAGTCACATCTTTTTTTTTTTTTTTGCTATGCATGCCTTTCCCCACACTACTGTCCCCTCTAGAGACGCTATCAGACTAGCCATTGGGGCACTTTTGTGTAAATTTGGTGTAAATACCTAGTAACTGGTGGAGGGGAAATGGAGTTTTAAAAATGCTCTTTCTAGCTGGTCATGGTGGCTCAGGCCTTTGATCCCAGCACTTGGGAGGCAGAGGCAGGCGGCTCTCTTGTGAGTTCAAGGCCAGCCTGGTCTACATAGTGAGTTCCAGGACAGCTGGGGTTACAGGGAGACCCTGTCTCAAAAAGACCAAAAAAAAAAAAAAGCTCTTTCTTGAAGACTGCTGGTCAGAGTCAGATGCTGTTGTAATGTGCCTCATCTGGGTTGGGCCAAGGGCTTCTTGTGATTAGACAGGGGTTGTAGCTTTGCCTTATCCATTTGTTATCCACAGGACGCTGCTGGAGACATTAGCCAGCACTGTCTATGATGGAAGAAGTCTTGCAGGAGTCACCTTTCTGCCTCCCATCCAGATTACAGGATGAAGACGAGGAGCTAGGGTCTTTGGTGCTAGAGGCCAGTTGTGCTGGGGCAGGTAAGGACCCTTAATTCCTCCATCTGTGGGCACCTAGGGATAGCCCTGGAGATCAGGACTCAGAGGATCCAGTTTCCCTGAGTTCCTGACTCCCCTACTGCCATAACATCAGATTTGTGATTCCCAGAAAGGGGTAGCCTGGGCTAGGGACTTGGGCTCCCAGTCTGAGTACCTTGTGCTCATCTGCTAGGGCAGATTCCATACTTTCTGAGGTATACCCTCCTGGTGAGAGGCTATCTAAGGGAGGAAGGGCTCTGCTTGTCACAGTGTGTAGCTCGGGCCCTGGGTACAGTGGTGTGGCTTATCTGTTCCTCAATTATGCATAGTCAGACATTTAACACATACTTGAGGGTAGAGGCTGCTGATGATCAAGTGCTGGCATGGAGGCCAAACACTGCATCTTTGGTTTGAGACATGGTCTTGCTATATAACTCTGTCCCAGTCTAGAACTTATCCTGTAGCATAGGATAGCCCTGAACTCATGATTCTTTTGCCTCAGTCTCTTGAGTTTAAAATCAGTAATCCATAGAGTCAAGAAGCAGGAGGTAGTTACAGTGACTGAGAGGAAAAATGAGGAGTGACTGTTTAAAGGTCTAAGGTCTCCTTTGTGTGATGACAATACCTTGGAAGTAGACAGAGGCAGATGAACCAGGATGGGCAGACCCTCCTGCATGAGACCTTGGCAGGTAATTGAACTCTCTCAACCTGAGTTTTCCTATGGGAAGAGGAGGCAAGACTTCCAGGAGACTGATATGAGGGTGGAGCCAGGGCTACTGTTACCTTAAACAGGCCCAGGGTGAGAACTTTGCCCTCAACTCTGCTAGGTGGAGGAGCAGGACAGCAATGTATACCAGTAGCCCACAGAGGAAGCATACTTGGATAAACCTATAGGAGAGGATTACAACACTCTCTGGCCTCTGTGGGCACTGCATGAACATGGTACACATACATACCTGCAGGCAAACACTCATTTACATAAAATAAAAATAGATAAACCTTAAAATTTTTAGTTCATTTAAAAATTTTATTTTATTTTATTACTTTTGGTGTATTTACTCTGTGTGTGCGTGCGTGCGTGTGTGCATGTGTGTACCACAGCCCACATATAGAGGTCCAAGGACAACCTGTGAAGAGTTGGCTTTCTCCTTCTGCATGTGGGTAACCGATTCAGGTCATCAGGTTGGGTAGGTAAAGGTACCATGGAGCTATCTCACTGGCTTCATTCCTCAAGTTTCAATTTTTTAAAATTTATTTTTATTTTATGTGTATGAGTGTTTTGCCTGAATGCATGTAAGTATACCACATGCTGTGTAATGCCCACAGAAGTCAGAAGAGGGCATCGGATCCCCTGGAATGAACAGTTGTTAGCTGCCATGTGGGTGCTGGGAATCAAACCCGGGTCCTTTGCAAGAGTAGTCAGTGTTTTTAACTGCTGAGCCATCTCTCTAGCCCCAGAAATATTTTTTTCTAATTGAGGAGGTGCTAGAGAGATGCTTGGCCCATCTCTCCAGCCTGAGCCAATCAGAACATTCCTTGGAGCACCAGGATCCAGAACTCCTGATTCAGTGGTGCCTGTATGTCCTGGCCCCTCTGGGCCCAGCAGGGCTGGAACTGCCTGTATGTTCCTAGTTTACCCTCTACCCTGCCACCTCTGGGCTCCTGTGGTCTTGTCAGCTTCCTACTTGACAGTTGTGAGGTGTCTTGTTTGAGAATGAGCAGCACAGCCTCTGCCTGCTCAGAACTGCCAAAGGAGTCCAGATGAATGTGTCCCCAGTGTATTCAGAGGGCAGGGCAGGGCTCAGAAAAATCCAGGGAGTGGCAATGGAGGTCAGGCTAGTGCTGTTCTGGAGTTCAAGGTAAGAAGGCTAGAGACTCCTGAAGTGCAGGCCAGAGGAACCAGAAGATAGGGTGAACGGACAGGTTCGACAATGGTCAACCCTAGTCCTGAAGAGTCACAGGCCTGGCTTAGAGAGGAGTATGTAAGGGGAGGCTGGCAGCTTCTTCTTTGATTTCTATCCTTTTCATGCACTGCCCCTCTGCTGAAGATGTTCAGATGCCAGCGATAAGCAGGTATCCCAGATTAGCAGGGAGAACTGTACAGATAAAGCTGGGAGATCACACTGCAAGACTTATCTGCAGAGCTAGGTCTGACAGGGAGGCAGGGCCCCTTGTGCCCAGGACACTTGGTACTGTTCCCTACCAGGAATGATGCCTACTCTGACAAGGGGCCTCATGTGACCCTCTCCCCCAAACTGCCCAGGAGGGCTGTGCCTGACCCTGAGAACTTGGAGGACTTGAGATGGAGGATTCTATTATCCCATTGTACCTCCTTGATCCTTTTTGAGTGGCCCACAGACACTGTCTCCTGTCTGTGTTCCTCTTGGGAAACATGTTAAAGTATGTCAGTTTGTCATTACAGGGTGACAGTGAGCTGCAAGCCTCCTTGGGCATCCTCTTTGTCTCTGGGCAGGGGACAGGAGCCCCATCTCTACAACCATCCCAGTGAGAAGGACTCTCAATATGCAGTGCTGTCCATGGTGGAGTCCACCAGAAGCTCAAATACACAGAGTGGACCTTGTGAACCCTGAGCAAAGACTGGTTGGATCACAGAACTCAGTCTTCCAGAGCCTGAAACATCAAGACCCCATATGGGGGTGTGCGGCTGTTTCTGTGTTTGATTGTGCACTCAACCTTGTGACCTGTGGTCACCAGAGTGTATCTGGGCGGTGGGGGCATATGTCATATGGGGACCTTGGATCTGAGTCATTCACTTCCTCAGAGCCTGAGTTGGAGGGCAGCATGTCCTTCCTCTCACCCCACCCTGGTCTGGAATGATAAATGGTCAGGGGACAGCAGACTGGGTAGAAAGGATCAGAGACAGCCAAGGTAAACTTCCCTCCCAGAGCCCCTGACATCTGTATGTCACCCTGAAGCTGAGTGGCTAAGCCTGTGACCTGGAACACCTGAGACTCCACACTTCTGAGCTGGACCTTCCCTCTATCCCATACACTCTGGGTCCATTCTGTACCCTACACTCTGCTGACCCCAGACCAGCCTTGACCCCCGAGCTGAGTTCATGCTGTCCCTCCTCACTGCTTCCAGACGCTGAAGCTGCTGCTGCTGGTGCTGCCTCTCCTGTCCAGCCTGGTGCACACAGCCCCCTGGTGAGTCCTGCCTTAGGGTTTCCCTGACCCTCTTCCCTAATTCCCATAGTCCATGGACTGGGGTGGGGTGCAGAGAAGCCCAGAGTTATCTTCCCTAGGGCAGAAGTGAGATAAGGTGCTGATTGCTCCCTGTCCTGCCCTAGGCCCAGCTTTGCAGCAAGTGGGCATCATAGGAGGACGAGAGGCCTCTGAGAATAAGTGGCCCTGGCAGGTGAGCCTGCGATTCAATTTCAATTTCTGGATACATTTATGTGGAGGCTCCCTCATCCATCCCCAGTGGGTGCTCACTGCGGCACACTGTGTGGGACTGTGAGTCTCCCTGGGTCTTGCAGGGTGGGATGGGGTTCAGGATCCCTCCCATGATCCCCAGTGTTCCCGAGGCTGTGATGTTCAGGCCCAAGCTAGAGCCTTCCAAGCAGGGCTGTACTCTCCCAGGAACATCCTAAGTCCAGAGCTCCTCCGGGTGCAACTTCATGAGCAGCATCTGTTACTATGGGGACCATCTGCTGCCTGTGAGCTGGATCATTGCACACCCCAACTACTTCACAGTGGAGGGTGGGGCGGACATTGTCCTGCTGGAGCTTCAGGACCCTGTGAATGTCTCCAACCATTTCTACCGTCTTCCTGCCCTCTGCCTCAGAGATCTTCCCCTCAGGGACGTTGTGCTGGGTGACGTGCTGGGTGACAGGCTGGGGTGACATTGATAATGGCGGTGTGTGACAGGGACAGCTGAGGGCTAGATGGGTGGGGACTGGGTCATACAACAACCCTAGTGTTGGGGGACAGGGATGCCAAGGGATGGTCAAGGAAGGTCACTGATGAGCTTCCTCCTAAGGCTTTGCCTCTCACCCCAGAGCCTCTCCCATATCCCCTGAAGCAAGTGAAGGTCCCCATTGTGGAAAACGGTCTCTGTGACTTGAAGTATCACTCTGGCCTCTACATGGGGGACAACGTTCACATTGTCCATCATGACATGCTGTGTGCTGGAAATAGCAGGAGCGATTCCTGCCAGGTGGGCCTTGTCTCCCTGCACCCCACCCCTACCCAGCCTCAATATGGAGTACTGATTTCTGTCCTCCCCAGGGTGATTCCGGGGGGCCGCTGGTCTGCAAGGTGAAGGGCACCTGGCTGCAAGCAGGTGTGGTCAGCTGGGGCGAGGGCTGTACACAGCCCAACAAACCTGGCATCTATACCTGAGTCACCTATTACTTGGACTGGATCCACTGGTATGTCCCCAAGGACTCCTGAGCTGCCTTAAGGGACAAGGGAGAACTAGCCCCCTGTAGTTCCTAATGTGCTGCTTTCTGCTTAGGTGGCACCCCTGCCTTCCTTGTCCCCCTGGCTCTCCATCTGAGCCCCACTCTAAGTCCCCACTCTGTTCCACCTGAGCCCCTGGCCATGCCTGTCCCTTTACCTTCTGCCTAAAGTAGCTTCACTGGGTGCTCACTCTCTGCTGTGGCTCATTAAAGTGCATGAAAAGCAGCTGTATGCATTGATGTGTTTCTCATTGTGGGTGTCACTGGGGACAAACAGTCCTAGGCAGGTCACTGTTGTTACTGGAACTGTGGGGTCCCAGCCCACAAGGCTTGGCATGTTGCAGTGGGGTGAAGCCATCTCACAATCTCCTTGTCCCCAAGACTGACTTCTCTCCACACAAACTCATTTATTTTTAAAAATAAGATTATTATTATTAAAAAAGTTGGGCATTGTGGTGCACACCTTTAATCCCAGCACTTGGGAGGCAGAGGCAGGAGGATCTCTGTAAGTTCAAGGCCAGCCTGGTCTACATAGTAAGTTCCAGGCCAGCTGGGGCTACAAGGAGACCCTGTCTCAAATTGTTTTGTTTTTGGTCTTTTTGAGACAGGGTCTCCCTGTAGCCCCAGCTACAGTATCCTGGAACTTACTATGTAGACCAGGCTGGCCTTGAACTCACTGAGATCCGCCTGTCTCTGCCTCCCAAGTGCTGGGATTAAAGGTGTGCACCACCGTGCCCGGCCTATTATTATTACTGTGTGTGTGTGCATATGTGGAGGACAGAGAAGCATTTTGTGGAGTTTCCTTCCACGTTTATGTAGGTTCTGGGAATCAAACTCAGGTCACCAAGACTTCACAGCAAACTCCTTTACCACCGAGCCATCTCACCTACCCACAAACTCATCTCTTTTGTGTGAGTGGTGTCATGTGCTTGAGAAACAGGGAGCAACATGGATACCTTAAAAAATCAATGTAGAGGACAGCCCAGCTCTCTATAACTGAGCCAAGAAATGAAGCATGGTCAGCCCACACTCCTCCCTCACTTAACCATTCCTCTGTCATCTTGATTCTGAAATGACAAAAGACACCCTCTTTACCTGATTAACAGTTCCATGACTGACTGACAGGTATATAAAACATATTTGTGAAAATATCATGCTTCTTTGGGCTGGAGAGATGGCTCAGCGGTTAAGAACACTGGTTGTTCTTGCAGAAGACCTAGGTTTGAATCCCAGCACCCACATGGCAGCTAACAACTGTCCATAACTCCAGTTCCAGGGGATCCAATGGCCTCTTCTGTCCTTGCGGACATTGCACAACATGGGTACACTTACATACATGCAGGCAATACACTCATACACATAAAATAATAAAATATTAAAAAAAGAAAATACCATGCTTCTGCATGAAGTCTAGGCCATTATGGCTCCTGTTGTACAGAATCCCTCATGGTGGGAGTTGGGGCTGTAGCCCCAACAGTGTTTGCTTAGCATGCACAAAACCCTGGGTTTGGTCCCCAGCACTACATAAACCAAGTATGGTGGTATACACCTGAAATCCCAGCACTAGGGATGTGGAGGCAGGAGGACACAGAGTTTAAGTTCATCCAGTTCAAGGTCAGCCTGGAATACATGAGACTCTGTCTCAAAACCACTAAAACAAAAAAGAATTCCAGACAGTGGTCAAATCTGGCTGCTATGGTGGACTTTGCCTTGGGATGCTCCCATTCTAGGCTCCCAGGATTCTGTGGGTTTGTGTGTGTGTGTGTGTGTGTGTGTGTGTGTGTGTGTGTGTGTGTGTTGGGGTGGGTTGTGGGTCATGGCTGCTCCTGTGCACCCAGGTACCCACATCTGAAGCATTCTGGCAAGGGGAGTGGTTGAGTCTTGGAATGCTCATCTTCTGTTTGTTAGAACATCACCTGTGTTTTACATTTGCATCCCAGCAACGCTGTTCTTTGTTCCCCTTGTCCTCCATTTTGGCCACTCTATATGGCAGGTAGCATTGGGTCAGGATAACATCTTCATTTTTATGATTACTGCCAATGGTCAACCTTCTTTTGGACAGAGCTCTTACTCTTGACTGTGACATGAGTTCAGTTGTCCCCATCCAATGCCAGGTGGCATCTTACCCATGCTGCTCAGTCCTCTAACAGCTAACACGGGTCCTACATACCTCTCCTCTGACATGCCTGATCACCTGTCTGCTCCAAACCTGTCAGTGCTCATGGTTATTTCTCACTGGGTCAGGCAGTTCTGATTTCACATGACTCTCAGATCAGGGACCCAGATGCCCCATGGTTCTTTTTAGTGTGTGGCTCCCAGGCAGATCTTCTCCTAGTTTCTAGCCCCTATATTTGTTCTGTGTTCACAGAACTGGCAAGGTCACCCATCCCCAAGTTGCACGAACCCCACAGGGCCCCAGGTGTGCCAGCCTAGGAAGCTCATATTCCCTTTAGCACACTTCCTGATCCTGCCTGTCAAGCAGCTCTGGCTTCAGGTTCTTTCATACATTTAAGCCCCTTTTATGCTTTTTTTAATTTAATTTTTTATTTATTACTTTTATTTTATGTGTCTATATGTATTTCCTGTGTGTAGGTAAGTGCACCCGTGTTGTGCAATGCCCGTGGAGGACAGAAGAGACTGTCGGATTCCCTGGAACTGAAGTTACAGACAGTTGTTAGCTGTCATGTTGGTGCTGAGATTCTGCAAGAACAACCAGTGCTCTTAACCATTGAGCCAACTCTCCAGCCCCCTCTAAAAAGATTTTTGAGTCTAGGTTTTCTTCCCAGTTGTCAGTTGCAAAGACCCAAGTTCCAGCTGCAGGGCCTCTGGAAATGACCTCTGTTCTTCCAGGGGAGTTTCTAAAGTGCCTACTAGGTCCTTCTCCTGACCTCTGACCCTGTAGCCCATAGTTCAGTTTCTTCATTATTCTTGGTTTTTATATTTAATGTCAAATATAATATATACCCATCATAAAAAAAGATAAAACATGCCTCCCTCCCACCCATCTCATTCTCCCAGAGTCTCTATGGATGCTGATGGGTAAAAATGCTCCATCAGATAAGCTCATTTAGCCAGTCCTTTAGTGGAAGCCATGCAGGGTGGGAGATGGACTAAGATTCCCAGAAGCAGCTGCAACAGGCAGGGTCAGGAAGAAAATGGGGACAGGCAGGTGGGAGGGCAGGGCAGCCTGGCTTCCTGCTGGGTTTTCCTCTTGTCTGATCCTGGATCTCAGAGACACTCAACCCAGGGCCAGTTAACAGATAAAAATGACTGTTGGTCTCATCTAGGCCATTGGCTACAGGGCCAGGCCATGTTGGGAACTTTGGGGAACCAGGGCCCAAATCCTTGTCTCAGTCAGAGGCTAGTGCCCAGGTAATCAGGCCACTTCAGATAGATGCAGTCCTAAGCCCTGGTTCTCCTGAGTCAAGTTATAGGTGACCCTTGCAGGTGTGTGTATGTGTGTGTGTATGTGTGTGTGTGTGTGTGTCTGTCTGTCTGTCTGTTTGTCTGTGTGTCTCTCTCTCTGTGTGTGTGTGTGTGTGTGTGTGTGTGTGTATGTAGGTGAAGGTGTTTCCAGGGCCATGCTGTCCCTCCCGTTGCTTTTCTGCCCAGTGTACACAAGAAGCCACCACTGTCATACTTTGGAGAGAGGATCCATGGATGGAGTTCCAGCCTGGACAGCCGGCCTGGGATGAATGTTGAGGGCTCTTTGGGGAGTCAGATGATGGTGTACATAGGGAGATGCAGTTCACAACACCAAAGATAAGTGGAGGTAGGACAGGTGAGGGTCCTGAAGTCCCCTCCTGTGAGGATTTGGAGAGTTTGTATGGTCAAGATTTAAAGGATATGATTCCATAAAGACCTGGGTGACATCAGGCTCTTGGATCACTATCTGCCTGTGCTAGGCTCAACTGGGCTAAACTGGTAGGTCCCATGTTCCCAACAGTTCCTTCTCAGGTGTGCAGTCACCTGAGGGAGGCAGGGTCCTGCCTGTCACAGAGGGTGGGCAGATACTGCCCTTATTCATTACTAGGTCAAACATTTAACCTGCACTCGAGCCTTGATTGTGGGACAGGTGTGTATGAAGTAGGCCAAACCTGAGCTGTGATGTTACATCCTGAAGGGCTGAGCAACTCTCCTCTGGCTGTTTCCCCATATCTAAGAGGGGATCCCTCACCTGGAGGGTCAGTGATACCCTCCAACCCCGTCCTGTGATTCGGAGCTGGGGAAGATTCCAGGCTTTAGCCACACCCCTGGTCAGCTGGTTATCAGGTCAGATAGGAAACCCTGCTTAGGTAACTAGAGGACTTGGCCCCTCTGACTGGGGTGGAGTCAGGAGACCCAGGTTTGGATGTTGGAACAGGGACATTGAGGAGGGTGTGTTGTTAGAGAGGCCTGGGCTTCCTCCCCCAGGCCTCAGGCTAGGACCCTTCAGAGGAGTCCTGGAGGCTGGGCTCTCAGAGGATGGGGAAAGCCTGTCCTGCGGGAACCAAGGTGGCACTGCCTCTCTCCACACTGGGAAAGAGAAGCTCAGATTGTAGTGGGGACAACTGTGTACCAACCTGTCCCTGTAGTATTCTGTGAACTGGTCCCTTGCTGCCAAGGCTGGGTGGCCCCTATGTAGACAAGTAGAGGGCCCCTCCCTGTGGTATGAACAGGATCAGGTGGAGAACCTGCTTCCGTCTCCCTCCTGCCTTACAGCAAATAGGCCAATCCCACCCCACCCCACCCACCGCACCCCACCCCACCCTGCAGGTCCAGGGCTGGCCAGGGGAAGGGGGCAGTCCTGTCCTTGCTATGGGCAGATGCCATGGACCTGGGACCCTGTGGCTTCCTACTGTTTCTGGCTCTTCCTGGTAAGGAATTGATCTGGGGTTACTGAGGCATCGTATTTGTATCTTGTCTTGGGGTGAGGTAGGCCTGTTTCCTCTCCCAGCCTCCCCCTGGATTCATAGTATTTTTCTTTTTATTTATTATTTTTATTTTATGTGTATGCATGTATTGCCTGCATGTAAGTGCACCCGTGTCGTGCAATGCCCGCGGAGGACAGAGGCTGTTGGATCCCCTAGAACTGGAGTTATGGACAGTTGTTAGCTGCCATGTGGGTGCTGGGATATGAACCCGGGTCTTCTGTAAGAACAGTCAGTGTTCTTAACCACTGAGCCATCTTTCCAGTCCCAATTCATAGTATTTTTCACTAGCCACTGAGTTGGAGGTCTGAGAGAGCTGGGAGCCCTGCTGAGGGAGCAGGTGCCTTGAAGTCTAGGCTTAGAACAAATGCCAGGCTTCTCATGGTGGGCCTTGTGATGTGCTCAGTCTGGGCCCCTCAACTGGGTGGTCTGGCAGTCAGTGCTGGAGACAGAGGCCTGGGGTGGGGGTGGGGGCACCTGCAGCTCCAGACCCTGGTAAGACCTTTCTTAAGGGGGACTCAGAGGTCGTGGGGTCTGAGGCCAAGATAGCATTCAGTGCCTCCCAGCTGCCATTTACGGCCAATGGCTGCTGGTCTCACCCTGCCCTGGGCCTAGGACGACAGCTGGCCACCTGGCAGGGCCCCACCTACATGATTAGATCCTGGCTTTGCACCTTACATTAGGGCCATCCTGGGACTTAGGGGGTAGTACTCGGGACTGCTGGAAGTCCTTTCCAGGGACAGTCCCCTTCACCCTTCTGTCTCCATCCCTCAGGTATCTCCCATGAGGCTCTGCAGTCAGGTATGTTCTCAACAGATGTTCTAGGATTAAAGAGGTAGGCAGACCCCGGAGAGGACAGTGTCTATGATTGGGGAGGGTGACCTGAAGGCCCAGGGAGTCCAGGTGCTTTGTCACAGGCATCTCCTCTCTGGTATCCAAGCTGAGGGAACACAGGCCAGCTTCACCTGCAAAGCTGCACCTCTCCCTGTTGTGGATACTTTCTATCTTCAGGCGCTACTTTGACTCTCCTGTGTAACCTGCTGCCCCTCACAGTCCACCCCTTTCTTCCACTGATGCTGTTCTTGGGAGACTCACTAACCCTCCTTAGGACTTATCTGGGATTCTGGGTGAGGAATGCCCTGTCTGCTTCCATCTTTTATCAGTGTGGACTCAATTTCCTATTTTATTCTGTTGTATAGCTCTTAATCTATTAGAACTTGCCAGTGAAGCCCCTGTGGGATGGCCTCTATATCTTCATTTTAAAAAAATTGGTTGAGGTAAAATTTACATCAATTTTAGCCAGGATACATTTGGCAGCATTTAGCACATTCCTAGTGTTTTGTAACACTACCTCTATGTTCCAAACATTTGTCACTACAAAAGGAAACCCTGCCCTCCTCCAAGAAGACATCCCTCCCCTACCTCTTGGGCCTTCATTGGTCCCATCACTCTGAGCCCCTCTTCACCCCCTTGCTTCCTGGGCAGTGAGCTGCTTGTTCCAGCCCCACTCAGTCATCTCTCTAAGAAGCCCTGCTACATCCTGTAGAGCATAGTGTTCAGAAACCAAGGCCCACAAGTTATTTCTAGGGTACCTTTTTTTTCTGTATATAATGCTTCTGGGGAGGGTCCAGCTGGTGGGGAGCTGAGACATGAAAGGATCCCCAAGAAGCTTAAAAGGGAAGTTGTCAGAGAGAGCTTCCCAGAGGGCACTGGGCAGAAAGCCAGCCTCTGGCATTCCCCAGCCAATGGCTTCTCCTCTGGCTCAGGGTGTGGCCAGCCCAAGGTTTCAGGTGCAGGGAGCAAAATCGTGGGAGGCCATGCTGCCCCAGCTGGTGCCTGGCCATGGCAGGCCAGCCTCCGTCTACAAAAGGTGCATGTGTGTGGAGGGTCCCTGCTCAACCCAGAATGGGTGCTCACTGCTGCACACTGCTTCTCTGGGTAAGTGATCTGGTGAGGCCTGACTGTCCAAGCCTATGGGGCAGAGGCAGCAAACAAGACCAGGTGACTCACCTTTGGATTCAGGATTTCCTCTGTAATGAAAAGAGAACACTGCATTAAGGCCCACCCACCTGATGTGGCAGTGTTCTGCCCCAGTGGGGGTGGGGCCCCCTCTCCCACTTCTACCAGTAGAATAGGAGGACCTTAGGGCGTTTCTGGCCACTTGAACAGCCTGTATTGGAAAAATTTCTAAGCCAAGTTAGCTGCAAGCAGTTCCTACAGCTGCACACCTCTTGACCAGCCCTTCTGAGTCTCAGGAGAGTTGTTGGCCTCCAGTGTACTGGAGAGGGGTGTCAGGACCCCAGAGTGCTATCCTTGGGCCCTGGAATGAGAAATGCTGCCAGGCTCAGGTCATGTGCACACAGAAGCTGCTTCTGCACCTGCAGCTGAGGAGAGAGGAGTGGGGCATCAGATACTGGCAGGGGTGGGGACTGGGTGGGCTACTGTCAAAGGCAGGGGCCACCTACATCTCTCTCCTCCTAGGTCCTTGAATTCATCAGATTACCAGGTGCACCTGGGAGAGCTGACCATCACCCTTTCTCCTAATTTCTCCACTGTGAAGCAGATCATCCTGTACTCCAACCCCCCAGGACCACCAGGGTCCAGTGGGGACATTGCCCTGGTGCAGCTGGGCACCCCTGTGGTCCTCTCCAACTGGGTTTGGCCTGTGTGCCTCCCAGAAGCCTCAGCTAACTTCCACCCTGGGATGCAGTGCTGGGTGACAGGCTGGGGCCACACGAGGGAGGGAGGTAAGGAGCTCCTTCTGTAACCCTCCCCGATGGGGTCAAAGGAAGGCAAGGGCCACCTGAGGAACAGGATCCACTGGTGCCACCACTTGCTCCTAACAGTCATCCCTGCCCTTAGGAGTCAATAACATGTTGATCTTAATCAAGATTCTCAAGTCTGACTTACAGACTCGGGGTGACAAGGCCACCATGGTGGGAGGTAATAGAGTAAAGATGTGCCCCTCCCCAACTCCCGCCAGGGTAGGGCTGGATGCCTCAACTTCTCCTGAGCCTTCCTTTTCCTCAGAGCCTCTGAAACCTCCATACAACCTGCAGGAAGCAGAAGTCTCCGTGGTAGATACAGAGACCTGCAGTCAGGCCTACACCAGTTCCAACGGCAGTATCATCCAGCCAGACATGCTGTGTGCCAGGGGCCCTGGGGATGCCTGCCAGGTGAGCTGGCTGGGAACAGAGGATGGCAGATCCTGGTGAGGGCCTCCAAGTCCTTAGTATTCCATCCTTACCCTGACCTGTCCTGCAGGATGACTCTGGTGGGCCACTGGTCTGCCAGGCGGCTGGGTCCTGGCAGCAGGCTGGTGTTGTTAGCTGGGGTGAGGGTTGTGGCCGCCCTGACCGGCCTGGTGTCTATGCTCGGGTCACTGTCTACGTAAACTGGATCCACCACCACATCCCGGAATTAGGGAACTCAGGAATGCAGGCACTCCCCTGTATTCCCCTCCTGGCTGGCCTCTTCCTGCCTGGCTTCCTCTTGCTGTTGGTCTCTGGAGTCCTGGTGGCCAAGTGTTGGCTGGGTAGAGCCTGACTGGACTCTCCCTCCCACCCAACTTCAGGCCCCTGACTCAGATGCTGCCATCTAAATGTTTCTTAAATAAGTTAGTATTTATTCAGCTTTGCTCTGCCCCATCCCTCCCCTTTTCCTTGACTTAAGAAGCCAAGTTTTCTGCATCGGATTATTGCGACATTTAACCTGAATTTATAAAACAGATGAAACAAACCAAACAGATGTCAAATGAATGTCAAGGTCAACTGCTTGGGATGGAGGGGAAGCCCCATTACAATGGAACTGTGATGTCTTATTGCGTGGGTCAGGACTCCTTGGTGATGTGGTCCTTCCCAGCATCACTGGGAAGTTTCTGAACACCTAAGCAGATGGATTGGGGGTCACGGGTGGTGTAGGAGCTAAAAATGCTGAATGATGGACAAGAACTCAGACTGTGAGCAAAGGTGATATTGGTTGTGGTGGCTGTGGGACCGAATGTCTGCCTATCAGGGCACAGAGACTCAAGCGTGTGTGCTCCTTATGGAAATCCATGGGTCAGACCTGTGGTACCCTCCTGGCCATGAGGAATTTTTGGTCCTTTCCAGGACACGGCCTCTCCTCCTGAGACTGCTTGACCTGGTCCTGTTATGACTTCAGATGGTGGTGGTAAAACTCAGGAAAACCCAAACCTGAATCACCACGAGGGAGGCTCATGGGGCCCAATGCTGTTCCTGTGCAGAGACTGAACACTTGCCACCTCTCCTGGGCTGACATCTCCCCTGGGCCCCTCTGCCTCAGTGGGGCCTGAGCCAAGGTCCACTCATGGCCTTACCTGGGGTTACCATCCTACCAGGAGCCACTAACCCCAGTGCCAAAGCCCTGTGTACACACAGCCTGATCTACACTGGCTTGTCTGCACTGTCATCTGGGGCAGGGGTAATTGGAGGAGACCCTGGTTTCTTCAAAGGGGTCTGGGGCACAGTGAAGTACAGTCCCCGCCCCTTCTCTGGGGGGTCACCAGAGGGTACAGGAAGTTCAGTTTCATGGTGTACTAGAGGTACTATGGCCCCCGAGGAGGAAGCTCTCATTTCGGGGGTCACATTGTGGTCACTGTCCAAGAAAGAGTCTCTACCAGGGCCCCCCATGTCCAGAGGCTCAAAGGCAAAGTTAGGGACAGTCAAGAGTTCTGCCCGGCAGGAGGCCTGGGCCCAGCGCTCACCCTTGGCTATAGGGTCCCCTCCAGTGCCTGGGCCCTCTGCAGGCTCTAGGCAGTCCCTGTGGAGGACAGCCTCACAGGATGGGGTTCGGCGCCTCAGGGTAGTGTTGCTGCCTTCTGCTGCAGGGGGACGGGAGGAGCCCTCATCCTCAGTGGGAGGCTCAACAGAGATGCAGGGGGGGCTCATCTTCTTCTTCCTTCGTGTCCCCAGAGCTGGCTCGAGCTCTGAGGTCCGGCACCTCACCTCCCCAGACTCTAGGTGGCTGTCCCCAATGTCCAGTTCCATTGAGGACCACCTTTGTGCATCTGCCCGACCTGGCTTGTCCAGGAAGCTCTGAGCATCTAGACTGCAGAACCTGTGTGGGTCCTGCCCACTGCCCACTGCTCCTTGGGCCACAGGGGAGGCTGCAGGGGAGGCTTCCGGGCTGTGGGACTCAGTAGCTGGCCAGGGGTGGGCTGAGCTGGTGATGTGGCTGACCTCCTCGTCTGTTGGGTCTGCTGCTTCAGCCTCATCTCCAACCAGAGTGGGAGAGTGGCTAGAGATGCAGTGCTGCCCAAAGGTGTGCTTGCGAGTACGGACACTGGTGGGCCTTGGAGAGCATGGAGGGGACTGCAGGGAGCCCAGAGACACTTGCTTCACAGGGGAATTTTTGGCAGGTTCTGTGTAGTCTGGGATGCTGTCTCTAGGGTCTTTAACCTGCCCTTCCAGGGACTCGGTGTGCACGGCCTCCTGAAATGGCATAGAGGTCCAAGTTAGATATTAAACCTTGTTCAGCACCCAGTATCCCAGATATCCTTCCCTATCTGGGCCCTGGGCGGGGTGGGGGGAGTCAGGGTGGGCAGCACTCCAGGTCCGGCCCTCACCCTCCAGGCTGGGGACGCAGGGTGAGATGGGACTAGGAGCTGTTGGTGTGAACATCCCAGATCTTGGTCTTCCCCAGTGACCTATAAAGCCTCAGAAGATGCCCCTTCCACACTGTGGGTTCATGGAAGAGAGGCTTGGGAGGGCTAAGATCCTGGAGATAGAGCCTGTCAGGGCCCAGGGAACCTTGAGGGACCATGTCACCTTCCCACTCTTTAGCCCCACAACCCAGCTTGGCATCATGAGAATAGGATGCTCCCAAGAGCTCCCATGTTGTAAGAGGCTTTTGTGCCAGGTAGTGGGAATTGAGGAGAGGAAGGAAAGGTGGGGGCCTAAGACTGCTGCCTAAGAAAGGGACTTGAATCCTTGTGAGGAGCTCTACCACCACAGCTGAACTGTTAATGGACTATGCTGAGACATCTGGTTGAGGGCCTGAGACAACATCAAGTGGAGATGGAAAACTCCAAGCCCCAAAGACACAGGACATGCCCTCTTGGGTTTCCATCTTGTTCACCCTCGAAATGGAGGAAAGAACCCTGTGGAGCTCCTGAGGCGTGTGGGATGAAGGCTTCCCCTACCTGTCTGCAGAGTATCCGAGTGAGGCTCAGGGAGCGGGGTGTACCCTGTGGGGACAGGGCACGAAGGGAGTCACTGCCCCTGGCTGGGGAGGATGCAGTCGATGGGACCTGGAGGGAGGCACAGGGCTCCAGGGATGGCAAGTGATCAGATGTGACTGGGCCTGGGGGGGGGAGGTGACGACACACATCTGAACTGTATGGCCTGTGGGCCTGGCCCCATCTTCCCTCCCATCCTCTCCCATTCTCCCTTCCATCCTGCCCAGTTTCCTGCCCACCCAATCTTGTCTCCCACCTGGTCCTATTTCCCTGGCTGCCCCTGCAAGAGTCCATACCCGAGGGGGCATTGCCCGCATAGGTCTCCATCTCCACCTCCTGCAGTGGGTGAGGTTGGGGGGCAGCAGCTGGTGCCACAGGCCGGAACATGTAGCTGTCATTGGGCAGCGATAGCATCCTGGACACTGACACTTTGCGCACAACCAGGAGGTTCGGGGTGTCTGGCTGGGTGCCTGGTCTTTCCTATGATGAGGGAGGCTGTCTATGTCAGCTTAGCAGCATCCCCAGAACCCCTGGGATCACCCTAGGTCCCTGGGCAGCCTCACCTGTGCTGCGGGAGGGGACTGGGAAGCCGACCCTTGCGCCATCTCTAGTTCGATCTCAGCGTCCATCTCGGCATCCTCTCGGGCCTCCTTGTTGCTTTCCTCCAGGTGCTTCATGAGCACAGCCACCACCACATTAACCAGCACAAACTGGGCCACCAGCACAAAGGTAACAAAGTAGACAGGCGAGAGCGCTGGCAGGTAGCTGAGGCAGTGCTTGTCCTCACGGGAGCACTCACGCAGAGTGTCCTGGGGTAGGCAACACAGTCTTGGCTCTGTCCTCCCTCCCTGCCAGGGCTGGAAAGTGCGGGAGGGCAGCCCCATAGTTACCTTCATGATCCCATTCCAGTTGTCTCCAGTTGACACTCGAAATAGCGTGAGGAAGGCCATGCCGAAGTTGGTGAAGGTGGCATGCCTGCTGAGGCCCTCACAGGGATTGTCCTCACTGCACTCTGCAAGGAGAGGCCCCACATGGTCAGGAGCAGCCCTGTCTCTGCTGGCCTGGGGCAAGGTCAGCAGACCACATCGTGGTAAGGGAATGGCTGGGGTGAGGGCTGGAACCTGGGGCAAGGCCTCTGTAGCTGTCCTGCACTAAGGCATTCTCAGCAGATAATTCTACCTGAGTTTCCATGTACTCTTGAGCCCTAGGCCTGGCCTCTGGCTGGTGGATACCGAGTAATGGAGCCTTTCTGGAACACAAGGTGCCCTGACTGCTGAGTCTGGCTCAGGAGTTGTCAGACCTAGCTTTGGGGGCGTGGTGCAGGGGGAGATCCCTGTAGCCAGAAGGGCCCAGCAGTGAGTGGGCTGCCTGTGGAGAGTCACCCACCTAGCCTAGTCAAGAAGGGGGTAGGCAGGTCTTACACTTGTCCTAAGTGACAGTCCAGAAGGACATACCACTGGCAATATGTCTCCTGGGGTGAGGCATGCACACATATTAGTATGTACCCGTTTTCCAACTAATTTACTCTTGAATGTGGCCCTGGCTGGCTGGTTGGAGTGTGGACATGTGTACAGTTATGTCTTAGCATCACAGGTCTGGGAGCATGCCTCTGAATGGACATGCCTATGTATGCACAGGCAAATGAGCATGTGCACCTGCTCTAAGTGATGAAGGTAAAGAGTAGGTAGAGGTTGAGGATATAGCAGGAGGCTTATTGCCCTCCTGGGATGGATTACAGTTAAAGTGCCTTGCACTGCACATGGACCTGTGTGTAGTTGGAGGGTGGACACAAGAGCTACCTTCCTGGAGATAGGTATCACCTTGTGAGAAGGGCACAGCATGGCTACTCACCTAGCCTTCCAAACAGCTCCACTCCCAGGGCAGCATAGATAAAAAACAGGAGCATGAAAAGAAGACCAAGGTTCCCTACCTACATGAGAAAAAAGCAGAATAAGGTCAACCCTGTGTAGGCCTGGATCTGCCCTGCTCTACCTCACCCTGCTCTACTGCTCCAAGCCCTGGAAAGGGGGACCAGTTAGGGCCCTGTTTTAAGCCCCATGGCCCTCCTGGTCTCTGCTCCTCTATGGCTCCCAACAACCACCTTGCTCACCTAGGTGTCCCTGGGAGCTGCTCTACTCTGCCTGGCTCCTGAGGCCAAGGGGGTCCCCCTGGGAGCTCATGCTCACCCCGTGTAGAGGCCACCTCAGCCTCAGAGTCCCTGTAGTGGGACCCTGGGCTGGAGCTCAATGGACAGGAACACCAGTAGGGATCTCACACAGCCTCTCTCAAGAATCTGCCAACTCCAACATCTGTACACACCATACCTCAGCATTTGTTCCAGCCCCCTACCCCAGGCATTACCTAGGCCTCCCTACCTCCCCCACCACATTGTAGAAAGTCACTCAGATGAAGCTCAAAATGATGCTAAGGGTAGCATGTATCAGAAAAGAGGCAGGGAATATAAAGGGATGGTGGGTGGGTGTGAGGGTCGACAGGCACATGTTAGGAAGAGGTGATAATGGGGTGGGTGACTGGGTAGACAGAACAAGATGGCTTGGTGGCCTGTCAGTTGGAAGGCACGGGCATAAGTGCTAGGGTGGACAGCCAGCTGGTTGTACTGTGGCAAGTGGGGCTGTAGACGGGCCATGTAACTTGGAGACAGAATGGATTGGGTTAAGGGCACAGGAAGTCAGGGTGCTGGTCTGTATCAGCTTATAGGCCACTACTGGAGCCCAAAAGCACTTTGGGCCCTGCTGTAGCCCCTTACCTCTCAAGTGAACCAGCTGAGCAGGCACCAGCCACTACAGCTCTTGACCAGAGCCTGAGGCCAAGGTGTAGCACCATCTCCAACCTCTTCCAGATCAGCTGAGCCAAGCACTCGGGCATGACCCCGGCCTCAGGACAGAGCAAGTGGGCGACGGGCATATGCCATGCTCTTCCTGAAGCCTGTACCCTTGAAGGCTCATGGTAGCCCTCAGGGGTCCTGGATCCCAACCTACCTGAGGCAGGGCTTGAACCACAGTGTCCAACAGGGCACGCATGCCTGTGGCCATCTTCAGGAGCTTCAACACTAGGGCAGGAGCTGAGTGTCAGCAGGGCCAGGCTGACCTGACTATCTAGGGGACCCTGGATACAAGTCCCCTTCACTTTCCATCTAGAGGCCAGGGTCCCCCTGGCTGCAGACATACCAGTCAACAGCTGAGGGTGAAACACATCTCCTATTGTGCCTAGGGCCTTCTAATGACAGCCTGGGTGGACCCTGGATGGGACACACGGGGGCCACCTACCACGGGCAATGCGAAGCACGCGCATGATGCGGATGATGGTGGGGTTGATGGGCAGGGCAGCATTCATCTCAATTTCCTCTAGTGCGATGCCCATGATGGACAGGAGGACTATGGCCAGGTCCAGCTGGTTCCACCTGGCCGGCCAGGGGTGAGGCTTAGCATGACTATGGCTTGGAGTAGCTGCAGCTCTGCCAAAGCTCACCCAGAAGGACAAGAAATCTTCTCCCTACCACCTGCCCTGCCTCTAAGACCACATACCTGTCCTTGAAGAACCTCTGGAACCCAAAGGCCACTAGCTTCAGTGCAGCCTCAAAGACAAAGACGATGGTAAAGATGTAGTTGCAGTACTTGAGAGCCTCATCCAGTGACTAGGAACAGAGTAGAGACTGGCTAAGGTGTTATGAGGTGTCTGGCTGCCCCCATCTCCTTGTTCCCTCAGTGCTGAGTCCATGAGGTCTGTACCAGGTCTGGGATCATCACCTGATGACCCTGCAAGCAGGCTGAGGACCTCAGGAAAGGGAGAAACTAACCTCTGCTCTGTCCTCAACCCTAATGGACAGATGGCATTTTCTTAAGGCCAAATGTATTCCATTAAAAAGCTCTGTTGCTCTGAGGCCTCATGCTACTTGAAGACAAAAGCCCTTCAGCATGCATATGGAGGGTGACAGAAAGGACAATGATCCTCAGGCCTGCAGTCTCTGGCCAGCCCCTTTTGCTTTGGCTGTCCAC
The DNA here is from genome assembly GCF_000622305.1 of Nannospalax galili. Lineage (NCBI taxonomy): Eukaryota > Metazoa > Chordata > Mammalia > Rodentia > Spalacidae > Nannospalax > Nannospalax galili. The sequence continues at coordinate 846,965 of NW_008358090.1, read as the reverse complement.
ACAACAGTATCTGAACTTGCAGGGAGGGCCCCAGCAAGTTTCAGTATCTTAGTTAGAATACAGGTTCTGTGTCCCCCACATCCTATGGGGGACCCCCTCCCCAGTCTAGCTCCTGCCCCTGGCCACCTTGGGCTGGTTGTAGTGCTCCATGGACATGGTGATGACATTGAGGCAGATGATGAAGGTGATGAAGAGGTCCAGGTAGTGGCTGGTGCAGAGCGAGTGGATGGAGCGGCGCGTGTGCGAATAGTCTGCATAGTAGGGCCGGCGCTGGGCCTCTGTGGGGAGGGGGGACCACTGAGCCACCTGGATACTGTGCCCACCGCCCTTTGGTATTCAGAGATCCTGACCTAATCATGTGGGGGCAGCTCAGGCAGGGCCCTGGCTGGGCTGGGTGGCCCCTGGGACTAGTCCTAAACTGGAGAAGAGTGATTTTTTTTTTTTTTAAAGGGCCTGTTCTGGCCAAGAGGCCTGTGAGTCCATGGTACTTAGTGGGCAAGTCAACTTCCTGGACTAGCAGCCCCCAGCAACACCCAAGAAGTACAAGGAAGCTGTCACAGCCTCCACCTGGGTCCCTGCCAAGCCCCTGTTCTTTAGTTTGGGCTTAGTTTGGGAAGCAGGAAGGATTAGTTTCTACGTCTACCCTGTACAAACATCAGGGTTCAGACATCTTGCTGATGAGGTGGGGTGACCCCTCTTTCATCTCCCCATCTGTCCCTGAAGCTGGATAGAGATGACATATGAGTCATCTCTGGCCCCCAGGCTGAGCCCTTCCAAGCCTCCAAAGGGCCACTGGTGATTAACTATGGCCTAGGAACTACACCTCAGCCAGCCTGAGGCTGACATCAGGACAGCAAGACAGGAGCCCACTTTGGGGTGCCCATCCCAACATGCATCCCCATAGGCTTGTCTGTATGTTGTGCCTGCAGCAGCTCCCAGGATCTCAGTGAGGCTGAGCTCTAAGGTGAGGGTGTGGACTACCCTGTACCCCAGAACCCACTGTAGCCCCCAGAATCATACATTCAGGGGCTGAAGGCCAGGGCCCAGGAGAGCAGGGGCTGACCAGCAACCACCCCACCCTGGACCCTCATGCTCCTCAGCCCAGCATGCGGTCACTAGCAAACTCAGCTCAATACAGGCAGCCAGAGGGGCTGGCAGCCAGCAGAGACAACAAAGAGCAGCCATAAGCCCCTTAAGAGTGAGGATGGCCCTTGTCCCCTGCACAGCAGACGTGTGCACATGCCAGCCATGAGGGCCAAGCAGGGACGGAGGTAGCAACATAGACATTGGTGGGCAAGCCCTGGCCCTTCCTCCCACCCTCTGGCGCCTGGCACCTGTGCCCACCCTGAGGCGGCCCTTGGAGGCCTGTGACACCCGCCCTTCCCACTGTAGTAGTAGCAGCAGTAACAGCAGCAGCAGCAGCAGTAGCAGGCTGAGCATGCAAAGCAGGGCAGGTACCTGGGTTGGGGAAAGTGCCTGGAAAAATAAGGACATGTCTGAGCAGCTGACGTAGGAACACTGGGAGCCTCTGTGGGAAACCCTCCTTGCTCCCAAGCTAGGGCCTCGCTCTCCTGTGCCTAATTCATAAGGGGACTTGGTAGTGTCCCAGCTTCCTCCTGAGGCCACATGGGGGTACCCTGCCTCCTGCCATGGCAGCTATCGGCTCCTGCTAGCCCCTCTTCCGAGACCCAGGCCCCATGCAAGGCGGCCAAGTGCAGAACCACGTGGGCTGTGAGCTGCGGGCCTGGGAGCTGGGCACCACACAGCATGCGCACAGGTACCGACCCGACACCACGGGGGTCCGCCTTACTCCTGCGCCTCCTTTCCAGGCGCCGCTGCCGCTTCTCCTCACGCCGCCGTGCCTCCTCGGCTTCCTGGTGCTGCCGGCACTTGTGGAAGTTCTCCACCACTACGCCCACGAACATATTGAGCACAAAGAAGCTGACGATGAGCAGGAAGGAGATGAAGTACAGCAGCATCCAGGGGTTGTGGTTCTGCACAGGCTGCAGCACATGAGGTGGTGGGTCTCCAAGAGTCCACCTTTCAGCGGGAGGTGCCCTCCGAGGGACTGGCCTGTACGGCCAGGGGGAGTGGCCATACAATGGTGGTGGCCAGATATTCTGAGGAAGTTTACTGAGACCTGCCTCAATCCCAGGGACTCATAGATTTGCTCAAGGTTACCCATGGCAGCTGTCCCAGCCTCTCGCACCTGCTGGTCAATGCCAACGGCGTCCAGCCCATCATACATGATGTTTACCCAGCCATCCTTGGACGACAGCACAAACAGGGACATCAGCGCCTGTGCAGCAGTGTAAGGGTCACTGGCAGTGTAGGGTTGTGGCCATGGCCCCCATACCCCTAGTTACCACCATGACTACTTTGTATGCTTCCCAGTACCTACCTGACCCAAGTTGTCGAAGTTGTACTTGCGCCGTACCCAGCGGTAGTGGGCGGCACGGCACTCAGCCTTGGTGGTGATGTTCCTGGTATCTGCGCCCTCACAGTAGTAGAACTTGCCCTTGAAGAGCTGGTCGGGAGGGGATGTCACCCCAGGCAGCCTGACCCAGTCAACCTTCCCACCCCAGGCCTCTTGGGCTCCAAGCCAGGCCTGATGACCACCCAACCAGTAGGAGAGGGTCCATTCCACCATGGGGAACTGAGGCCCAGGGAGGGGCTGACCCTGGGTTAGCTGGGGCCACACACCTGCACGCCAAGTATGCCAAAGATGATGAAGAAGGCGCAGCAGATGAGGACGATGTTCCCAATGGGCCTGAGCGATGATATCAGAGTTTCTACCACCAGCTTGAGGCCTGGAGCTCGGCTGATGACCCTGCACCCAGGCAGAGGGGATACGCCGTTGGGCGCATCCAAGAAGACCACCAGTGGGCAGAAGGACCAGCATGTGCAAAAGCCCTATGGTGATGTGAATGTGTGGCACAAGAGCCATACTGGTGGGCAGAGGCTGTACTGGGCTTCTGGGTCCTTTCTGGATTTGTATGGGTGGCCCCTGCCCTCTGTGCCCCCACCTCAGTGGCCGCAGGGTCCGCAGCAGGCGCAGAACACGCAGGACACCCAGGATCTTGGCACCACCAGCTGAGGCCATGGCCACGATGATGTCAACCAGGGACACCAGGACAAGCAGCCCATCCAGCACATTCCAGCTGCTCTGCAGGTAGGCGTGCTCACCCCACAGCAGGCCCAGGGCCACTACCTGGGGAGGGGGCAGTGGTGCACAGGCTTGGTGAGGGTCCCAGGAGGGGGCAGTGTGGGACAGGGACCAGAGAGGGAAGGGAGCATAGGTACCTTCACCATCATCTCCACCACGAAGATGGCTGTGAAGATGTAGTTGGAGATGCTGAGGAAGGCCCGCTCCTGCAGGGAGAGGCCAGTGGGTAGGCCAAGTCCACCCCACCCTACCCTGTTCAGAGGGCCAGCCACCTTCGGGAACTCACTGTGCTGCCAGGGTCAATATCTGGTCTCTCTAAGGCAATGGTGATGCAGTTGAGGAAGATGAAGACCAGGACCACGTGGTCGAACATCTTGTGTGCAATGACTTTCTGGCAGGAGACACGCAGCCTGGGGAGGCAGCAGAGGGTTAAGAGCAGCTTGTACAGAGCCTGTGGCTGGCTATCTAGTGGCCTTTGAGGTGAGATGCTTGCCATGGGTGGGTAAGGCCAGGCTCACTCTATCCTCCCCTGCCTCCCACAGTGGGATGTGCAACCTCAATGCCAAACACCTCACCTGTTCTGTGGTGGGAAGAGATACAGGGCCCAGGATTCGTGACTGCGGCACCACTGGGGCGCATAGGGCTCTAGCACCTTGTGCAGGCGAAAGCAGCAGCTCTGGGGATGCAGAGGTAGTCTAAGTCTAGGCAGCCTCTCCTTGCTGTCTCCTGGAACATGCCCATCCTGACCCTTCTGCTGCAGGCTGACCTCTCTTGCCATTCTCTGTCCCTTCCACTTCACCTTCCCAACCTAGATAATGGGAGGGTGGCCACGCTAGGAGGGCACAGGGAGGGGACAGTGAATCGGCTCCAGAACTGCCTTCAGTCAACAGAACTGGTCTGATTAGTGGTCACCTTCCTTCCTCCAACAGAGACGCAGTTCCTGACCCTAAGGGACCTGGCCCCCAATGACAGGTGGGTCCAACTCTGGGACTGGCTGAAGCTGGATACCTGCCCTTAGTGATCTGCTCCCTTCCCTTCTGTCAAGTCACCATGAATATATTGTTTGCTTCGGACTCTGTTTTGGGGAACAAGCACTGAGAGAGAAGTGGGGATGGCTGTGGGTCTAGTCATGCCCCGCCTTATGTCTCTCACTTACATCCTCCATGTCATCATCAAACTCGGCTGTGTCCTCCTTGTGACTGTCAATTCGCAGAAAGAACTCGCTGGGCAGCACCACCATCTGCCCATTGCAGTCATGGAATTTGGTTGGCAGGAGGGCAGCAGGCCGTGGGGGGCGCAAGTCTAGTGTACTGCGGTGGTTTAGTGACTCGGCTCGCCGCAATGGGGTGGTGGTTCGGGGCCCAGATGAGGTCTCTAGGTGGGTCCCTGCACTTGGCCTGCCATCCTCGGCCTCATCATCTGTGCTGCCCTTGCCCTCACCGGACAGCAACGACTCTCGTTCTCCACACTGACTGCGGCGCTTGAGGCTGGGTGCACGGCCCAGGCTGTTCCAGCTGGACCGCCTGCTGCTCCCTGCACTGTTGGAGCCCCAGGGTGCACAAGGCGAGCTGTGAAGGCTAGCCTGGGGGCGCAGGAGAGTAAGCAGATTGGTACAGTTCTGAGGGTTATCACATACCCTAGCTTCTGGGCCATAAGGGCCTTTCTCAAGTCATCGTCGACTGCCATCATGGCCTGGGCATGCATGGTCAACCCACCCAGCAAGCACTCTACCAGGGCATTACCAATTCTGTTTTCAGGCAACACTTGACTTGGCTGGTCATGGTCAGAGCAAAGGCTCCCATCAGCCAGGGCTGGTAAAGTACAACTCTGAATGACCTCTGGAATTGCAGAGGCCCAGCAGCCCAGGTCCTCTCTGGCTCTTCCCATCACTTGTGTACCCTATCCAGACTCAGCTTCACCTCTGGGGTCCTTCAGGAGCTGAGACTTATTCTCCACTAGCCTATCTGTCCACTTCTCAGGAACCCATAGCATGTGGCTATGACATGGTCTAATGGGTGGCTTTGCTCCAGGGGCCCATGATTCCTCCATCTTCTCTTCCCTCCCTCACCTAATCCCTGCCCTCAGATCTTCCTGTTTCCATCCATATGGTCCACCTCTGCCCACCTCTCACTGGGGCCATCTCAGGGACTTAGTAGCCATGGGCAACCACCATTAGGGGTGGCCATTTCCTGCACAGGAGACTCTCAGCTACCATGTCCTCTGTGACCCACAAACCCTCAGCATGTTTCCCAGGTTGCTTTAAGTATCTTTGTTGGCCCTTTTCTGTTTGTCTGATATGCCCTGTGCTTGGCCAGCCTTTATCTTCTATTGCAATTTCATATTGTTGTGACCAGGAGAGATTGTACACAGTCCTCCTTCAGGTCTCTCTATGCTCATCTCACAGGAACAGCTACCCTGGCTTCCAAGAGCAGAAAGACCCCGACTCTGTCTTAAACAGGGCTGGGGTTTTATGGGGACCCCTCCTTCATCTCAGGGGTTGGAGATGGTCCCTACCAGAGACTTCTGGTCTCCCAGCTGGGGGCTCACATAGCTGCTGCTGCTGCGCCTCAAGTCCAGGACAGCATGAGCTGTGTCCAGGTGTGGGGAGCTCTTGGGGGTAGGCATGGGTGTGGCCGCTGTGTGTGTGATGAGGGGAGGGGGCAGACTGCCCTGGCCCTCCAGGTGCCCATTTGGGGTCACAGCCAGTGAGTACATCTTCATCTCTAGGGGATAAGAGGCTGTCTGAGCCTTCAGAGGTTCCAGTACCCACTGGCCAGGCCCCTGCCCCAGTTCATGCTATTTAAGCACACACCTGTGGTCCTGAGCTTATCAAAATCTTCCTCCAAGTGGGCAGATGTCTTGTCCTCATCAATGTCAGATCTATTAGCGTCACCCTGCACCCAAGGCAAGTGTGAGGCTCCCATAGCAGCATCCTTTGTACCCAGGGTAGGGAGTCCCCTGGCTTAGGAACAGAGTAGATATGGGGGCCTAGAGGTTGCTCCTAGAGGCAGTGCAGGCCTGTGGAGGGTCTTCTCAGGCAGGACCCCACCTCCCTACCCAGGCTTCACTCTCCTTGCTCATTACCTCCGCCTGAAATCCCTCTACGAGGATGGCCACCAGCAGGTTGAAGAGCACATAGTTCCCAAAGGTCATCAGGGCCACAAAGTAGAGAGCAGCCCAGGAGGAAGTAGAGGCCATGCCATTATAGAGGACTACATTCCAATCCTCCTGTGTCAGGATCTGAGGGGACATGTCCACAGGGCTGGAGGTGGCTCTGGTCCCACAAGGAGACCCTGTGTGCCCCCCTGGGGATGGAGCCAGCTGTCCCCCAGTCTGTCTCCTCAGGGATTTAGCTTGGGTTGTCCTAGGGACAATTGGGGCAGTACCTGGAACACAGTGACGATGGCCCACAGCAGGGAGTCGAAGTTCTTCCTGTCAGGGACGGTGTCTCCTGAGTCAGTTTTCAGGCTGAACTTGCAACCAAATAAGTGCATGCCCAGGATGCTGAGGGGGGTAGACACTGAGTGAGGTGCCTAGCACCTCCCCTCCACCTGAGTCAGTTGCCCACCTCACCACACACAGTTTTTGCAGTAAAGGCTGACCCTGGAGCTCACTGGTTTTCTCTATAGCTGAGAAGACCTTGGGCATTAAAGGGATGGATGAGAAGAGGCCACTCTGGCTTCAGGCAGATATCGGTATAAGCCCCACTGATCAGGATGCGTTCTGTGGGCTGTTCACCCTCCCAACTCTTCCCCATGTGGCAGAGGCTGGCGCATGTCAGGGACTCAGCAAACCCCACAAGGAGCCTGGCACCATTTCCAGGACCAAGCTCATCTTCCATCTGTAAGACCCACAGAACAGAACCCCCTGAGCCCCACCCCCACCATGCCTAGTCCCCAATGTGGTGGGTGCCCTATCAGTACTGCCTGAGGGAGCAGAAGTGCAGGGGCTGACAGCAGGACAGGTGCATTCTCTGGTCCCGGGCCCCACCCACCTGAAGATGAAGATGAAGAGCATGAGCAGCATGCAGAAGGTGGCAACATTGTCCATGGTCCTCATGAGCACCACCAACTGCCGTCGCAGTGCTGGCAGGAAACGCACCAGCTTTAGCACCCTCAGTAGACGGAATGTGCGCAGCACCGACAAGCCACCATCTGCCTGCCCCACGATCTCCCAGACACTGTTGGTTGAGACACCAGAATAAGGGTCAGGATGACCCATTCCAATTGTGGGGCCCTCTTCCTGTAGGTAGGACTGCCAGTCTGGAAGCCACCAAGCAATGGCCTCTGGTCAATCCTGTAGCTGGGAGCAGGTCCAGGTACATCAAGGTACCCAAGGAGCTGCAGTATCTCCATTAGTCATAGACCCTAAACCCCTGGGAAGTCCTGCCTCCAGTTGGTTAGGGAGCTTGCTGATGTGAGGTTTTCTTCTATCCCAGTCTTTCAAGCCTGGTTCATCTGTATGTTCAATTTCTCATTGCCAGGTGCAGCTCCTGAGGGTCCACCTCCTCTGAAGGAAGGTAGGGGTTTCACCCTGAAGTTTCCCCATCATTCTGGGCTTATTCTGCTGTTGCAAATGCTCCTTCCAACCTTGTCTTAAAGCCAGCATGACTCTGCCCCTAAGCTGACCTACACCACCAGATTCCAGAAACCTTCATGTCAGACATGGCTGACCAACTGTGCAGTAGGAGAGACAAAGCTCCAAGGTGGGGACTTTGACCTGATCTTACGTGAATGACCAGGGTCCTCACACCCTTACCCCACCGTGAATGCCATCAACCACCTTCCACCTGTACCAGGCTTTGCTCTCTGCAGTGCCTGATGAGTGGGACTCCCCAAGCCTCTGGCCTGGATGGGGATGGGCCTCACCTGATGACAACGACAATGCCATCAAAGATGTTGTAGGGGTTCCGGATATAGCCCAGTGGGCCGCAGGCCAGCAGTTTCAGCAGCATCTCCAAAGCAAACATGCTGGTGAACACGATGTTGCTGATCTCTAGCGCATTGGTCAGCTCATCTGGCTGTGGGTCAGGAGGGGTGGTCAGGACCTACCATGGCTTCCACTCCTTATGGGCACAGAACCCAGAAGCAGAAGCAGTTGGCTGCTTCAAGGGTACAAGGGATTGAGGGCTACCAAAATTTCATTAAGAGATAACTATCACCTAAAGGATGACCCTCCTGGCTCTTTCACTCTTGACTATCCCCAGCCTGACCTTCCGACCATCATAGCTGGGCTTAGGGGCTATCAAGAGTCTCCAGAGATATCCCTCCCTTTGCAAGCCCTACAAGTACAGGCCAAGGGCCAGAGCTGAGACATTATGCTGGGGCCTAGGATGGGCTGTGGGTACTCAACACAAAGGCAGTGTCTATACAGCTTTGGTACCTCACAGCCTCACCAATCCCTTCCTCCATAAAAGGCCCTGAAGACCTCTCACCATGGATGTGCTGACCCTCTTGCCTGCATGAGAGTATGTGCATGTTTACATGTGTGCACCAGTGTGATCTCTGTGTGTACATATCTGTGCATTCCTGCATGGGTGAGATGGGTTTGGGTGTGTATGCTCTAGTACAACTGTGCACACAAACACAAATGTGTACATGTACTAGACACTTGTGTGCAAATTTGCCCATATCTGTGTGCTCATGTTGTATCTGTCTCCACACATATAGGTGAACACCTTGCACATGCACATGTAGTGTACCAGTTTTCATGCATATAGATGAGTCTTGTGAATACAGTTAATACATGGGCACCGTTCTCCATGCACATAAGTGAGCTTTGCACATGTGCATGCACTGATTTCCATGCAAATAAGTGAGCCAAATGTGCAGTGTGCATCCATGCACACTTATGTACATAAAAGAACCTTGCCTGTGTGTGAGGCATTTGTGTATGTATACACATGCACACAGGCTCTTCAAGATACAACTGCCCTGTCTTCAACCTAGCACAATCCTGTCCAAACCTGCCTGAGGTGGATCCACAGTGGGTGGATTTTCCCCAAGTTACTTCAAAATAAGAAAAAGCAGTTAAAAAGGTCTAGAAGCAAAAGCCCACAGGAAATTACACCATTCACTAAAAGTGTGTTGTACTCCAGGAGTTGCCTGGTTCCCAAGAGTGCCTGCTCTGCTGGGGTCAGCCTTATTATCCCTGGGGCTGTGGAGGGAGAAATGTCTGCACCATCTAGGCAGGTAAGGACTTCCACAAACCTCTTAATAGTCCTTCTGGCCCCAGGGTTCTCACAGGACCAAACCACAATACAGATCACTTCTGGCTTCCCAGGTCCCTGAGGGCATGGCCAAGGAATCTGGGCAGTTTGGAGAATGCCCCTCCCAAGGAATCCTGGGAAGAGCTTACTTTATGAGCTGGGTGAAGGTCCTTATAGTGCCTTGCTTCTGGACCCCTTCACTCGTGGGGGGGGGTGTCTCTGGTGATCTCAAGACACTTGTCCCTCCCAGAGTGGGAGAACCACCAGACCAGACCCTAGAGTCAAGTTATCTCTGTGTTCACTACTCGGTAGAGCCCAGTCCAAAGAGCCATAACTCTTGGCTATTGGCTCTCTGGCTCTGGTGCCAAGCCCCACTGACCATGGGAAAAGGCTAGAAACTTTAAAAAGACACAGGGACATGCTTTCTGTTGGTGGCATTGGGTGGGACTCATCATCCTGTAAGCTCTGCCCAGCTTCACCCCAGAGCAGAGAACTCACCTGCTCATGATACTCAACACCCATGCTCAGTGTGTTGACCAGAATGGCTGCCATGATACCGCGGTTGAAGTACTTGCTGTCCACGATGCGACGCAGCTTGCCACTGAAGGAGGCCCAGAGGCGGCCCAGCCCACCTTGCTCTCCTGAGGGTGCTTGCCGAGGTGGCCGCTGCCGCTCGCTGCCCTGGCCTGATGTGTCAGCCTCAGTGGATGGCTGCATGGGGTCTCTGCGGTCCCCGTGCCGCACATCCTGTGTGAACTCATAGACCCCATGAACATCTGAATCTCCACTCTCTGAGCCACTGAATTCAAACTCAGGATCCTCCAAGGCTCTAGCACAGTATGGGCAGCTCTTCAGCTCACAGGTCAGTGTGCCCGCCTGGGGGCTGGGCAGGGGGCAAGGCACACTCAGGCCTGACAGGTGGCTGGGGGTTCGGCCCAGTCCTGAGGTGGAAGGACACAGATGGGGTTAGGCTACTGTAGCAGCTCCCAGGACCCCATGACCTCTTAACACCTGCAGAGATTCTAAACTTCATTTCTCTTCCTGTACTGCCCCAGACTCAGTTTCCCCACCCAGGGCAGCCCGTGTTCACTAAGAACTCCGTAAGTCTTCCAGGGATGTGGCCAGGCCATAGGAATGGACCTATAGTCTCTCTATATACCCTTGCCTTACCCAGGTCCTGCCACTTCTACACAGGGAGGCCAGGTTCTTACCCTGTTCCCCGACCACATGTTGAATCTTCTCATAAGGGCTAGGGCCGCCCAGGCTCAGGGGGCTGTGTGCTGCAGGCCCTGAGGTTCCAGCACCCTGTATCCCCTTGGGTCGGGGGCTGGTGCCACCTTTGCTGTTGACTGTTCCTGAAGGCAGGATGGTGGGGTAGTTCATGGTGCCCAAACCTGAGGCCAGTTTGAGGCTGGCAGCTGCAGCTGCAGTGTGTGCCACCCGGGCCCTTTCCTGTGGTCCTTCCACATGGCAGTCAGCATGGTAAATACTGTGCACAGACTCAGAGTCGGGTGGCCCATGGCCTGGGGATGGTGGCGAGGGTGGTGCACAGGCCCGGACCAGCCTGGTGTCACCAGCACCTGGCTCGGGGCTGGGCCTGCGTGGGCCACCATGGCTGAAGTGGTAGTGATGGTGGTGGTGGTGGTGGTGATGGTAGACCAGATGGTGCACAGAGGCTGCATGCCTGCTTGTCTGCCTTGGCCGCCGCCCAGGCCCCTGACCATGCAGAGTGTTGCTGGGGTCCACCTTTTTGCGCCAGCGGCTCTGCCAGCGGGCACAGAGACGCAGGCTACGACGCTTGACTTTTCGGAAGATGTGGCCCACATACTTGAGCAGCTCCTCGTAGCAGCTGCCAGGCTCTGAGAAGCTGGCCAAAGTGCTGTCATTGGACAGGTAGCGGGCCCGCTGTTCACGCATCAACTGGTTTTCCCTCTGCTTTGTTTCTGAGAACTGTGTGGCTATCACCACCAGGCATAGGTTGATCATGAAGAAGGAGCCCACCTGTAGCAGGGTGCATGTGACCATTGGCTACTCCACACCCAGCCCTGCCAGGGCCTGCTCTGGGGCCAACCACAATGCCAAGAACAGTAATACCCTAGGGGTGGGCGCACAGCATGTGTTTTATAACTGTGTGTGTGACAGTGGGGCAGGGACCTCCCTTGGGGACCCTGGGTGACCTGCCCCTTCTCCTAGGCCTGACTCCAACAAGACCCTCCACTGTGGTCATGCTGTCCTCCCCAGCTGTGTGGCCTCCCCCCTCCCCAGTTCCCGTGACCAGCCCTCTCTGGCACAGACCACTATTGGGCTCTACTCTGTAAACCTGCCATGTGGACTGCCTGAGAACACAGCTGGAGGATGTCCCTTTCCTTGGCGAGTCCCTGAAGGCAGCTCCCATGCACCCAGGGATCTGGGAACATCTGCTGCTTGATGAACTGACATTGTCTGTCTGGGACACTGAGGGCCAAGAGGAAACCAAATCTGGGACATGTTTGCTGTGTGAGGCTGTGTCACGGGGGAATGCATGTTGTAGGGTACTATATGGGAGTGATTGATTCTATGGAAAATTTTTGAGGAGAGGTCATGGACCTAAGAGATGTGGGACCAGAGATGCTGTGAGAGACTGTACCAGAGACTCATGTGCACTACAGGGTCTGTGCCAGGAATTCATGCTTAGCTACATCTGCTGTGGGGCTGCTGTGCTAGAGGGCCAGACACAATGTAGAGACCTAAGACTGACAATTCTGCAGCTTCTGGGCATCACCTTGGGCCGGGGGCTGTATAGGCCTTCCTCCAATCCTATCCACTTCCTTTTACTGGAGGCAGGACAGAGAAGCCCCCTGCTCACCTATCCAGCCCAGGCCAGTCCCACCATCTCTGTGGCCTCTGCACTGCTGAGCTCAGGGACTCCAGGAGACTCAGGACAAGTAACAACAGGTAGAGACAGGACATACCCCCACCCCTGCCCCCCAAGCCAGCCACACCCACACTCACAATGATGAGGAGGATGAAGTAGATAAAGTTGTAGAACGAGTGGGCATCCATGACGTAGTACATGATGTCCACCCAGCCCTCCAGCGTTATGACCTGGGGAGGCAGGTGGCTAGACATGGGTTCATGCCCTCCAGCTCCCAGGAACAGTGTGTGTCACACCCCAGTGTGGGTGCCTTTCTCTGGTATCACTGTCACACACCACTGGATATCCCCAGGCCACTAGCCCCAGCACCCACCTGGAAGATGGCGATCCAGGCATAGCCAATGTTGTCAAAGTTGATGGCACCGTTGTGGGGGTTGAAGTCTCCCGAGCGGCACACATTGTAATACTGATTCCAGTTGATGCAGGCATTGCGGCCAGTGGCCCCATCCTCAGCCTGTGGCTGCCCGTAAGCCTCCCAGCCCAATGTGCACTGCACTCGTAGCTCACGACGGCTGGGGATGTGGGAACACTTCTGCATGCCATTGTCACGGCGTGAGGAACAGATGAAGGGGTTCTCCTCACCTTCCTCCGTCTGATAGTATGGCCGCAGGAAGGTCAGATTGTTGTTCCTGGGTCACACAAAGTCATGTGCTATAGGGTCAGGGATTCCAGGGGCCAACACTCTTCCATCCACCATCCACCATCCACCCATCCACCCATCCACCTTTGCTCAAGGCCTGCAGAGCTTGAACCTTGCCTGCCACACTGCCCCTCAGAAAATGGCCTCAGTGACTACTCTATGACACCCCCCCATGCCACACATATACCACCTAGGCCCTGAACCAATGCAGGTTATGGCACCAGGCATATAATGTGGTGTCCAGCTCACAGCATCATCATTAGTGCAGCTCAAAGTCTTTGGACCTGCCTATACATCCTCCCTCTGCTGACCCTGACTTTCCATCCTGAGCCAGCAGGACCTGATGGCATGGGCCTGGGTGTCTTCAGAGCTCCAAGCCCCAGATGTTCTGAAACTCAAAGGCCCAAAGAGCGGAAAAATACCTTGGCATACGGATGGCCACCCTAGAGGTTCAGTGCACAAATATCTGACCCAATGCTGGAGGGAACAGGCAGCCAGGTAATAAGCAGGGCCTGGGGTGGGGGGCAGGGTGCCTTGCAGCACCATGGTCACATTCCAGAGTAGCCGTAACAGGCCATCAGCCCTGGGTCATCTATCTTCTGAGGCTATGAAAAGTAGGGGTACACTGAGCCCAGAACATATGGGATGGGCACCTCCTTCCCTTGAAGAAAGGAGTGCCATGTGGGCACAAAGGCATCTGGCTTAAGAAAGGAGTGGAGTCTCCTGGGCAAAGGCAAGGGGAGCAGCCACAGGTGCCTGGGAACACTGTCTAAGGAGTTGACAGACAGGTAAGCCCAGTTACCCCACCCAGGCAGGTCTCTGGGGCTGCAGACTCCCAGTGTAGACCCCTCACATTCTCATACACAGCAAGCTGCCCTGGGGAAGAAGCAGACTCTACCCTGGCTCCCCAGAGTCTATCCCTGCAGCTCCAAGTCTGTCCCTTCCCCTCCATCTTGATCTATTCCTCAGAACTACCTTTTCACCCTAGAAACTCTAACATCGCACCTTCCACGGCCTGTCCTGAGCAGGGATGGGCACCCCAGGACCTTACCACAAACTAGGACCCAGGTTCACAGTATGGATATTCAAAGGAGGGAACACCATTGGGGAGGCCTAGAGGTGAACCCTTGGGTGGAGAGGCTTCATACCTAGTGGGGACTTTGAGGGATGGAGTATAGCTTGGCACTTCATAGCATGGGGTCCTGAAGAAGTGGGTCTCAGAGGGAAGACTGCTTTGGGGGTGGGGCTTGCTGAATGGAAGGAGGCTTATCCTGAGGGTGGAGCCTGAAGGGCAGCATCTAGAGAGGTACAACTCTGGGGCAAGTCCTGCAGGGTGGGTGGGGTCTTACATCAGGGGACAGGGCCTACACACCTGACAAAGGTGCTGTCCAGGAAGCAGCGGTTCCGCAGCAGGCCAGCCCAGAGCTGGACACCAACAATACCAAAGATGAAGAAGACAAAGAAGCAGAGTAGAAGGACGTTCCCGAGCATGGGCAGTGTGTCTAGCAGCAGAGTGACCAGGATGCGCATGCCTGTGGGAGGCAGGGCTGGTACTCAGCGCAGCCAAATTCAACTAGAGAATCCTAGGGGGCCCAGTCCCTCTGTAAGCCCTGCCCACCACTCACAAATTCTTATCAAGGTTACCTGTATGCTGAGGTCAGGGACAGGTAAGGCCTATTGGACCCCTAGAAGGGAGCCAGGATGCAGGCCCAGAAAGTCAGGGAAAGCCTATCCCTGCTCTACCTTACCATGTAGCATCTCCAGCGCCTCAGATGACCAGGGGACCAGTGCAGTTGCCTTGGAGACCCTGAGCTCTGGACTGCCTGGGGGCTCCACTATGGGAGTGGGGCTTCTTTATTCCTGGTGCTGGAGCAGAGGTCTAGGACTCTGTTATAGGGAAGGCAGGGGCAAGTGCTGTGTCCTGAAGCAGTTTTGAAGTTTTATCCCAGATGGTACATGAACTTGAACAAATTTAGGAAGTGGGTCAATAGAGGCCCAAGGGTCTCTCACCTCATTCTGGGCCTGCCCCTCTCAGACCTCAGAAGAACAAAGTTTAAGACCTATACAAGGGCCAGCCTAGGTTGCAGGCAGAACACTGGGCCACAGGACTGAGAAGGAAATGGTGTCAGGGTCTCGAGGAGCCCAGAAAGGAGTGGCCATAGCAGAAAGGTCATCAGGTTACAAGTGGGTCAAAGCTGGGAGGGTCATCAACATCTCAAATGGACATAAAGAGTCTCACAGAGGGCAGACAGCAACAAACTCAAGGATCGTGTGATTCAGGGGTCAGACTAGACCTAAGACAGGCTACAGTAGAATGCTGTCCTGAAGATGTTCTGGAGCTGCTATGAGATATGGTCCTGTCTGGGAAGTCTTCAACAGTTATCTTGGACATTTTACCGAATAGCAAACGACATGGTCAGGAGCTGAGCTAGGCTGCATCTCTGCTCCAATAGGTAGGCCAAGATGGAGGGGCCACAGGTTCTTCTGGGTAGACTGAGCATACAGAGGGTGCCAGGAAGAGCCTCCAGAGCTACATATTTGTCCCTTCACATCAAATCCAGTGCTGTCCTTGGGGGAATATATACTGTACTCCATGTTATGGTGGGAAATGGGTTCAGAAAGGTTTGGTAACTTGCCCCAAATCACAAGGCATTTGAATCCTCTCTGAACCTAGAAGTTAGGGCCATGGAGGCAGGTGGAAGGCTGGGTGCTGAGGCACAAGGTCCATATTAGGCAACTGGAAAGGTGGTATGATTACCTTGTGGGTCCCTGAACTACACTTGCTCAAGGATGTGTATGTGTACCTTACACAGCTCCAAGGGTGTTGTACCCCTACCTCAAAACTGAACATCTGAATCCAGCCACTGAGGAAACCCCCAAACTGTCCCTAGATGTAGGCATATGGCTGGTGTCTAGACAGATCACAACCCAAATATGTATCTAACTTCCTGCCAGCGTCCCTCCATGTGCAGTTGGAGCACAGTGGGTCCCTCTTCACTCCAGAGCCCCTGTGCTCAGATGCTTTGTATGGGAGGAACATCAGTGGGCTGCAGAATCCCCAGGAAAACCCCAGTCACTCACACATGCTTCCACAGCCTTAGGCTTCACAGACAGTTATTGATGCCACTGGGGACCTTCTCAGCCCCCAGCCTCACCCCAGATGCTATGCAAATGAAGAAGTTGAAATTCACAGTAGCCCCTGACTATCAGTACTGGGAATCCCAAAACACCCAGCCCAGATCTCTCTAGAAAGATCAAGTCCTCTGGGGATTTGGTAAGCAGCAGGGCCAGTAGTACATACAGGCCGGTCTCTTAGGGTAGGCATGACACTTACTGGGTACCCGGTTGATGGCACGGAGGGGGCGCAGCACACGCACTGTGCGGATGGCAGAGAGGCTCACATTGTGTCCGTCCAGAGAATACTCCATCATGCTAAGAGGCAGGGATGCTCAGAAAGGGGAAGTGCCACGGAGCCTAGCTCCTCCTAGAGGAGGCCATGGCCACCAAAATCATAGTAACCCAAGGTCCCTGAGAATAACTCACAGGCCACTGTTTATCGTGTTTCCCATTATCATTATCCACTGCCCTATAGAAGCCTTTCATGTACATCCCACCCATTGAAAGTTACTTGTCTCAACCCCAGCCTCCCTTCTCTCCCCCACCCTGATCTTCCAGTAGCTTTCCAGGAGTTGTAGCCCTGCCACCAGTCCCAGGACTCTCAAGCACAGCAAGCTGAGGATGCATACCCAGCCATGACAATGAAGAAGTCCAGCCTGTTCCAGGTGTCACCCAGGTAGCACTTCTGCCCAAACAGCCCCAGAGCCACCATCTTGATAACCATCTCCACCGCGAAGAAGGCGAAGATGAAGTCGTCAAAGGCCTGGAGGGAAAGGGGGGTCGGAACTTGGTATCAGGGTGTCCCTGGAGCCCTCCCTGTCCTCTTCACGGTCTGTACTGCCCACCTCCAGGATGCTGCAGCGCTCTGAACGGCACTCTACGTCCTCACAGGGCCGGAACATGCCGAGTGTCACACAGTTCAGCATGATGACCAGCATACTGACGTGCTCAAACCACCTGCACGCTGTGTGTTAAGGGCCATGTGCAACGGACAACCCCACTTTGCCACCTCCCAAGGCCTCCCTCTCCCACCTGGTCAGTGGTGCTGGAGACAAAATGCCTGGCAATTCATAATGAGACCACTAGGTGATGCTGTGGCACCATGCTGGCCCCTATACAGGCTCTCCAGAGTCTGGAGTTCTCCAAGGAAGGTAGCTGCTGCCCCTGGGGCCGTCCTCACATACTCCAGATGGCCCTGGAAACGCTGTAGTGAACCAATGGTATCACATATGAAGCCCAAGTGGGGACATCTCAGACACACTAGGAGCCCGGCAGCCTTAGTGGGGGGTCAAGCTATACAATGGCTATAAGCAAAGGTCCTAGCCACAGTGTGCTTGAGTGCAGATGGGAGGACACAGAGGCTGGGAACTACATTAGGCAGAGGTATCCCTCCTGGTATTCTCATACCAGAAATCCTTATCCCACCCTGACACATACTACTTGCTGGCCTGTCCAGTACTAGGGTGGCTTTCCATATGTAACTTCTTCTTGTCCCAAACTGAGGGTTACCAAGAAAGAATGATGGGTATGGAGTGTGGAGTGTCCATTATCAGCAGGGTCAGGCTCTGGGTTCTCATCTCCTGATAGGTGACCTTGAGTGGGTCACTTGCTTCTAAGCCTGGCTGGGTTGTCTGCTCAATGAAGTACCCATGAAGACAGTAGCACAGAAGCCTACCCAGCACAACCCAAACAGCAGAGCTATCAGTCCACAGTGTGGAGACATAGGCTGGGGTTGGTGTGGCCTGCCAAGGGTTGTGGCCACAATCCACAGAAATGGCACAAGCCAGAGCAGCCTGTTGGAAAGGGACAGGGACAGGACAGGATGAACCCGGAAGACTCCTTACAAGGGAGAGGGCTATGTTGCCCCCTGCCCACAGGGCCTGCCCTGGAACAGGGCAGGGAAGGGTTGGACCACCCTTGTGAATGTCCACCTTACCGTCCTGACCCTGACCCCTCTCTTTCCCAAGGCCCCCAGCCCACAGAAGCACCATGCACCATGGCTCTGAGCCACCAAATGTAATTATATGCTCCTACTGAGAGTGTCATAATTACACTTAATGGGTTCAGCAGTAACAAGCATCTCTGCTATAATGGGGCTGCGGAAAACAGAAATCAGCCTCCTGCTAGTACAGCTCCAGCCTGCCTCTGACAGGCAGCATAGTGCTCCTGGGCCACAAGACTGTAGAGTCTCCACCCCTGTATCTGTTCACACCCAGCCAGGATAGGAGACTATGGCTTCAAGTGGATCCTGCACACCTCACACACCCACTAGTGCCCAGCTCTGCAAAGTTCATTCGCGACACCACTCTGAACAGACAAGAGGTGATAAGTCTAGCCTGGTCTCACCATGTCCCAAGACACTTTAACCTCTAGGCCCAGGAAGCTGCTCTGCCTTCTTCCAGGGCTCTAAACTGCTACAGTTAGCATCTCTGGTGGAGGGACAGTAGATGTGTGTGTCCTCATGCGGGTCAGTGGTAGACTGTAATTTCCAAAGTGGAGGAGGTACTGCTCTGGGTTAAACAAAGCAGGCTTGGGGAGCACAAAGCTGGGGGTAGAGAAGCCCTTTGTCAGATAGGCCAGTGGGGTGTATGGTCCAGACTAAGACAGTTGTTCCCACGCTGGACTGGTCCCTGAGCCTACCTAGTGTCATACCCTGCCTACCACCAAAAGGGGATGGGAAGACTGTCCCTTCCTTGGTGGTACTGGACCCTGCTACTCTGCCCTCTCTGCCCCATCCCCTTCCCAGCAGACACTGTATTGGTGTAGGAAGGCTTTCTAGCTCACCTTGGCTATCCCTACTGACTCAGACTCTAGGACCCAGGACTAGAAGCCTGCCCAAAACTGAAGACTGCCTCTTGATTTCTTTGTCTATTGACTTGTTTCCCCTGGGCTGGGTCCATGTTCATCCACTCTCAGATTCCCTCAGAAAGGCCAAAGAGCGGTGTACTCTCCTGCTGGTTTGCCTGGTGTTTCCCTAGAACCCTTAGAGCCAAGTCTACTGTGTACCTTCGGGCCTCCAGCTGTTATGCTCTCACATAGCTACTGTTAAGACTTATAAACAAGCCTTATGTGGCATTCCTGACTGAGGAACTACTACCTCTGGTCCCTGGTCCAGACCCTGAGTCCAAGCTCCAGGTCAGTAGAAGTGGAAGACATGGGCATCTTGAGAGTGCAGGGGAGTGCAAGGGGCTTGCCTGGGCCCCCAATTTACTAGGGGACTAGATAGTATTCAAAGTTAAGGTGTGGTCTGTGCCAGGTACAGGCCTGGGTCTTGCCTAAGGAGAGAATTTTTTTTCTGTCTTTTTGAGACAGGGTCTCCTTGTAGCCCCAGCTATCCTGGAACTCACTATGTAGACCAGGCTGGCCTTAAACTCACAAAGATCTGCCTGCCTCTGCCTCCCAAGTGCTGGGATTTAAGGCGTGTGCCACCACACCTGGTGGGAGAGAATCTTTTAAGTCTCCTACAACAGCAAGGACATACCTCATGTATCTGTGGGCAGCTAAGGACAGGCAGTGCCAATGGATCACATCATGTGGCGCTGGATGACTTCTGGAGGCTTAATTACAACCGATAGATTTTCTGGGTTTAATTAAAATTCCTGTAGGCTTTGAACCAACTTTTATAAATTACAGTCAATGTCCACAGGGGGTGGGGGGGGTGTCAGAGCAAACCAGGATATGTGGACAGGAGGTGGTACTGGTACAGCCCAGGACCTGGCCACTGAGGGTGGAACAATCAGTGGATATGGCCACATGGGGATGTGGGCCTGGGTTCAGCCAGATGGGCTATGCTGGTCCTTCCCAGAGGTTCTCTTAAATGTTAAGGATCCATCCAGCTCTGAAGGTTGGCAAGCAGCAAAGAATTAGGAAACAGGCTAAGAGAGAGGCTGACCAAGGGGTCTCAGGAGACCTCCTGAATAGCTGGGACCTATGAATGGGGGATCCTCAAATCTAGTACCCATCCTGTTGGCCCCCACTCCAAGCTCCTCATGGCCCCATTGTTCCTCTGACCATCTATCACAGCCTATGCATTTTGGAGGGACTCAGCTGCCTTCCTACTCTGCACAACAATATGGGGCCAGGACTCCAGCTAGCATCCAGCAAATGGAAGGTCCTGCCATAGGGACTTCAGAACATGGAAAGAGGCCTTTTCTAGGCCCCTTCTGGTTTCCTGCTGTGGATGTAGCTTCCCTAGGGGATTTGGAAACACAGTCCACCCCATAGCAAGGCCTCCTCCCCTTTTCCGCCTGTATGGTCAACCAATCTGGCCCATGACAAAACCCATAGAGGGGTCCTCAGGCCATAGATGTGTGCTCTCCAGGGGTTCTGGCTCCAATATACCCCAAATAAAACCGCCAAACACAGCCCCATGTGAACTAGGATGACGAGGACACGGGATGGAAGGCACGGGTGGTGGTCGCTGTCCATGGTGCTGAAGCAGCTGTCCCACCTGGGGCCCATTCAGGATGAGAATGGGGCTGGGCCAGCTGGATGGGGAAGGAACACAAGCACAGGAAGACCCCCTGCTGCCCTCACTGGAGTGGAACATCTCTCCTACAAACACTTCATGATCTTCCCCTCCCCACTCAGAGGGACCCAGGAGGAAGACACGCTAAATATGACCTTATAATGAGAAAGGTGATGACTGCAATGATCCTTTATTCCAGAATAGGTAAGGAAACTGCAAGACGCTAGCTGTGTGTGCAGGGAGTTAAGGCCACACCTAACCCTAAGCCCTGCTGGGTGTGGAGTGGCCACTGTCACTTCTGTGACCTCACCAAGGCCTGGCAGGCAAGGATCTCCTGCTGTTTGCATGGCTAACAGTTTGTCAGCTCCCCATGGGCTAGAGTCCCAGATGCTCTATGGCCCCTTAGGGGGGAATCATGTAATACAGGATGGTATGGCCCAACGTGGTCCTGAAGCCCCAGACCTCAGTATTAACACACAGGTTGGCACAGGCCTGATGGCTTAGTCCCTGGAGTGGGACTCCCTCACCCCACCTCAATGAGTCAGTCCGGACTGGAGTTGGGGACAAGAGAACCTGCCCTGACTCTACTACACCTGCCCCACACCTCTGGGCCTCAGTTTCCCCATCTGTTGCAACACTTTGATTTACGTAGACCCTTTGTTTGGTACAGCACTAGCAGGGCCTCAATCTTCCTGACACAGACTCAGTTCCTGTGCAAGGTTCCTGTATATCACCCACCACAAGGGTCAGTCTGCAGGGGGACAGGATACAACCACAGAAGGGCAGGACAGGGGTACTGGGGTACCTGACCCAGTAATGTGATCAAGATCCCAGAGTCCCATATTCTCACACCAATGGAAAGTGTGGTCACACTAGCTGGGGTGAAGGTCAGGAATCTCCAGGTGTGGCTGATGCCTGGCCTCTATGGCCAAACTGGCCTCTAAGCAGGACAAGGCCTCAGGATCCCAGGCAGAGCTCCCTGCTGGGCAGTACATAAGATCAGAGGATTAGCTGAGCTGCCCTAGCCCCGCCTGCCAGCCCCCAGAGCAATCTGCACAGTTAGCTAAGCTCCATTAGGCCAGATCCAGAACAGCTTGGCTTGCATGCGAGAAGCCAGGTGGGAGGGATGAAGGGATGGAGGGGTACAGGGCCCACAGCAGGAAGAAAGCCCAAGGCCAAGCAGTCAGCTCCACATTCAAGGTCCCATGGTCCCAAGGTCCCATGCTGCCTGCTTTGGGGATCTGGGCTTCCCTCTACAGGGACTCCTGGTTGTACAAAGCCTTCTCTGCCCTGGAGGTCTGGGGCTGTCCCTCTTACCACTCTGCAGCCTGGAGCCCACACACCATGTTCGCTACTGCATGCTCCCTAATACGCCCCCCCCCCGGCATTCTCAGGAGCACTCAACCTTACTTTTCCAATTTGTTCAAGAAGAAAGACACGTTTATTCGTGACAAAAGACGGTCCTGCAGAGGCGACAGCCTAGCCCAGTGAGGACGTGAGGGTGTGAAGAGTCCTCATGTACCTCACGGGAGCTGGCTGCCTCCACAGGAAGGAGAATAATAGCTTCAGGTCCTCCATCAAATAACCCACCAGAGTCAGGTGGTTGCAGCCCCTGGTACCCAGTAGGTAGCAAGGGAACGCCAAGAAGCAGCCCAATTCCCCCAGCATAGTCTTTCTTGGGCCTCCATCCTTGTGGCCCCTCTCTTCTCTACACTGGGACCAGGGCAGACCAGTTACCCTGTAATCTGTATACCCACAGTGGTCAGGAAGGCCCAAAAGTGTTGGCCCAAGCATCAGAGTTCACCATGTTGGAGAAAAGTTAAAATGGTAGAATTTTCAGCAGATGCACGTGACTTGACATGTACATGGTGGGCGGTGTTGCTGCTCTAAGCCATGGCACCATCTTAATTAGGGCACAACAGCATGAGGTGAAGGGCAGGGGGCTAGAGGATGTGGGAGCAGAGAGTTGTGTAAGGCACATAGCCCCATCAATGGAATTTGTCACAATGCAAAACTGTCCCTCAAGGATGTGTTCTCCACATGCATGCCCATGAACATGTGGGGAAAGTACAAGGTAGGAGACAGAAGGGTGGGGAAGAAGCAGAGTCAATTGGTTTCCAGTTCTCTTACTTTACCATAATCACATCTTTTGACTTTCTGCACTGGAGATCCAGGTACTGTGTGTCTACTCGTGGAAGTGGGGAAACAGGAAGCCCAGACTTCGATGGCCAGTGTGCTATAAATACCTAGCCCTAGGGACTCCCCAGCTCTGCAACACTTGGGTTCTGGGCAGCTGCTGGCATTAGAAGAGTCCTCAGTCTGGCCTAGAGCAGCTAAGGCTCCTGACTGCCCAGAGCCCAGACTAGGAGTCCAAAGGCCTTCAGCCCTTCTTATCACACAGGTGACCTATCTCCCAAGGTTGCCATGACAACAGAAACACAGTCGCTTCCCTCACCCTAGCAGGTGGACAGTCCAGCAAGAACCCCCAAAACATACTAGGCATGAAAGGGCTCCTGGACTATGAGTATCCACAAAACACACCAGTATGGGTAACCCTGGACACTGTGT
The DNA here is from genome assembly GCF_000622305.1 of Nannospalax galili. NCBI lineage: Eukaryota > Metazoa > Chordata > Mammalia > Rodentia > Spalacidae > Nannospalax > Nannospalax galili. The sequence continues at coordinate 823,884 of NW_008358090.1, read as the reverse complement.
CATTGTGAAAGACTGGGGGACATGGTGCCACACACAATTCTGGAGCAGCTAGAAGAGGGTTCATAGAGACAGCAGACTAGACACTGCAAGGAACAGGCAAGTGCTGATGGGAAGCTGGGCTTCCTCCCAGACAGGTGGCCATGGTTGGGGCTGAAGGCTGAACAGTGCTGCAAAGACACTAAATGCCACTTAAGTGACCGCATACTTCAGCCACCCCCACCACCCACCTAATCAGGTCCTTTTTGCTCCTTCACTTTAAGCACTGTTTGGTATGAGAGTTGGTAATCTGGTCCCTAGGCAGACCCAGGTAGGGCCTTCTCTTTGCCATCTGCCATACAACTTCCTCCTGGGGCAGACAGGCCCCTTGACTCTCACAAAAAGATACCTTCTAAGCCACATGCCCTCCAAGTTCTTTTCACAGCACTCACACACAGCAGTAGGTACCTGATGATGTCACTTGCTGCCACTACTTATAAGGTGGGTCAGAAAATAGAGGCCAGCAGATGGCTCTTCCCATGAGCTCATGCTGAGCACAATGAAGGGCTGATTGTGAAATGTGCAGCCTGGGCTGGGACCTGAACCTGGGTAAGGTGTGCTGGGCCCCTAAGACTGGGGCCCACACCCACCTTCAGAAACAGAACAGCAGCTATGACAGGATGCTGAAGTATACTCATCTTGAGTTGCTGGCCTAGTTGACCCAACTGACTCAGAAGTGGGCCTGATTATTCTCACACTGAGATGGAATGAGGGGCCCATGGCTCCTGTTCTATGCTTAGCAACCTCCATAGGTCCCCCTTACTGCCTCTACTCCAGGTAGGTCTTCTGGTCCTGGAGCTCTGGCAGCCTTGAAGGGTCTGAGACAGACCCCACTCTTAGAGCATTCCAAGTCTTCTTGGAGTGGGCAGCGGTCACACATAGTGGGAGGCAGCAGATGTAGGAAGCCTGTGGACTTGCCTATGCTCTGTGGAAGCCAATGTTCCATCTGTTCCTGCCGGCATCCTCCTTGTAGCTAGCAGGGTCCAAGAGAATAGGTACAGCCCAGGCAAACATGGGGTGAACATGATCCTATAGGCTCCCTGACCAGCTGATGGACTGAGGTAACCATTGCTCACTCTGACAATGGACATGCCTGTGGCAAGGTGTCTACAGAACTTAGGGTCTCCAGAAGGAAAATAGGAGCTACTCATTGGAAGATGGCACATACTAGGCCATACATGTACATGCATGACTTGCTGTGTACCCTCATCCTGTCAAGGTCTCCAATGCTAGGGGCTCAAGCACCCCAATCTCCTCCCTCCTTGGGCTATCTTTCAACTCCAGGGACTAGCCCCCAGTACTTCCTACTCCTCAAAGCCTTAGGCCCTATCCCCAGCCTCACGTACTTGGGCACCATACAGTGCCATCACTCACTGTTCATTGTGACCCCAAAACATTCCTCTGGAAGGCCCCAGCAGCTCTGTTCCAGTTCCTACCATGACCACTAACCTCATCCATCTGAGCTGCTTCTAAAACAGGTGGGCTGCAGTCAGGTTGAACATACAAGGAGAAAACACAGACTGACTCAACTGGATAAGGTAGATGTCCTCTTGGAGGGACTAAGTAGGCTCTGCCACCTCCACAGGTTTCTTCACCCACAACTTGGAATGGTTCCCTTGAGACGGGCAGGAGAGACTGGTGTGGCTGAGACAGCGAGAATGAAACAGACTACTACAGCCTCAGGAGCCCTCAAGCTAGCCCAGATATCCTAACTGCCTCACAGGCCAACTAGGTGGGGCCTGCAACTCCGTTCCCTGAGGGAGCTTGAAATGCACAGGTGGCTGTGTCTGGGCGTGGTCATATCACCCAGCCTGGCACTGCCATCCTGACCTGGGTATCTGAAGGCCCAGAGCAAAGACAGCTCCCAGAGTACTGGGTCTGCATGCCTTGTTCCTTCCCAGAAGGTGATGGAAATCCCAAAGCCTTCTCACAGGTTAGTGCCCAGGATTTCCCAGAGCTGGGTGGCCTTGTGGCTATTTGTCCTGGTCTTCTGTGAGACCTCAGGGCAGTGAGGCACTTAACACTGCAGGATATGCTGATTGAAGGAAGTTTCTCTTCTTCCCCTGAGGCTGTTACCATGACAACAAACTGGTAACAAGGTGAGGAGGACCCGCCCTGACCCAATTAGGGTGGAGGCAGAGGGATCCCCAGTCAAGCTTCACTGCAAAGGGGTTTCCATCAGCCATGGGATCCCTACTCAACCCCCAACTCCTGCATTGCACTGTGGGGCTTAAGAGAGGAGGGTACATGTTGAGGATTCCATTTGTGCTTGGGATTTGGGAAGAAAGGCGGGGAGGGAGGGGATAGAGACAAGGTAAGCCCTGTTGGGTTTATCAGTGACACCCACACACAAGGAGCACCAGCCTGGGTGGCAACTTCCTTCCCAAATCGCACCCCCTCCCCAGCTTTGAAGGACACAGTGCACTTCTTCCCCATAATTCTCTTATCAGACCCTGTACCTGGCCAGCTTTTCTGACCTGGAACTTCCCAGAAATGACTCCCTAAGCACTGTATGCATATCTGTCCCAATGAGTGACCATAGGGCCCAGTTGTGGGGACCGTAGCAGCTATCCACGGTCACATGGATCTGGATCTTTCAGCCCTATTTCCATCAGCCCAGGAGGTTGCAAGGCATCCAGGAGCTGAAACAAGCATGCTTGTCTGCTGAGGAACCCTAAGGCTGAGCCCCTCCATCAGGTGCTTATCAGGCAGAGCCTGGCTCAGGGCTCAGCAATGTCAGTTGTCACCTGTGGCAGTTACAGGAAGGTGGCATAGGATCCATGAGGCTCAGGGTTTGCCCAGGAGACAGGCTGAAGGGAGCCATTGGGGTGATTGTGCCAGTCTACCACCTCTGTCCAGGGCTCAGTATCTTCTTGGGCTATGGGATGGCCAGTTCCATCCTCACCTGGAGCCACCCTTCCCTCAGGCCCAGCCAACCTGCTTCCTGCTCCAACCTCCTACTCTAGAAGACACTTTTGCCCTCCATCCCCTGCCCCCATGGTTTGGCCAAGGGAATGTGGCCTGAGAGCCTGGGCCTAGGCCTGCATGACTCACAGTGACTGGGCTGGGCTGGGCTAGGCTGGGGCTGGGGCTGGGAGGTGGGGAGTGAGGGGAGCCGACCAAACATGGAGCTGTTTGTTCTCCAGCTGCCTGCTCCACTAGGGGTCACACAGGGAGCAAGGGCGGGGCGGGGGGGGCTGTGTGAAGAATGCCTCCCCCTGAAGTCAGGGTATGGGAGCCACTCCCCACCTCAGGAAGACAGGTCACTCCAAGAATGTCCCCAGCTCCAGAACATTCTATCTCATCTTCAGCTTCTCTTTGTGCCCCCACGGAGCTCTCTGCTTTCCTAGCCTCTTGGCTAGTAGCAACCAGGGTTGCTGCTCCCCTTTTCCCTCCCCTTTGCCCCCATGGCCTGAGCAATATATGGTAAACCATCCTACCCCAGGCAGTACATTGTTCTTTCCCTGGCTTAGGTGTGTACTCACCTGTTACAGGGGCAGGGTGGGGTCGCCCCTCTACTCTATCCCAGCAGGGCCAGCTGGGGGGACAGGGGACACCCAGAACCAGATTTGGACACCAGATGTCTATTCCAGTGTGCTGTGTACACCCCACACGTATGACAAGGGCACTTGTATGTACGCACCTTTTGAAGCTTTTTAAAAGGAGGGTAGGTCCTCAGGTCTTTCCAGGCCAAGTCCCCCTATCCTTGGGGACTGACACTGTGGAGCCTGGCTGAGCACATGGCAATGGCTCTAATTGTGCAGTTTTTAAAGCCATGCTAATTAGAAAATGCGCTAATGTCTCTGCTTAGCTCTTAATAAAGAGCTTGATCGGGATCTTTTCAAGGGATAATTGAGTGGAAAAGAGCCAGATCCCACCCCTCCAGTCCCTGTGCCTGCAGGAAGGCAGGCTGAGTAGGCGGAGAAGCTTCACCCAGACTCCCGTCAGTCACTTGGTGGCAGCCTACAACCCCAACAAGCACCATGGGAGTCGTTCCTGGAAGGGGAGCCGGCCCTAGTCTGTTTCCCACATTTCCTAGACTCTCTTGGTTGATCCCCAAGAGCACCAGCTCTGCTGATGGCCCCTGGGAGCTGCTCCTGGACCTGTCTCCCACCCCACATACTGCCATCAGCTTTGTCCCAGGTACAGAAGGTGAGAGGGTCTGGTCTTGCCTCTGACCAGCTGGGTCCCCCAAAGTATTCTGCACACCCCACCCCACTCTATGGGTCCTTGGAAGCAAGGATGGGGAGGGGGGTGAGCATAAAGAACAGAGCCAGGTGATCCCTGGGGATGAGGACTACTGGCCCACAGGAGCCTGCTCTTCTGGAATTCTCTGGGCCAGAAATAACTGCCTGGGCTTTGCTGCACAGCTGCTTGAAGCCCAAATTAGCGACCCCAGGGGACTGGATGCTCCTTCCATGGGAACATGGCCTGTTGCTACTCCTCCCTGTCCTGCTCCATTGAGGTTTGGCTCCTTTCTGCAGAACTGTAGTGAGTCTATCTGGATGGGTTATGTCTGTTCTCCATGGCTGGGCAATGGAGTTCAGGCCTGGTCTGAAGGGTCTGGGTCATAGCCCTTCTATGGGACCCAGGGCTAACTGCTAGGGCCCTACAGGGGGCCAAGGAATCTAGGTCTGGGAGCTGAGAGGAGACCCAAGTGGTTTAGCTAGGAGGTAGGGAAGGATCACAATGTTTCTCTCTAGTCTTCAGCTCTGTCCCTTGATGCCACCACCTACCCTGTCCAGGTTTCTGCCTCAGTCCTGCACCCCTGCCACTTCATCTAGCTTCACACAGTGGCACAGAGGAGCCCCAACACTCCAGTGAGCAAGGCTCCTTCTGCACAGCCCCTCCCCCCACATCCCACCACCCGCTCAGCACACAGGTGCTCTTCTGTCCTCTCTGAGGGTCAAGAGGCTTTGTCTGAGCCTCAGAGAGGCTGGGTAGGTGGGCCATAAGGATAGGGGCTCACTGTGCTGATTCCCACTGTGCTGATTAGGGGCAGGAACCTGGCCCCATGGTCTCCACCTTCATGTGAAAACCCAGCTTGTACCTGTGACCTGCCTGCAGCATCCTATGTATGGACTTGCACTGTGCATACCTGAGAGTGGGGCTCCTTGACACATGGGCACATGAGGAGAGGGAATAGGTAGGGCACCTCATATCATGACTGCCTGCCTGCATCCACAGGAATCCGGGAGCCCTGCTGCAGCTGGCTGTGTCCCTGGGTCCTTGCCCCCACTATCCATCTCTTCAAAACCCAGCCTTCCCTACCAGTGTTGCCTGGCAACTAGGTGTTTATTAAAAAGGGAGACCTCACAGCAGTACCCACCAGCCTGCTCTCCCAGCCTGGCAGAAACCCTTCTCTAGTTTCCAGCTCCCACACCATCAGGGACATACTGTTTTGTCTGGCCCTGGACCCCAAGCCTATTCTTCATCCCCCACTCCCACCCTGTTCCAACATCCCTCTCTGCAACCCTGGAAGCACAGGGGGATGGGGGTGCAGTGCTTTAGTGACTGTACTTCCTGGGTAGGGTGGCGAGCAGCTTCCAGGTTCACAGTGCTGGTCTGCCAGGCTCAAGAGCTTCCTGTGTCTGGTATCCCCATCTCACTCCTGGTCACCCCAGGTCCTATAATGGGGCAGGGCCTCCTGAGCTGCTAGGTTACTGAGAGCTTACTGAGGCTCTGGCCAGCCTATTTAGAGCCCAAGTCCCAATGGAGGCCCCCACTCAAGTGGATAGCATCTAGAACCTTCCAGAACAAGTCCTGGGTGACTGGTAGTGAGTTTGGCCCTTGCCCTCCTGAGGAACCTCAAGCTTGGTTGGCTGCTGGGAAACGCTGGACACAAGCTACTAGACCCTGGTCAGGTCCTACCCCCACGCCTTAGGCCTCCTGGCCAATGCATGGCCCTGAAAACCCCATAACCTCTGGAGCCAAACTGGGCATGGTGGTGCACACCTTTAATCCCAGCACCTAGGAAGCAGAGGCAGGTGGATCTCTGTGAGATCGAGGCCAGCTTGGTCTCCTAAGTGAGTCCAAGGAGCTACAGGGAGACTGTCTCAAAAAAAGATCAAAAACCAAACCAAACCAAACCAAACCAAAAAACCCAAAAACCTCTGGAGCCCCTCACCTTTTATACCTACCAGACCTGCTTCACAGCTGGGTGATATAACCCTCATTCTTCTGCCTTAACTATGGCTGCTTGCTGGATAGTCCCCATCTCCCAATGGACACAAGGAAACTTGGAGTCTTAAAGTTGGGCAAGGTCTCCCATTTTTGTCATACCTAGGCGCCTCTTTTCTGGCCCTTGGGGAAGTTCTGCCTTCAGCAGGATTTGGCTACTGGAGGCCTGGAGCCTTGGGCAGCCTCCTTCGTCCACACAGGGACTGGCTACATCCCCACAGTGCTTTGCCTACACTCCAAAGGCCACTCAGGCAGCCTTAGCCTTGGCCCTGTCCTCTTCCACCAGCAGTCATGTTATTAATAGCAGCAACATTTAAAAAAGATGGCTCAGACCCCCAAGAAAGTCTTATTTCAAAGTAAAGCTCACTGGACCTTGGTTTCCGGAGGTTGCTGCTCCATCCCCCAAGGCCACACACCCTGCTGCCTGGGTTGCAGCCCCAGCCTGACAATTACAAACTATGTCCTCAGAGGCTCTGCCTAAAAGTTTAGAACTGCAGGTCCTGCTTTTCCTGCCTTGTGAGGCCACTGTGTAGGTGATGAGTCAGTTGGGTCAGGATAGCCCTCAGGTGTTTCAGGATCCCCCAGGTACATGTTTCAGGTGTGACCCAGTAGCAGATGGAAAACATGCTATGGACGAGTCACATCATCCAGGCAGTCACCGGCATCAGGCAGAATGGGATGAATAGAGTCTGCTGGCCTTGGTCATAGAGCAGTGAGCCAGAGCTTATCTCTCAATTGGAGGTTGGAAACTGGGATTAGGATACTGCATGGGGCAGGTTCTAGGAAGTGGGTAACTGACCACTGTGTGTCCACACATAGCAGAGGTCTTGCCCATGAATCACTCTGGAGACCCTTGCCTCACAACCTCATCTAATAAACACAGATCAGATAACACAACCTGCAAAAGTCCCACCTTCTAATGTGACTGGGGTTCTTATGGGAAGAGATCAGGGCACACACAGGGGTATGACCTCATGAGGACACACATAGCAGACACCACCACAGAATGGAACACCTTTGACCTAGACCTGCAGCTTCCAGGGTCATGACACAATGGCCACCTGTCATTTTTATTTAAGCTTTGTCACAGCACAGCTGCAATGGCTAGATGACAGGTAGTGAAGGCTTCACCAAGGTGGGCAGGTGGGTAGGTGGGTGGGTGGGTGGGGAAGGGGGTTAGCTGATAACAGATACAAGTAGACCATGCCACACCCTAGCTAAGGTGGCTCTCACTTGCTGCTCCCAGAACTGCAACTGTCCTGGTGGATAAACTGAGGCTCAGGGCATGTTACCTGCCAACTCACTGAGAATTGGGCCAGTCTGACCCAAGACTCCCGTCAGCTACTCCCTGCTCACTGCCCAAGAGAACTGGGTCATACAGAGCCCTGTGCTCAGAGTATATGGGTCTGCCTTACCTTATAGGGACAGGTCCTCCTAGATCTAGCCCAACTTTTCTGGACCAAGGGATACCTGGACTCATGGGCAGGGTAGGACAACACAGAAACATCAAAGCTGCACCCTATGCACGCACCCTCAGCTGACAGAGGCTCCCTGTCAGGCACTAATTAGAACTCCATGCAGCATCTCGCTCACAAGAACAGTCAGGGTGGGTCCAGCACAAATATTTCAAACCGCATGGTATTTGTGTTTAATGGGTTGAAATTCTTTAAGTCCAGAACCCAGCTGAGCCATTATGCCAGCCAATTTGCAGAGAAGTGGGAAGCACTGTGTGTGGAGCCTTACGTGGTCCATGCACGTGACAGGAGAGGGAGAGGAATGGGCTAGGCTCAGCCTGCCTCCTGACCCCAGAGACCAATCTCACCTTGGCCTGGAAATGTTGTGGCCTTGGGCCATGGGGTCAGGCAGAGCCAGTAGAACCCTGGAGTGGTCGCTCGGAGGGGGGCTGGTAGGAGGAATGGCAGGCCATGGTCAACTTGACATAGGTTGTCAGCCACTATACCCAGCTGACTTGACCTCTGAGTTCAGCCCCAGCACACTTGCTGCCTGTAATACCCACCTCTCTTTCTGTTTCTGTTTCTACCTCAGGAAGTCTTTCCTGGGAAGGAACTTGGAGCTTCTCTGTTGCTCTACCTGTCACTGAGCCTATCACTGAGCAGTAAAGTGCATCACAGAGTACCTACTGCATGTCAGCAACATGCTGTAGGTCCATGGAGCTGAGAGTGAGCAGACAGGGGCTGGCCTTCATCAAGTTGGGTGCAGGGGACAGTGAAGGACAAACAGGTGATAAGCAAGCAGATGTGGGACAAGACACAGCAAGAAGTGAAGGGAGGGAGCCTCAAGGCCCACTGGGGACAACACCTCTAGACACAACCACATGGTGGGAGCAGTGGGGAGCCCCACACTAGGGCTTCATGGTACAAACCCATAAACAGATTTACTGGGGTACAAAGAGCCTCCTGGGCCTACTTAGGGTACCCCCTGCTTCTTCCCACAGAGGGAGGTGGACATCTAGAGGGCCTATACACAATAGGGCCTCATACTGCGTGGGGGCCATGGACACAAACATAGTTAAGCCTTGGTCTAAATAAATCTCACAGTAGGGCTCCACCTACAGGAGGCATGTCTGGGGGGGAAACACATACACACGTAACACACACACTCCACAGCAGGCCCCCAATGCAGGGGCTGACCACCCTGCTAGAATTATGCTCCCCTATGGCCACCAGGAACAACTGGCCAGGCTGAGTACCTCCGACTGGCCTCCTGCCCACCCACCAGCCTGCTGACCGCAGACTTGGGCCCCAGGGAGTCTCCTGGCCAGTACTATGCTGATTTGCTGGGCCTGGCTTCCCTCCAGCTGCCTGTATCTCAATCAATCCCCTAATAACTCGATCCATTATGTCAGAGCGGGATTCTTGGAAACTGGCAGGAAAAGGAAGCTCTGCGAATTGTCTGAGTCATTTTTTTAAAACTAACAATGGGGCGCCTCTCCCCTCCCCAGTGTGGCAAGCTGCACTGCCTCCAAGTGTTCTAGAAGGTGCTGTGTGGTGTTTCAGAAGGTGATTGTTGTCCCTGTCAGGAGAGGTGGGGGTCGGGCCAGGCTTGTGTAGAGTAGGGTTTTCCCTTCTGGAGCTAACAAGCCCATCTCTTTCTCCTCTCAGGTTGGCCTCATCCCAGCTTCCAGACCCTCCAGGCTGGCCAGCCCTGTGGCTCTGGCTCCCCACTGCTGGGAAATCCTGATGCTGTCTCCCTTACTGGGAACCAATGTGGTGGGGGTAGGGGGTGGGGGTGAGGGTGGAGGGTGGCCTTGTGAATTGGAGAATGAGCTCAATTTACACTTGACTGTGGGAGAGTGTTACTCAAGTCTCCTTGGCTTTTCAGTTAGCATATGCACCTTAGGGTCTAGTACCTAACAAAGGCTGTACTCAGCCCTCAGCATGATGCTGGCCTCTGAGCCCAGGTGACCCAGCCAACCTGAAACCAGCACATTGAGGCAGAGACGTTACTGACATCCTGAATGATCATGGGCCCTAGTCCTAGATGCCAGGATCTCTCACAAGAAAACATGCTACAAAAAGCCCAGAAAAAATTTCTCATTGTCTGCCTAGGGTCTGACAGGACAACTCCCTCCACCATCCTTGGCCTGCTCTACAGGTCATGGTTCCTCACCAGGCAGGATGGCTGAGATCCCAAAGATTAACAAACAATGTTCCTTCTCCCACTGAATCTTTGTGTTTGGAAAATACAGGCCATTTTTTCACAAAAGAATGTGTTAAAACATGATATTACTTATTGGTGTTTTAAAATGAATTAGTCAATCAGAATTTTAAAATTTCCCACTTTTAAACATTATCAGGATAAATGATCACAACCTCAACCCCAGCCACTCAGAGGCCCTCATTCTGACAGGGTCCTAAGACCTTCGAGTATTAACCACCTACTATGATGTTCCGTTCACAGGATATCTCTGGGGTCTGGCCTATGATTGAACAAGTCACCTCAGGGCAGGCCAGGCTGACTTTGGTCTCTGTCTGACCTCAGGAACTAAGCTGTTAGAGTCTCACATACATCTGCTGGGCTCCAACATGACCCCAGGGGGACATGAACACCCATCAGGGTTGCTGGTGATCTATACAAACTGAGCAATTCTAAACAGGGCATCAAGCTGCATGCCGCCCACTGGCACAGCCCCCATGTGGGACGCCTGCCTGTCTGTCCCCGAGGCAGCAGGAAGCAGGCTCCAAGGAAGACGGCCGCTTTAATAATAAATCACTTAATTAGGGAATCCCCAGGCTCCCGTGAGGAGCCAGCAGTGTGTGGAATGCAGGCTCAAGGGTTACCTGCTGTTCCCACGTATTAGGGATCCCCCTACTCCGCAAATAGGAGCTGATGCTGCCCACTGAGCATACACTGCAGGCATGTCCTGTAGGACTCCACTGACAGAGGTGTACCAGGTCCCAGTGCAGGGGCCAATCTGGTGGAATGAAAGCTGAAAGGACAGCCTGAGACAGAGTCTCATAAGGCTAGGGTAACCATCCCAGCTCTGTATGCAGCTCCAGGCTCCACTAGGCAAGATGAATGAGGGAGATCCCAGACCCAGCCTGGGTAGAGGCATATAGCCCCTCTCACTCATGTCTCAACATCAAGACAGCCCTGTCCACTCCAGCATGATCTCCAGTGACACCTCGTGCAACTGTATTGAGAGGAGACCCGCCAGTAAGCAAATATGAGAGGATGCAGGACCTGAGACAGGTGAGCCAAGGGAGCCTGGCCAATGACTAAAAATCAGCATGTTCTCCCCATCTCCGCTGCCTCCAGGCACCTCATGGCACCTGGCCCCCTGACTACTTGTGCCTAGGGCCCACATAGTCTGTGAAACTCCTACAGGTGTGGACCATCCCTACCACCTCCTGACAAGCTCAGTGTGAATGAAGGGAGGTCATAACTAGGATCCAGGTGTGGGACTTGGGGGACCACCTCATACTCTGTTCTACCTTTGAGTAAGATTGGCCTAAAAGAGAAAGGGTGGACCAAGGTGACCAGCAGCTATAGAGCTGGGGGTCACAGCCCTAAGGTTCAAGACAGTCAAAGTGAGCACAGATGACAGGTCGCAGGTTCCTGGGGTGAGGGGTCTCACAGGCTGGGAGAGGTTGGACTAGGAAGGAAGGGCTTACAACAGACACTCAGCCCAGCACATCCAACTCCCTGCCTTCTTCAAGATTCAGGTTTTATTTCCAGAAACTTCCATGCTGTATCTGTTGAAGGATGGGAAGGGTTTGTCACTAGGCTTCTGTACTCTCTGGCTCTATGTACACAAGTCTTCAGTAAGTAGGTGAACTGTGAGGCTTACCAGGCCCCTTCCCATTTAAATGGTCTTGTCCTTGGGCCTGGGGCCCCTCCCACCAGCCCCAGCCTCCCACCAGCCCAAGTCTCCCACCTCATAGAGGCTAAGAACCCTCTAAGAGAAAGATTCTAGGTTGTATAAGGATAAAAACAAGATACTGGGGGCATACCACAGGGCAGGGGGATTCCAGAGTGGAGCACCAAGAGAGGGAATATAAGCCTGGCCTATATAGAGGAGGGCCTTGTGGGGGTGAAGACGTGAGAGAGGAGGTGTGATGGGCAGAGCCTCTACCCTGGGTGGGTCTGTGGGGCCTGTGGGTGCTCCAGTGTAGATGCCTGAGCTGGAAGCAGGGACCACCCAGCCCCTTAGCAGTACCTCTCATTCCATGCCTCCATGCCTCTGTCTCTTCAGGGTCAGGGTTAGGGACACTTGAACCATGATACTAGGCAGTGTTATGGTCCCCAGATGGGGTCTCTCTAGACTCAGGTCCTGTGCGTCCTCTAAACAAGCTACAAACCTTGGCCACAGATGAAACAAAACACATACACATACACACATATATATATAGGGGAGGCAGGTGGTCAAGACCCATGCCTTGGTATCATGGAGGGTCCTCCTGCTTGTAGTGGCCCCTGTCTTCTCCCTGCAGCCTCCCATAAGCTTAGGTGGCTGGGCACAGCTCTGCTAACCGAGGAAAACTCTTCTATAAAGGACAGGGAGTGAGGAGGCACACGGGCGGGTGGGGGATGGGGGGTGAACACTGACCAATTCAGTTGGCATGACAACCAGGAAGCCAGCTCTGGCCCCCCTCAGATTAGTCCTTGCAGAATATATTTCCTAATTAAAACCAAATGGGCAACATCAATCCTCAGGTGGTCATTAGGGCTGATGAAGGGGCTGAGAGTGGCAGTCAGTGAGGGGGCTCCCTGCAGCCTGTTTCCGTTTCTGTATCCCCAGGCGACAGCTGGACCCGTCCAGTATCTGCCAGATTCTGCTCCCACCCCATGGCTCCACCCAGGCAGCCGAGCTGGCAGGATAGCCTGGCCACAACATGACCTCGGATCCCTATCCCAGAGAGGCCTGGAGGGTGTGGGGAGGGGGCTGTTCTTCACAAAGAGGGCTCTGTGGTAGAACCTGGGGGTGGGTGGTGCCCTGGGGCCCCTGCAGGGCTGGCAAAGATGTCTGAGGCTGGCTAGGGGGAGGGTCAGGGACCAGGCTCTTCCTCAACACCCCTATTCCACCCTGCCATCCCTCAGAGGACCCTGCACCCACCAGGCAGCTGGAAGCACAGGGAGGAGGGAGGACTGAGAGGGGCAGGCGGAGACTCCAGCCCAGCACATAAACAGTCTAAATTAGGAATTAAAACATCCCGCAGCCGATCCCAGCCACCACCATTGGCCAGGCTGTATTTCACAGAGCAGGAAAACACCCCTGCAGTGAGCACTAAACTTCCCAATATAATACTAGCATGGTGGCTGGAGACACCCATGTCCATATGAGAGAGGTCCCACACGGACGCAGACCTATGTGCATATGGCCAGCGTACACTGGGGCTGGGGCCAGGGTCAGGCCCAGAAGAGAGACAAAGGCTTTCTCGGTAAAGACTGGACAGGGCTGTCCCAAGCCCCACGCCCACGCAAATCAGACCACTCCATGGCCTTCTGCCAACCCCAACCCCCAGCTGTGGCTTAGCGTGGCTCCTGCTTTCCAGAGGAAGAACTCCCAGACCTTGGGAACTGGGCTGGGATGCTCCTACCTTGCCTGTGAGCCAGCAGCCCAGGAGAAAAGCTGGAGTGAAGAGCAGGCAGGGGAGCCCCAGGCAGATGGTCAGGGGAGGGGACAGCACTGGGAACACAACTGCTTCCTCACTGGGTTGTGGCCTCTGACCCAGGCCCTTTGTGGCTCTGGGTCCAAAAGCCCAAATCCAAGAGCAGCTGGTCAGGCTCTCAGAACATATTTGAAAGGGTTTCCCAACCTCTTTCATGGCCTGTATCCTGCCTTCCTGACCTAAACACCTGCAACATCTTTTCCCATGGGAGTAGGGGGCAGCCCCCAGGAGGGAGGGAGCGCCATGGTGAAGACTAGACATAGAGCCAATCAGCCAAGTGTCCCTGGGATCCAGTCTGGGGACAGGGGCTCCACTAGGGGTTGGCTGTGGGCCAGAAGCATAGGGAGGCTCAATCCAAGCAAGTCCTATGATGCTGTCTTCCCATGTGTGCTTTTTTTTTGAGGGGGCAGGTTAAGGGTCACATGGCCTCCTCACCCTCTGGGTTGACCCCAGGTTGAGGGTAAAGAGTTGTTTCCTGGAATGGGGACCAGGCAGGTTCCTACTCCAATCTCCTTACTTGAGACTCACAGGGGCTCCAGACTACAGCCCCCTGGAGTATATATCAGGCTGACAGTGGTTTATTGGCCTGGCCTTTGTCCACAACCTCTCTGTCAGGCTGTCATTCCCAACAGAGAGCCATAAACCCAAACCCATGCCTATCAGTATCTATCAGCAGACACAAGCTTTGGGCCATATAGTCTAGCCATGGCTCTGACACTACACCAGGCCAAAAGGGCTGCTGAGCCTCAGAACCTGAGTGAGCAAGGGACATGGATTCCAACATCATTAGCTGCCCCCATGGCCACTGGCTCTAAATCTACCAATACACCGAGATGCTAAAAGGACACTCAGGTAGACACATCAGCCACAGGGGTCACTGCTGTCTGCCTATTCTCCTTTGGTGCCTTCAAGTTGAACCTGATGATGTTATTAAATTCAGATAGGATTGAAGTGGCCTAGAGAAGAGAGGTCCCTGATAGTGCCTCTGGGTTGTAGGCTTACCTCTGATCCTCCTTCAGCTCAAGGCTGGTCCAGGCTCCAATACCCATCTACCCAGCTCTCCAAGACTGGCATTAACCATCCAGGTTCAGCAACCCAGGGTACAGACAGGAGCTTGGGTCAGGGGAGGGCCTTGCCTGCAAAGAGGCCTCTGTGGAAACAAAGCCTGCACAGGTCTCTGACAGGTTGTCAAGGCCACTCGGAAGTGTATTAGTAAAACAGGACTCTGGGTGTCTCTCTGAGGGTTGTTTCCAGAGCAGACTAAGTGGAGAACAGCCCTGATCAGCCCTGATCATGGGCCACACTGTTGCATAGGCTGGCAGACCTAAGTGTAGGAAAGGGCAGGAGGATGAAGCCCACTAACACACAAGCACGCTCTCTGCTTCCCAGCCACTAAGAGGTTAAGTAGCCACCTTTTCCACACACTCTGCAGATGTTCTACATAAAGTAATAGAGACAGCTGACCATGGACTAAAACCTCTGAAATCATGAACCAAAATCAGTCCTTCTTCCTAAATTGTTTTCTTTCAGTCATTTGTCACAATGATGAGAAACTGACTCACACAGGGGCCACAGATGTCGTTGAGCAAAGGGGTCACATGCTGATTCCTGGAGCTGGCTGGAGCACAGGACCTAGCCCTATGTGCGGGCAAGTTGCTGATTCTGTCCTAGAAAGACAGAAAGTGAGACTGACCCTTCCCACCCACACCATCTCCCTCAATCTCTACAACTATGTCTTGGCCAAGCAAACTGAACTGGGAGTGGTCTGCTTGCAGCAGCCCAAGGCACCCTCATCAGTTTCCTGTGATGACCTCTCCTCCTCCTACCTCCCCTGGAAGCCCTCTGGGAAGCCCCTACAAAATCTCCTAAGAATATAGGCTGGTAGGGATGAGGGCCAGCCACTGATTCAACAATTGACCTTGGGCAGTCGTCAGTCCAAGACCATCAAGTTGTGGTATATATGTGGTATATATGCTTGGGGTATAGATGAGTGCTCCACAAACTAGAGTAATCCAGAATCTTCTTTATGCTACCTCACTGTTTCTACTCAGCTGCCTGCTGAGTATCAAGGCCCTTGAACCCAAGGTCCTTCGGTATTACCCTGTGACCTGGCTGTGGGCAGGCTCAACCTACACAATAGGTATTCTCTAGAACCTGAGACCCTGGCTTGGGCACTAGGGTTGAAGGTGCCTGTTGTCTCCCCAAGGTCCACAGGGTCCCATCAAGCTGGCAGTCAGTGGCCAGTAGGGTTATATACTTGGTGAGTGGTACATATGTCATCTCCTGAGCCATATTTTAGGCCCAGCTTGCAAGTTTGCTTGCTGGAGTATGTCAGAGTGGGCCAACCCAACTGCTATAGAGACCTTTCTCTAGCAAACCCCAAGACATCCTATCTGTTCTCCCCATGTTGGGGATCCCACATGTGACCCTGGAAGAGGGATGAGAGCCTCAGGGAGTGTAGACTGGTGGGGTTGGAAGCAGCAAGGAGTACAGTAAGAGGCTTTATATAAGCGGGCACAGGCTCCTGGGGCCAGGCCGGTAAACCAGGAGCTGGCTGGAGATTAGTGACAGGCGTTGTCATGGCAACCCAAGGAGAGGGAAACATGCTTGGTCTGAGTGCAGCTCTCAGCCTTGTGTTAGCACCGCAAAGGTAAGAGGAAACCCCAGAGATTCATTAGCAACAGGTTCCCATGGCAACCGTACCAAGCTCATTAATAATTTTTAAAAATTTTTCAAGTGTGGGTGTTGAAATCCTCCCAAGAACAGAGGGAGGGATGGATGCAGAGCAAACACACATGCCAGCTACTTCCACCATGGCCCACACCTGTTCCCACCCTACCTGAGGGCTGGGACCTAGGGTTTTCGCAGAAAGGGACAGCCAGCCAGGATGGTCTGTCACCGGAGACCAAGAGCCCAGGAACCACAGTCCCATCCACTACATTGGGCTGCCACACCCAGGAGACACCATGTGCCCTGCTACAGCAATGCATGGGCCTAGACTCATAGGTAGCTAAGGGGTTAGCAAGTGGGCACTATTTTGGAAAACAGCCTGGTAGTTTCTCACATGACCTCTAACCAGTGTTTCTATGTGATCCAGCAATTCCGCTCCCAATTATCTGCCCAGGAAGTTGGAACCCAGGGATCTACCCAGAACTAAGAACCTGCCCGTTCACAGCAGCACTATCAGTCACAGTCAGAAGTAGAATCATCTAGATGCTTGTCAGTGGATGAATACAAGCAGCTCCATCTGCACCTTGGAATATTACTCACTCATAAAAACTTGGGCACTGCTACCTGCTACAGCAGGAGTGAACCTCAAAACCAGAATGCTCAGTAAGCTCTGTTACCAACACACTGAAGTGTGTGATCCTGCATACACAGCACTTCCAGAGGGAGCAAATGCAGAAGACAGTGCTCAGCAGAGATGGCACAGATATGGCACTCCTTTGGTGGTGGTGAGATGCTGTGAAGTATATTGCAGTGATGGCTTCCCAAGTATGAGAATAGAGTAAAAGATATTAGGCTGCCCACTCTGAGTGGCTGGATGGTGTTATGATCCCATCCCAACAGTATGAGTGATGCTGGGTTGTCTGCCAGCTCCAGACCTTGTATGCTGGCCACTGTCTTCACTGAGCCTCTGGGCTCCTAGGCAGAATGCATGGGAGTTCAATAAGGTAAGCAGAATACAGACCCCTAGGCATAAATGTACCTGGCAGACAGGCACTCCTGCCTTCAGCTCTGGAGATGTCTAAGGGCTACAGACTTCTTGAGCGAGCTGGGCCAATGAGAATATGGGAGCATTTAGGAGCACAAAACAAACTCCAAGGAGCTCGTTATACTGACACTGGACCCCAGACCACTCATGGGGCATGAGGCATTCTCTTACCCCCAATGCCAGTCAGGCCACCAGGGGCCTAATGCCCCCTTCCTCAGTCAGTTCTTGCTGGTCCCTAAGAAAGTATCAAGTAACCAGAAATCCTTGCCACCACATATCAGAACCTCTTGGTTGGAACTCACAATCAGAAACATGAGGACAGAGGAGCAGTCACAGAGATACGGCAATGTGTAATTAAAGGGCAAAAGCCAGAAGCAGTTTGCAGCCTGTGCTGCACAGCCATTCACACCCCAGGCTGTAATAACAGGCCTGCGGGCTGGGCCCAGACAGCCAATTTCCCAATTAGGAGCCACAAGCCCGCCCATGCACAGGGCATGCATTTCAGCCCATTCTTTCACAGCAATTGAGAGGAGACCAGCTTCCATCCTGACACTCTATGAAAGAAAAGTGTTGGTAGGGCAAGTTCAGGATGTACTTAGATTAGAGCTATGACTCTAGCTACATGCTGGGGGTGAGGTAGCTAAAGCTGCAGTCAGTGTATACCTTGGGAAGAGTTCTGCTGCATACTGCCACCTGGGGATGAACCTGGGGACACAGAGAGGTTCACCAGGACCTGTGGGATATGGGAAGGGAGGCAGTGACTGAAGGTCTCTCTCTCTGGCTCCCTGAATTCCCAAGGCTGATGATGCCCCCGTGCTGGGGTACCAGGAACTCTACTGGACCAGGCCTTGGTAGGTGAGGCTTCCTACTCCTTCCAGTACCCATCCAGCCTCCCATCACAGCTCCATGCTAGCTGTGCCTTGCCCTGCTTGCTTGGTTATCCAGGTCCCAGTGCTGAAAAACACATAAGGTTCTGAAGTATCTGGGAAGAATGTGGCAGTGGGCCCAGCTTTTGAGGCAAAAGCCATTGCCTGGAGTCTGCTACTGGTGAGCCTTTGTTCCCAGGCCCACCTGACAAGCTTGTTTCCATGGCACTGTGTTTGGCTTCTGGAACATTCCTCTGGATGGTGGTACTGGGAGCACACACATGTGAAGAGGTCATTTTTGAGCAGTGGCCTCATCTCCCAGTGTCCATAGTCAGCCATCTTCTCTACCATAACATATCACCTGCTCCACAGCCTCCTTCTCACCAAACAAGTCAGCACTATGAATCCCTGCCCCACTTCAGGGTATCATCTACATCCTAGAACCTCCATGGAACCAAATTACCCTGAGATTCACTGTCGGAAGGGCAGTCTTGCTAGATGCACAGTTTAGGAGCATGGCTGTGGCATTGAAAGCTGAGGTAGCTGTCAACCTTCACTGGCTGGCCTTTGTAACTCAGAAACTCAACTGGGTTGTAAGCTCCATGCCGCCTCTGGACACCAGGCCTCAGACAGCCTCCAAATCCAGAGTTAGTGGCCCATACCCAGCTAGTCACTGATTACCCAAGCAAACCCTAGACCCACCAACCACATCCCACAAGACCCCATCTATAGGGCTCAGGGCTGCATCTCACAGAAAGGGGCTGTCTGATGGGGTCTCTGACACAGAAAGAAACATTCAATACCCAGGACCAACCCCAGACCGTTGGCAGGAGTATCATCACTGATGATCTGGTCCTTCCAAAGCTCCCTTCAAGGATGGGATGGGGAAGTAGTGGCCAGCTCACATCTCTAGCCAGGACTGGATGTCCTAGGTTATAAGAGGGACAAGTCACTGGCAGGCCCAGGACTGGGACAGGGGCAGAGCTTGGTGAGGGCTATCCACATGAGCCACCCTGCAGAGAAGCAAAGTAAGACTTGAGCAGCCATGTGCAGCTACATTACACACCTAGGCAATAGCACAGGTTAGGGCATCCCCACTGCTGATCATACAAGGTAGGGGCTGCAGTGTCCCATGTAGGTGCCACCTCACTAGGCAGGCACCACAAAGGCTTCTCTGGTTCCAGGGTCTGAAGGGCCTCTCAGAGACATACCTGTACAGAGATGTCCAACAGCACTGATTTCCCCAATGATGAGGGTCCCACACCAACAGGGAGGACTTTGGCTACCAGGTAACTCCAATGATGTCCTCTGTGGTTGGGGGGTGAGGTCACCCAATTAATAAGATTTTAAAAGACTCAAGGGCTGGGAAGTTGGCTCAGTTGGTACAGTGCTTGCCTAGTATGCACAAATCCCTGGGTTTGATCCCTAGTATCACATAAACCAAGTACTTGGGAGATGGAGGCAGGATGATCAGAAATTCAAGGTCATCCTCAACTACATACAGAGTCTGAGGCCAGCCTGGATTTCCTAAGATTCTGTCTCAAAACAAAATAAGGGCTGGCAAGATAGCTTAGCAGGTAATGCAAGCCTGATGACCTAAGTTCAATCTCTGAGACCCATAGTGTGGAAGGAGAGAATGGACTTCTCCCAGTTGTCCTCTGACCTCCATATGTATGTGGTAGCACACAGGCACACAGGTGCATGCAAACATATACGTATACACAATAAGAAAATATAATAAATAAATCCCATAAACTCTTAAGCCTGGATTTCAGATGAAAAATGATTCTTACTACATGTCTCAGTTACCATGCAGGTTTCTCTAACCCTAAAGCATTCTGTGTCATTTGGTGGAAACTCTAATTTCATGGGGTGTCCTGGGTTCTTCCAGGAGCAAGACTCAAGCTCAGGGCTGGCCTGTAACACCAACAAACAGCACTAGAGAAGGTAGGTGTACCTGCACTTCATCCCAACACTGACACTGGCTGGAAGATGGCCACATAGCCTCAGCACCCACAGCTGCTCCCTGGAGAGCAAAGAACCACCTTGCCCCCTCATACCTCCTCATTAACACAGAAAATGCCAAATGACCATGAGTCATGGGGTGGAAGGATCCTAAGACCCAGCACAGGCTGGAGGTAGTCACATATCTCATCTAGCCACCATAGTGACACAACAAGCCCAGGTTGTCACCACCCAGGAGAGGTCTGAAGAGAAGTGATGTGCCCAGCCTGAGTGCTCACCCCTGCTCTTGAGGGAAGCATCTCATGGGCACTCTCAGCCCAACTGAGTCCACAGTGTGGCAGGTATGGGCAGGAATGAAGCATGCAACAACAGCTAGAGTGGAGGCCTCAGACAGCTGTAGGGACAACCAGGGCAAGGGTGGGTGAAAGCTGGGTTTCCCCCGGCAGCCCAAGAAGAGCCTGCCCATTTTAATAAGGCACTAATGCAGGCTGACTCACCCGAACAGCAGTCACAGGCTGGACTGGAGTCTGCTGCCAAAGACAAAAGGACATTGCCACGTGGTCCCCTTAGCCCTGACTCCCTCTGTATCTTCCCAGTAAGAAGTGGTCACTCCCTGGGCATCTGGGCAGGTTTCCTGTCCCTGTGTCAGGTTAGACTGCTGTTCAGGGAACACTTGCCTGGGACCAGAATCCTTTATCTGGAAGGACAGCAGGAGTCCTGCCCAATGTAGACACTGTCATGCCCTCTTCTATCTCCAGTCCTACACGAGGTTCCTGATCCCTACTAGGCTCTCTACTGCCTTCCGACAGGTACCTGGATCCTGCCACGATACAGATGAGACCATGGATTCCCAGGATGTAGGACTGCGGGCCCTCAACCTGCATGATGCCTCTCTGGTCCAAAGAACAGAACAGAGAGGTTGGGAACAAAGCTCAGAGACACAGCAATCTCAAGGGTCAAAAACCTCCAAAGGCTCAGACAGGGAGGAACACAAGGCCACTGGCCAGGAAGTGCTGCCTATGGCAGCTCTAAGGTGTACAAGACTGTACACCCATGGGATAGCCACAGGAGTTAAGTGCCCCAAGATCTCATTCTCGGGCTACACCTGCTCCCAGTCACCCCTGCTCACACCCCTATCCCCGCAGCCTGATCACTGTCCAATAGTTAGCCTTAAAAGAGCAGGGCCTGAGTGTCCCCTAGGGGCCCTGGGAGGGAACTAACGGGCCATGATGTAACTCCCTAGCCAGGAGTTGGAAGCTGGGGGCAGGGTGTAGCTTCAGACTAGAGCAATCTCCACTCTGACGACCTGTGGTCAATGCCCCTCTCCACACACATTAAGAGGGGGATAGTCCTGTCACAGCTGCAGCATCTAGAAGCAGGTACTACCCAAGGTCTCAGAAGCCATAGTTCTGGGAATCTGACTGAGTACCACCATCTATCACAGCCAACCTGGGTCATTTGTTGTTCTTATAGTTCCCCCTCAGAAAGCAGAAAAGCCCCTG
This sequence comes from Nannospalax galili, assembly GCF_000622305.1. Classification (NCBI taxonomy): domain Eukaryota; kingdom Metazoa; phylum Chordata; class Mammalia; order Rodentia; family Spalacidae; genus Nannospalax; species Nannospalax galili. The sequence continues at coordinate 802,487 of NW_008358090.1, read as the reverse complement.
AAGGCCTGGAGCCAATAGGGTGAGCACAGGATTGAGGATTCCCAATAGGAAATCAGCAGGCTCCCTCATGGGCAGAATGACCCGCCCTGTGGAAATTCACCTGAGATCTCCATTGTGAATTCATCTGAAGGGCACCTTCCCAAAAGCCCTTGGGCTGGAAAGGAGCAGTTCAGATCACTCTGGAGACATCTTTCCCCCCAATACCCCCATGCCCACCCCCTGGCATCTACAGGAGCAACTGGGAGGGACCACTGACCACAGCATGCAGGGAGCTTCATGCATGGTAGACCAGGTGGTCAGACTGATTTCATGGCTGATTTATTCCTCTCCCCAGGTGGCTCACCCCTTGTCTTAGAGCCTGACACTGTGAACATCTGATTTATCCCAAGCAGCCACCCCAGTGGCTCCTGCCCTAGCAGACCAGAGCTGTTCATCTCCCTCCAGGGGTGGGGCATGCAGTCTGAGAAGGGTTCATACAGGCCTGAGTAGAGAGGCATGCTCACAGCCCTGTGGGTGGCGCATGTCTTGTGGCTCCATAACAAAGTACCACAGGCTTCAAACAACAGAAATCACTCTTGATTGTTCTGGAACAGAAGCCCAAGTCCAGATGCTTACCTCCAAGGCTTGGGGAGGGGGTAATACATAGCCTTCTGTACCTCCTGGTGTCAGTGACAGTCCTTGTGTTCTATGGTTGTGGTCACACTGCTCTAGTCTCTGCCACAGATGTCACATGGCTTGTCCCCTCTTCATAGGGACCCATCATTGGATTTGGGATCACCTAGTCCAGTGCCTTCTCAAGTGAACTAGTTACATCTGCCAAGACCCCACTGGCAAGTGGGAGGTGACCTGTCCACACAGGCCCTGCAGCTTCTGCGTGATGATTCTACCTCCTCCACCACCATGACTTCAGAGGACCCCACTTACCACAAAAGTTCCACCATGCTCCAGAAAACCCACCAGGCCCATCCCTCCTATCACCATATCTGATGCTGCTCACTCCAGCATGGCCCATGGCAACCAGACCCAGGGATCCAGGATGCTGCTCAGAACTGGGGTTGGGAGCAACCCTTAGAGAATAGAGCCTATGCCCACCTGGTAGAGTCTCTACTGAGCAGCTGCTGTACTGACTCCATGAGCAACAGAATGGACCAACAGACTCTCACCCTGTACCACATCCAACCACTGTGCCCTCTCATCCAGTGCCCTCTACCTCAAAGCTACTGTCAGTAACCATGGAGGGCAGCTGGAGATCATGTGGTGGTGGGGGGCAAAGCGCATGTGCAGGTACCACACATGGCTATCGGAAGTTAACCCAGAACCCAAGAGGTCCCAGCTCCTCCAACTTAGTAAAGGCCACTGCTCCTGCCCCCAAGGTTTCCCCCTCAGTTCTCATGTCTGTAGGAGGCCAAGAGAGGACCTCCTACCAACCAAGAGACTGGCAAAGGGGAGGAAGGACCAGAACAGTAGGAGGGAGGGGCAAGCAGCTCTTATACCCGGGGGCAACTCTTGCCCCAGGTCACTGTCCCAGCTGCACTAACCTAAAGCCTGGCCTGGGGAGGAGACAGTGCTAGCATAGCCCAAAGAGGACAGGGAGAGCAGGCCAGCCACTGTGCCTGCCAAGAGCATCCTGTGTGCTGCCAGGGTCGGTCATGGAGGGCTGCGGCATTCCTACATAGCCAGGCAGGGGCTGTGCTATCCAGAAGGTCTGTCCTGTCCCCAACCCTAAGCAGGCCTGGGGTTCATCCTGAATACAAGTCTTCTCCCTGCTGCCTGCCACAGACCTGGCCTGGCCTACCTCACATCTGGGGCTCTGAGCCAATGCCATGTTAACATTGACTCCTCTTTACCTAAATGCTTACAAAACTCAGTTTTGTGTCAGATATTCCAATCATGAGAGAACAGAGAAGCACCCCAGGCATAACAGCAAAGGGTGAGGGAATCTGGATGGACTAGGTAGGGCTGAGGCCAAGCATAAAGTCTTGATATCAGGACGTGGTTATGGGGGGTATGCTTGAGATGGGTGTGCCTGCACCAAGCCTGGTGGACTCCTTGGGCAGAGGAGCTGCTTCAACCCCAGGGCAACTCCTAACTTTTGGAACAAAGGAGGGGCGGAACTTATAAGCCCAGGCCCCAACCTTAGCAAAGGCTGGGGCAGGGCTGCCTGGAGACCTTGGTTTGGTTCTTATCAGTATATGTATGAAAGAAGGTCCTCTAGGACTCCTGAAATCCAAGATCAGCCCATGCTAGGCCAGGAAGGGCTGGCTGGCTGACCCTGCCCAAGGTTCCTCTGCCTACGGATCCTGGATCCCAGTGCCAGCGGAAGCAGTGAGTACGCAGAGGCTGGCATCCCCCGCCTGGCACCTAATTCAGCACAATTCAGCACATTCGTCAGCTGTCCCTGATATCTGCCCCTGCAGGCTGTGACAGAACTGCTGAAGCCCCACATCTCCCTGCCAGCCTGTGGCTTACCTCCTCCTCCTGTCATCCACAGTGCCTACAGGGATTCTAGGGGCCAGGGACACCAGTCCAGGTGACCACATGGCAACAATGGCTCAAGGTTGTTCCATGAGGACCTTCCTGAGAAAATGGTGAGCAACTCATGAGCCCATCTGTCATCACGGGGGCACAGTTGCTCTGGGGACAGTGCCTGGACCTTTTGCCAACTCTCTTGAGCTGGGCAGGGGGCTGAGAGCCACTAGGCTCCTTTCTCCTGTATCCATACTCCCTCACCCTCCCAACCCCAACACCCATCTGATTAAGGATCCAGTCCTACACCGCAACACAGTGTGCAAATGACACATGCCTTGCTTCTGCCCAGGACTGTGGCCAGTCTTTAATCTCAGGTTTGGAAATTCAATCTGGGCCCACATGACTTACGGGTACTTCAAGTTATGCCAGGATTGACTATCCAGAGAAACAGACCAGGTAAAATGCTCACAAAGGGAGAATAAATATTTTGATCCAGATCCAGAGAGCTGCTGCCCCTTCCCCAGCAGGTTCGGCTCAGCACCAGGGCCGACATCAGCATAAACAAAGGTAACAGACTGACCTTGACTGTTCAGGACTGAGGATTGGACTTGGCCACAGGCCACTGGCTGCTCTGGATTCAACCCTGTTTGACAGGCTGCCCCATCCCCCACATTCCTCCACATCCTGACCCTGAATGGGGAGTCTGCCAGCAGCTCCAGGAGCCAGGCCCACTGTGCATGAGGCAGCAAGGGGAACACCTAGACCACCTTGTGTTCCACAGGCCACAGAGGCACCCACAGCCTACAGTAGTGGCTTCCTTGACCATCATGGAGCTAGGTATCTCAATGGAAGTATCCTGTACAATCCAGGCCTCCAAAGTGTGGGGGTACTTGGACCTCCCCAGCCTTTGCTCTGTAGTACCCCTTCCATTCCTGCCTCACCTCAATTTCCCATCAGTCTGGATTCCAACATCATCCCCTTCCTTAGGAAGGCTCCTCAGATGCCAGCAGGGAGCACACTAGATTTCTGAGACCTCAGGCGAGCCTATCTACCTCTCTCTGATACCCCAATTCTCCACCTCATCTTCTCATAGCCAGAGCTCCTAAGAGCAGGCTCTGGGGATCTATGAGCTACTATGTAAAGGACTCTCATGATCTTCCTCCCATGCCCCACCCCCTTTACTTTTCAGATCAGCTGCAGTTCCCACTCTACTCATTACCAGACCCGTGGCACTTGCCAGCCGGTCTGATCCTTCTGACTTTCTCCCACAGAGGCCCAGTACCCATCTAGTAGTTGTAACTTTCCTGGTCTGTTGGGAGCTATTACTATAAGCGCAGCCATTATGTACATTAACTGTGGCAGGCTTGCTTGTTTACTTATTGTGTTTTGCACACCAGAACCTAATCTGCCAAGTCAGGAGGAATGTGTTTATAATTTAGGGAAGATGGTTAAATGGTGGAGTTCACAACAAGTATTTGATCACTTCTTGACCCTCAGATACAGGTGGGAAAAACAGCTGTTGAAGCTAATTGAGTTAAGCAAACGGTGGCTGTCTGATGTTCTACTGTATAAGAAGGCGGAGCTAAAATAAACTGGGGCTGCAGTCTCTACTGACAGTCCTCCCAAGTATCTTTTCTCTGTCTCGTTTTTCTTTCATCCTCACTCCCCCTTTCAAGTACTGTCCGTCTTGGCCGGCTGGCACCGGCACTGGTCCTGACTCCAGCAGCCTTTAGCCTAGTCCATGCCCCTTTCTAAAGGGCCCCACCTGCCACAGTACAAAGACAGCTGGATTCTGGGCAGGCTCTATTATTGAGCCGACCATTACTGAATGATGTAGTCAAGGTTACTGATGACAGGATCCCCTTCTTTCCAATGTTCCCTACAATAGATGGCATCCCAGGATCCCACAACAGGACCCCACATGGAGACCAAGGGTGGCTGCGGCCTGCCATGGCCCCATGTGGATGATGGCCAGGCTCTTATGTCTACTTGAGATGC
>NW_008358090.1:706120-794151 GCF_000622305.1 Nannospalax galili | reverse complement strand
GCCCAGGAACACCGCCCCCGCCCCGCCCCGGGCGGAGCGGAGCTGCGGGAACAGCAGCGGCCGCTGGGATGTCTTTGTCTCTCCTTATTAGAGACAAATGCGCCCCCCGCCCCCGCCCGCCCCCTCCCTCCGGCAGAGGCTGGCAGCCCCACCCCCCACGACTGAGGCAAAGGGCTGCGGGAGCCCTAGGGGCTCCCCGCCCGCATCGCCCAAGTTCAGAGGGGTCCGGGGCGCGTAGTAGGCGCGCATCTCCGCTTCTCACCTCGCTCTGGAGTCCGGCGGCGTCCGGGCGGGCATAGCACAGGCGGCGCTGTCACCGGGACCGAGCCTGGACCTGGGCCAGCACCGCCGCCCCGGTCCGCGCCCCCAACCCACTCGGCGCCGATTCCCGCTGCGGCTTCGACCCCGATTCTCCCGGCAGCGACGACGGCGTCCTGGTACGGGGAACCGCTAAATGCACTGCGGGGTTGGCACAGACAGAGGGCGCGGGCCGGGGGCGCGGCCGGGTTGGCGAGGCGGCGAGCCAGCCCCGACCCCGTCCGCGCGTAGCGCAGTAAACTTCGGAATGAGCCGCTGAGGGGGGCGGGGCGGCGGGGGCGGTCCGCAGGGCGGGGCCAGTAGCACGGGGCGGGGCGGGGGCGGGGCCGAGGGGGGCCGGGGGGCGACCCGTGGGGACCCGGAACGGGTAGGGGTCGTCTGGGCCTCCTCCACCGGGACACAAGCTCTCTGACACCCGTGGCTCTGTGCCTCGCCCGCGCCCCGCCTTTCTCAAGTCCAGGACTAGGCGGACCTTGTCCGCGCCCCCTGGCCTCCCCTCAGCAAGGTCTCCCGGGCGAGCAAGGCAGCAGGGGGCGCTCGCGGGGATGCTCCGCCACCGGGCGGGGGTAGCGACGCCTACGTCCTTCCCCGCCCCCACTGCGGGGGCGCGGAGCCGATGGGGGACCCCCCCCCCACTTCTTTCCTCGCGCGCCGCCCCCTCCCTCAGCAGCTAGGGTCGGCTGGGGGCGGAGCCCAGTAGGCGTGGGAGGCACGCCGTGGCCGTGACCGTGCGGCGCGTGCCCTTCCCCCACCGCGTGTGTCCTGGGTGTGCCCCGAAGCGTGTGTGCTGGCGCGCGGGGGCGACGTGGTGAGGGGAGATCTGCGACGCGCCACCTATCATCCTTGGGCAGTCTGGGCGCCCCGGTCGGTGCTCCTCTCCCATGCCTGCCCAGCAGTTTCTGCAAACTTGCCGGTGCCCATCCCCCTCCATCGTGGGGACAGGCACACACGGAGGGACCTCGTGGAAGGAGTGCAGGCAGATCGGGGCCTCCCAGCGCCCACCGGCGCATGAGAGTACCCTGAGCATATCGCTGAATCGGGAAGGAGGAAGGGGCAGCTCCTTCAGACTCCAGGGGTTGCGGGACCCATGTCCCAAAGGTGCATGAGTGGAGAGGGGCTGCACACTCTTGTTCGACTGTAAGGACTGCAGGGATTTTTGCTTTCTCACAGCTACCACTCCGGGGTCATAAAATTCCACCTCCTAGGTGTGCCTCCTCGAATCCCAACCGACCAGGGGCTATTTCACCTTCACTTCAGCCCTGGTATTAGGAGAGACCACTCCTGCCCTAGACAAAGAAAAAGCCAGTCTGCTGCCGCTATGGGGGCAGCACTAAGTGCTGGTCCCTGTGGAGGGCCAGCGCCACCTGACAACCACAGACCTGGATGGGGCCCCTTTCCCTGGCAGCTTTAGAGAAGTGGGACTTCTTGTGTGTGGTTCTGGGAGGACCCCACAACTGGGCACAAGTTTGCAAGGTGGTGGAAGGCTGAAGCCATGGCCTCCTTGCGCAGGTCCAGGCCGGGCAGGTCCCTGGGCTCAGCAGGACCTCATCTTGTATATGTGAACTTTTCAAGAAAAGGAAAACATTTACACTATTTTAATGCTCCTACTTACTAGTGGATGGCTGCGGTTCATAATTAAGGCCCTCAAAGAGCAATTAAGGTCCCAGCCATCCAGGAGAGAGACCTAGGAGAGCCCAGAGCCTTGAATACAAGTGGGGCAGAATCGTGGCAAAGCAGGATCCTGGGCAGGATAGCCGAGAAGCCCAGACCTTTCCTCAAAACTCCTTGTTAAAGATTGAGGTGAGGTGTAAGAATCTGATTTGCTTGAAAAGTAGTTGGTTGACAAGGTACCAGAACTTGGTTGGAGCTGAAGGTACAGGTGAAGCGACCACTCTAAATCCTGTCCTTGTTCCTGGGAGCTTCATTGCAGTGGAAGGCAAGCTATGAACAAATGCACGAATAGAGGAAACAAGTATCTGCTGACTGGGACAGGTGTCTCAGAGGACAAGACAGAAGATAAGGAAATAGGAGAGAAGCAGAGCTCTCTTCAGCATCAAGGGACCCTATGCAAAGGCCCTGTAGGAAGCAGGACATGGCTGAGGAGTGGGAGGACCCAGACAGAGCCCAAAAAACCCTACCTTTAGGTGGGAGGGGCCCACAGAGCCTGCAGGGAACTGCAAGTAGGTGCCTGTGCGTGTGTGTGTGTGTGTGTGTGTGTGTACATACGAAGGTGTGCATGTGGAGGCAGAAGTTGATGTCAAGTGCTTTTCTCTATTTCTGTACACCTTATTTTTTGAGACAGGCTCTCTCCCTGAACATGGGACTTAGTTATTTGTTAGACTGTCTATTGAGCCCTTTGGATCCTTTTGTCTCTGCACCCTGCCCTCAACAATGGGGTTTCAGACACAAGACACCCCACCCACACTTTACATGGGTGCTGGGATAAGAACTCAGGACCTCATGCTTGAGTGGCAAGCACTTTACTAACAGCCATTTTTTCTGGCCCTAGTTGTGGACTTTTGAACTATTATTTTTTTAATATTTATTTTATTTTATTTTGTTTATTTTATGTGTATGCATGTATTGCCCGCATGTAAGTGTACCCATGTCGTGCAATGCCCACGGAGGGCAGAAGAGGCTGTCAGATCCCCTGGAACTGGAGTTATAGACAATTGTTAGCTGCCATGTGGGTCCTGGGTTTCAAACCCAGGTCTTCTGCAAGAACAGCCAGTGTTCTTAACCCCTGAGCCATCTCTCCAGGCCCTTAAGCTATTATTTTTTTATTTTATTTTTTTTGTGTATAAGTGTATTGCCTGCATCCGTGTAAGTGCACCTGTATCATGCAGTGCCCATGGAGGTTCAGAAAAGGGTATAAGAGCCTCTGGAATTGGAGTTAACAGACAGTTGTTAACTACCATATGGGTGCTGAGAATCAAACCTGGGTTCTCTGCGAGAGCAGCCAGTGCTCTTGACTGCTGAGCCATCTCTCCAGCCCCTTGAACTATTATTTTAAAGAAACCTGTGGTCTTACCATGTGCACAGCTAGCAGGCATCCCAAAGCCCATTTAAGGACCAGCTGAGAGGGTGATTTGCACCTCTGAGCCTTGGGGAACCTCCTCCCACCTCTCTTCCCCCTCCCCATCCCTCCTCTGTCAAGCCCTCTGAGGATCTACTGGACTATTCTCACAGGGCCTCATGTCCCTGGCTGATACTCTGAGTGCCTGGTGGCCTATGGCGTGGATATCTGCAGTGGCCTGCCACACCTGAGCACCCATCAGCCCAAGATAATGCAGTTCTCTGAGTTACAGGGGGTGACACATCATCATGTGACAGACTCACCATTGAAAGAGGAAATGAAAAGCAGACACTACATGGATATGAGATGAAAAAAATCACGTTCAAAGCAATAAAAGCATAATACATTCACATGGCTAGCAAGGAATGAGAGAGACTGGCATAGGACAACTTGGAAGTTGGCGTTAAAATTGTTTAAAGCATACAGAGTGTTCGGATGCACTTTAAATCTTCCAGGCCTCTGGAAAATTTGGTTCTGCTTTTTGCTATTTCCTTCCTTCTTCTTCTTCCTCCTCCTCCTCTTCCTCTTCCTCTTCTTCCTCTTTTTCTTCCTCTTCTCCTCCTTTTCTTTTTTCTTTTTCTTTTTTTGTAAGGGCAGAGCTACTACTTGACAAAGAGCTGGGGACTGGAAGGGGAGACAAATGGCCTGGGAATCCAGCCAACAGGAGCCTCCATGCTATGATCTTAAAGATTACTGGCCCCTCCACCTGGTGGTTGGTGGTCAGCTGGAGATAGGCTGGGCCATAGGACAGTGGGCAGTGGGGATGCCTCTGCTACAGCCTGTGGGCATCTGTCCAGCTCAGAGTGTGTTCTTGGCACCCACCCTCGCCCAGCTACAGACCCTCAACCCCCCCATTCTGAATTCTTCACATAGCTTCCCCCCACACACATACACCATTGCCCTCCTGAAGCTCCCAGTTGTTCCCATGCTGGAAGGATCAAGTCTGAGTTTTGAATTTGGGCCTACATCCTCCAAGAATGGGTGAGAACCCACACCCAGGCATCATATCCTATCTGTCTTCCCCTACCTATCACCTGCAGACCCCAAGCATTTTCCTCTTGCTATACTGTCCCTTCCAGCTCCTCAGCCCTGATCCTACCTGTAATTAGGTTCCTCCAACTGAGAGGGCCTTGGGGTCCTCTTGGACTCCACCCCCCTCCAGCTTCTGTCATTGTGCTTTCTGACCCTGTAGCCTTCAATGTCCACTGGGCCAGGTGTGTCTGTGGGTTCTACATGGCTACTTAGGGGTGCCTTCTTGTTTATATTGGAGGCTGTGCCTTGACCCCAGGCATGCCCCTGTCGGGGGGCGGGGGTGGATAGGAAATGCTTATTGCATGAATAGGTAATAACACCTGAGGTGTAACCTCAGATATCAGAGAGATGAATGGGATCACCCAGTGGGAGAGCAGCCTCAAGCAAGTGCCCCTCAAACTAGAGTGGAGTTGGAGGTCTCCACTCCCAGTCCCCATTCTCTAGGGATGGGAAGCAGCTCTGCAGACCTCAAAGGTGAGGGCTGGGCTCCTTTAGGTTGCCACACAGCTCACCTCTTTGGAGGGAGGGTACCTAGAACAGTGGGGGTCAAGTGAGACATCAGGAACAGTATACCTCAAGTAGCCCTGAACTGGCCCTGGGTCCCTGATAAGTTAGTCTGTGAGAGCTGGACACAGGGAAGAATGGGTAGAACCTTGTCCCTACAGCTCAGAGACTCAGCTGCCATGCCCATCCCTACCAGATCCAGCAGGGCCCTTTCTCCCTTCTGGTTGGCTGTAGCATTTTTGCTGTCCCCTGTAAGCAGGTAAATGCTTCCTTCAGCCTGCTGTCACCAGACCCAACATTGCCCTTCTTGGTGTGCAGGCACTGGGGGCCAACCCAAATCCCCTGGGTGATGGACCCCTAGAGCAAGCAACAGGCCACTCCTATCTATGGCCTAGACCTCTGGCCAGAATGCCTCTAGTCACAGATGTCTCACTCCCAAACCCACAGGTGCCTAACCTGAGCATCCCCTGATCCCCCATCTCGGGGCCTCTGCTGCAGAAGGGTCATGTTGCACTCTACTTACCAGAGCCTGGCGGGGGGGTCATGTCTGTAATCTAAGCATTAGGGAGGTTGAGACAGGAAGATGGTGATTTCAAGACCCGTGAGAACCATAAAGCAAGACTGTCACACACACAACATACAATCAAAATGTGAATTGCCCAGTTAACTTGAAATTTCAGCCAAACATTGAGTTGTTTAGTATCATTATATTCCACATATCATTAGCTGTGTAGCTGGAGGGATATTGTTTCCCTTAAGTAACTTGGGCATTCATACCCCTAAGCTGTAAGGGAGGGGTGACCCCATACCCAGAAGGCCCTTCCCAGGAGACTTTTCCTGGGGACTCTTCATGACATTTTATTACCTAGGGTCCTAACATGGCAATTTTAAAAGTTTCAGTAATGAATGGCTTAGACCTGTGACCATACTGCATGTGAATCACCATTATTGTGCCAGTTTTTGTTTAGACATTGTGACCATCACTTACGTTATCAAGAGTGTCTCTTTCTCACCCTGGTGTCATCCAGATTGGTACTAGATACCATGAAGAGGTCCTGACCTGAGGAACAGACCTTTTCTGTCCAAAATGTGCTGTGGAGGCTGCATTGTGAGTCTAGTGTCATCAGGAAGATAACAGGGAGTGGACATTCAGGGTCTTTCTCAGCCTCTGCAGACATGTGACCAGAGTTGGAATCCCAGTTCCAACACATCCTAGCTCTGTGACCTTGCACAAGTGTCTTGACTTACCTGAGAATTAAATTTTCTCCTCTGGAAAATATTTTTGCATCAAATGAAAAGCAGGTAAATTGGCAGGTCCCAGAGAAATCAAGTGTGGAACTGTGATATGATAGCACTCAGCCCAAGAGAAGGGAAAGCACATGTCTATATGGAAATGTTTACACAAACAGCAACTGCATCACTATCCACAGTATCCTGATGCTGAAAACAGCCCAGCTGACCAACACACATAGGGATAAGTAGAATAGGGCCATCTACACAGTGGGACATCATTCACTAAGAGGATGGAGCTCCAACACGTGTGGATGGCCTTAAAATGCTCTACCTGAAGAAAGAAAACACAGAAGACAAATATGAATTCCTGAGTATGAAATTATCAGAACCTGTAAGTCCACAGAGATTTACAGTGTCTGTGGCTGTGGGGTGTGGAAGAAAGAGTGACTGCTCTGGGTATGTGTGTGGGGGTGTTCCTTTAAGGATGGCGAAATGATCTGGTAGAATGGAGACAACTGAGCACCACTGAAGACCACAATCTATGTCTCTGAATGAATCTCCTCTCTGTGAGGCTGTGGAGACAACAGTGAAGGTGGGGGGTGGACTTGAATATTCACGGGTTGTCAGAGCTCCTGGGGTATAGTCTTGGAGGGAGCTGCCTAGAGTGAGCTGCTGCCTTGGGTGGGGGCTCCAGGCTTGCGACTTGCCTGTGGGTCCTTGAGGGCTCTAGAAGCTGGGAGCTGAGCTATGGCAATATCTGGTTGGCCAGGCAGGGGTAGACACTTGGGAATTTGGCTCAGGCTGGGAGCTTGTAGGCTTTGGAAGGGCCATGGGAAGCACAGGCCGATGCCATGTCCTCATGATGGCTTGCCCTGTCTCAGCCCTGCCTGTCCCTCTGAAACAAAAAGGGAGGGCTAAGTCTTTGCCATTCCACTCATAGAGTCCCTTCTAGCCTTGGGTGACCTTTCTCATAGAGGGATCCCTAGAAGTCAACATGGCAGGCCCTCCATTATGGGTCAGACAGATAACTGTGCCTCTTCAGAACTCTGGACCCCAGTTCCCAGGGAGGAGATTCATATCTCCTAGACGCTGGCCTAGTCCACAGAGATGTGCCACACACACACTGTGGGTCTACATGTGGCTTAGATCCTTCACTCCCCCAATCCCAGGTACCCAGCCTAGCAGAGATGTTAGAACTGGAGATGGTCACTTGGGCCAAGAGAGTGGGAGAGGGAATTTGACAGAGAGGTATTACCCCTTCCTGGGACAGTTGAGGAGCAGCTGGGGCAACCAAGGAGGGACAGCATCACAGGGACTTTTGGGGGTGGGCACCGAGAGGCAGGAAGTTGGACGTGGGCTCCTGTTAAGTGCATAGGTGTGAACACCACAGCTTAGCTTTTGTTATAGGGTCTAAACAGGAGGCAGGACCAGTTTGGCCCATCCCACATAGGCAGGTGGAGGTCAACAGGACCCAGGGCTGCAAAGACTGCCCAGCTGGGAGGCCAGGCAGCCTCTCTGTGACTCATATCTCTTTCATACAGTCCCCTCCCCAAGGGATTTGTTTTTTATCTTTATAGTTAACTGGGTTAAGTCATCAACTGCCAAATATTTGAACAGTGCCTCCCCAGGGATGCCCCTGATCAGCTATAAAAAAAAAGGTCTGCACCTGGGGGCCCCCACACCCAGCTGCAGCATCAGTGGATTGTGGTAGCAGGTAGATATGTGTGCCTGCCTGGCCACCATTGAGGCCTGCTCCTTGGCTTTGCTTAAGGACTCCAAGAGCATTTACATAATTTATTGTAAATCATTTGCTCTTTGTTTAACGTTCTGTTGATTCCACTTAATACTGGTTTCATCAGTTGGCCTGCTTGGGCAAGATGTAGACAGTAGATTCAGGGAAAGAGAGCTGCAGCCAGCATGGCAGAGATGAACAGTCAAGGCAGCCATTATGGGCATCCCCCGAGCAATGGTGGGCTGGTCTGTGGAACAGCACATGTTAGCCATCCATCTTTGGCTATGTTGGAGCCTGTGGTAGCCCCAGTGAGGCCAGCACCTCTGCCAGACCCTTCTTCTCCAACAGAGAGAATAGGGTCATCAGGAGCTCCAGAGTCTAGAACCTACCCTGGGGGTTCACCTCTAACAGGGGCAACAGCAGTTTTCAAGTATGCTCAGGTCGGGCAGAGAATAGCTACAGTTTATGTTAAAAACTTGAAAATGACCAAAGGTTTGGAAGGCAAATTATCAAGGACTAATGTGGCAAATAAGCAGGTGAGGCTGCTTAGTGTGTCTCATTTTGGTCTCAGGAGAAGTTGAAAGACACCCACATGAACAGCAGCATCTAAAGGCTGGTGACACTAGGTGCAGGGAGGCTGGGGAGAAAGCCTAGGACTATGGACAGGGCTGTGGTTTGAATTGAGATGTCCCTCTAAGGTCCATGTGTTGAAGACTTGGTCCACAGAGCAGCTAATTAGATCCTGAGGGTTCTGATGTCATCAACAGATTGATCCCTTGAGGGACTCATAATCTAATGACATTATTTATTGGGAAGTGGTCAAAATGAGAAGGAACCTGGTTGGAGGAAGTATAGTACCGGGGATGTGCCCTGGAAAGATAATTTCTCTGTGTCTGTCTGTCTCTGTCTCTGCCTCTGCCTCTGTCTCTGTCTCTCTCTCTTTTCCTAGTCACCATGAAATAAACAGCTATACTTCACCATGCCCTCCTACCATGATGTTCTGCCTCACTCAGTCCCAGAAACATACATAGCCAGCCTACTGTGGACTGAGGCCTCTGAAACCATGAGCCAAACCTCCTTTAAACTGTTTCTCTCAGGTATTCATCATGAGGATAAAAAGTCTAACACAGGTGGGTTTGCAGGATGGTGAAATCACTTAGGAAAAACATATGGCAGTATGGGAAATGGTGCTCACCACATGAGCCATGACAGCTACTGTCATGTGAAGACTTGTCTAAATGTTCAAGACAGCCCCACGTGGAGACAAATCCTGATGCCTGGCTTCTCACCAGCAGGCAACAGCTCCATGGCATGGGGTAGGACTCAACACACAAGGAATGAGTGAATTATTGGCACAAAACACAGGTGATGCTCTATTGTGTTGAGTGGAAAAAGCCAAACAAGAAAGAATACAGTGTGCTTCAGTCTATATGTAATTCTAGAATGTAAACTGATCTGCAGTGTCAGGAAACATGTGGGTAGTCACCTGGGGTAAGGGAGGAGGGAGGCATCATAACCTCAGAGTGACTGATATTTCCACTGTCTTGATTTGGGGTGGTGGTTTTACAGGCATATGCATGTGTCATATGCACTGTGTACTCCACTATACCTCAGCAAAGCTCTTTACAACACGTGCTAAAAATAATAATCCTCTTAGCCAGGCCTGATAGTATATGTCATACCAAGGAGAGAGAGAGGAGAGAGACTCTAAATTCAAAGAACTGGATTCCTGTAGTTGTGCATTTCTGGGTTTGTAAAGTTTTCCTCAATGATGAAGAAAATCCAAAAAGTTATTTGCCCACTGGGAGAAGAGACATTGACACAGGGAGAAGGCTGACCCACTGGCTGTCAGCTCTGTGTCTCCCGCAGCCCCATTCTGCCTGCCCTCCTAGGGGCCCCTGGAGGTCTGTCCTGACTGTGGATTCTGATCAGCACAGTGAGTTCTCTGAGATGTTTTGGTCACAGACCACACACATTCTCTTATTGCACAGTGTCATCTGTCTTCCCAGATCTGATCCTTTCTACTACTGGTGGTGGACACAGAAATTCAGCCTATGCTGGGCAGCAGCAGGTCTGGGAGGAGGCATACAGAATGCCGAAACTCTTGGTCACAACTCCCACGACAGGGACTCCAAGCCCTCTGGCCAGTGGGCATTTCAGTCCCCAGTGCATATTCCTGGGCTTGTGTAGCTCTTACAGAGTCACTCTGTGGACCCACATTCCTGGAAGGCAGCTGCAGACAGAGCCTTCCACCCTAAATGCCCCATCCCTCCCTTCTGCCCACCAGACCTGCTCCAATCTACATCCCCATGATAAGCTAACCTCATTTCCCTGAAAGGGATACTGAGGCTCAGTGAGAAGAAGGGGCTCTCCCCTTCTTCTGTTATTTGACGGCAGGAGAACTAGTGCTGTGGATGGGGAGGGCTGTGGTCTGCCCAAGGCTTCTAACCCACGTGAGAAGGTAGATGGTAGACATGGTGAATGTGGCCAGAGGAGACACCCACACAGTGCTGAATCTGCACGAGGACCCTTGCTACACAGACAAGGAAGACCCCAGAGCAATATCCTCCTAGGGCAGGTGGGCAGGCCTGCTCCCTGAATCCCTGGGAGTCCTCCCTCCTGTCACTGGCCAGCAGAGCCTGTGTATCTATCATAGCAGGCTAACCTTGTCTCTTATAGCCAGACATTCTACTCCCCAACTTGAAATTAGGTGATTCCCTTCCCCTTGGGCTGTGGAGTTTGTCCCATGGGATAAGGGAAACAAAAGGCCCAAATTCAAGACCAGACTTAGTCTTTGTGGCCAGGAGCACTGAGCCTTGGCTTTCACCTCCATGAAATGAGGGCAGCAGTCACTTACTCAGAGTTGCTTGAATAAGGCAGGACCACATATCGAGGGGCTTAAAACAACCTTCATCTTGGCATTTACCACAGTGCTCCCCAGGGACTCCTGCATTAGTCTCCTACAACTATAATAGTGTCACGAACTAGGGGGCTTAGAACAACAGAAGTCAGCTTTCACATAGCTTTAGAGGAGGGATCCTTCCTTCCTCTCCCCTCCCTGGTGTGGCTGCCGGCCTTGGGATCCCTCAGCTTGTAGCTGCCTGGCTCAGCCTCCGCTTCCCTCCCTTCACACCCAGCTTTCCATTTTTGCTAAGGACCTGCCTGGATGATCCCAGATGACCCTCCTCCCAAGATCTTTAACTTAATTACACCTGTCTAGATCCTTTGTCCAACATGGTAATATCCACAGACTACAGAGTTAGGATGTGGGTGTATATCTCAGGAATCACCATTCATCTCAAGGCAGCCCCAGGCTGAGAGCAGATCCTGGGACTCTTGCAAGTCCACTGTGGCAGTTTACTTCCCCAGCCATCATCAGGAAGTCCAGCCTGGGGCTTCCTAGCTATCCAGTCCTTGCCTTGCCCATGTTGTCCATGGAGATCTAGCCCTATTCAGTTTCGTTCACAAGCTTCATGTACAAAGCTCCATTTGTGGCCTCAGGAAGGTCCTGAAGCTGTACAGGTGTTGGGGGACCCTGCTGCTAAGGTTGTAGTCTTCCATGTCCGGATAGCTCTAAGGGGCTCGGCGCTATATGGAAGGACTCCCTTTCTCAGCGGGGGCCTCCTGCTCTCTGCCTGACTTACCTGGAAAGTGCCGCCAAGCTCAGATGCCTGACCTTATTTGGAACATGACCTTTGGCATGTTCCATGTTACCTGGAGTAAAAACTACCCCCCAGGTTTTTCCTATATGATAATTAGGCATTGCCCCATAGTCGGATGATAGGATCCCTCTACTACATGTAAATAAAGCATACTATGAGCACCTATCAGCTGAAGCTTTGGCTGATGCCTCCACACTATGTTTTCCCTGACCCCCACTGAATAAACAGAGCTGTTTCACTGAGTCTGGAGCTGTATCACTGAATCTGCCTCCTCGGAAGGGTTTTCTTTCATCAGTGCTTACTGGCTGTCCTGACCCTGTTTGTTGCTTCTGCTCCCTTTGTTCTCGTGGATCAGTGGCCCACAACCCATGAGGGGAGGGAGAGACCCCACATACAGGCACCCCAGGGAAGTGCTCTCACTTGATGTATAGATTGTTTTTGTTGCCACTTCCTTAAGCTCTATTGAGCAGGCCACTGCAGCCACCTGGCAGGTGATCTCCTTGTGTTGCCAAGACTGGTGTCTTCTCTCTTATTTTGCCTTAGCTGGAATATGGACAACAGCCTCATTAATGTTTAATATCTCTGCCAAGACAAACCTGGAGCTTGCTCTGTGTCCCAGGGCATACACTTGGCCTGGGGGTATGGGGGGGCAGGCCATGTTGGCAGTCATGGGTTCCTGGCACTTATAGGTCTGCAGTGGGGATTCCAGTTATAACTGGAGCTTGTGGAGTGGCGTGAGGATGGGTCTAGGAGTTCCAGGGACCACAGTAGCCATATGAAAATGTTAACCTAAAAATCCACCCCAATAATGAGACATGTTGGATATACATACAAACATACAAATCACTGCAGGGGGTGGGTTCACCAGGAAGGACATGAATGGAGCAGGCACAAAACCAGGTGGCCAACCTACTGTCTGCTCTGGTGGATGACCATGAAGACATGGGTCAAGGACTGGAGTTGGGATCTTCAGTGATGGGCAGCCTGGAAGAGATTCAAACTCGGGCATGGTCTGTTTTCCCCAGACTCTGGGTGGGAGAGAAAGGGATTTGGGGGGAAACTGTCAACCTGGGCTTCATACAGGTCTGCACTCACACATGCAGGGTTGGAAATCTTTGGCTAAGAAGTTCATCCAGAAATTAATCCCCAAATCCATGGCAAGTGTGATGTCATGGCTTCTCAGAGGGACAACCCTCCAGTCAGACCTGAACTCATGGGGAAGCAATCCACCATAAATAAGAGCCAGCTGGGCTATGAGTTCCAGCAGCAAGATAAAAATTAGGAAAAATATAAAATAAATTAAAATCCTAAGGGAAGAAGTAATTTACCATTGGTGAGGAAAGAACCTTACAGATAACTGAACTACAATTTTTGAAATCAAAAAGCAAACAGATAGGTTAGACAGCTAATTAGGGACAACTGATGAGAGAATTGGTGAATTTGAAGAACAAGATAGGAAGTCACTGGATGCCCCACAGAACATTCAAGAGCTGGAAGATATGAAAGAGGACAAAGAGACCTTGGAGCATGAGGATTGGGTCCTATGTGCCTGTAGAACAGGGACCATAAAAGATTGCTAAGGGCCACCATGTGTTTTTGTAAACAGCACTTTGCAGAGACAGCTTTGCCCAGCTGCTCACACACTGTCCCACTCACATGACACATAATAGTCTTCATACTGAATCAACAGAGTTGAAAAGTTGTAACAGAGTCTGCCTGACCCACAGTCTCCAAAATTTCCTCATTAACTCAAAGTTAATGAGTCCTGTTCTAGAAGTTCCAGAAGGAAGATAAAGTCAATTGCTGAAGTGAAGGCTAAGAATTTTTCTGAATCAATGAATGCTATGAATTCTTGGATTTGAGAAACATAACAAATCTCAAACAGAATAAATATGAGTCTGTTTGCATGCGGGTTGAACAAAGTATAGTTGGAGGAACCCAAGGTAGGACACGACCTGAATGCTATTTAAGTGTTGAGGAAAGCCTGTGAATCTCAAGAACAAGTGGAGTTGGGCCTCATATCACAGGCCTGCATTCCCAGCTACCCAAGAGGCTGAGGCAGGAAGATCATGAGTTCAAGGCTAGCCTGAGCAATTTAGTAAGCTCCTATTTCAAAATAGAAAATAAAACAAAGAGGGCAGGAGTATAGCTCATTTTTAGAGCACTTACCTACCATGTGTGAGGCCCTGGGTTTAAGTACTAGAAAAAAGTGATAGGTAAACAGAATTTGTGCTTGGTACCAATACCATACAGCTTTAGGGAGGAATCTAGAGGCTTCACACAAGTCTAGCTCTCTCTGCTACCCTTGCCATAAGAGTTACTTTTGCAAGATAGAAGATGTTGACACAAAAGCATAACTCTCACCTCAAAGGAGATAAGAGTTTATTGTGAAGCCATCTATGGCTGGGGAACACAGATTCAGGTTACCCAAAATTCCATTTTCCAGCGTAGTAACAGTTGCCTTACATTTTTATAGTAACAGAACAAAGAAAAGTTATAAATCAAGACACTTTTCAAATACATTGGAAGATACATTCAGTAGGCAGGTCGCAGCAAAGCAAGGGTTTTTTTACTATAGGTCTGAGATGCAATCTGATGACATTCTTAGTCTTTTGATTGGTGACACCGGGTGGGGTGGTCTGCTAGGATAATGCATTCTAAAAGGTTTTTATCTGTTAGTCACAGGATGTAAGATCAGAAACAGAGGTGAGTAAGGAGCGGCTGTTTAGGGGGCTAAAGATGGCCCGAGATAAATGATAATTACGCTCTGGACCTGCAACATTCCAAACTCTCCACAGTCTTGGGAGTGATAATCAGTTGGTCAGCCTTGTAGGAAGTTCAGTCCAAGGTGCAGGAGTTCTTTTGGGGAAATTTTCTTTCACAAAGATGTGACATTGATAGAGAAAGCAACAAAACATCTTCAAAGATGGAAGACCCAGAGACATGAACAACCAAGATGCTCATGGAGGCAAAGACAAACTCATGGGGATGACAATTGTCCCCAAGTTAATTTACACATTCAATGCAATTTCTACCAACTCCACCCCCAGCAGGTGTTTCTTGCGTCTTGACAAGGTAACCCTACATTTTAGCTGCATGAATAAAAAGCCCAGAGTAGGCAAGCCTTCAAGAAAGAATACTAAGACCCTCTACCAGATTTCAAGGCTCATGGTCAAGGGTAGGTAGCTAAAATACTAGGATCAGAAAGCAGGAACAGGGTAGAACCAACAGTGAGAGAGTTGTCTCTACTGGCCAGGCACATGATCAAGGGAATGAAGGTGCCACCTCAGCAGGTGCCTGAGCAGGTGACACAGCCCTGTGGGGGAGCAGGTTCCTCTGAACAAGAGAGTAAACCTTTAGGAAATTAGTGAGCTGCTTGTTAAATGCAGCCACCACTAAGAATTAAGTTATGCAAACTTACAATTAGTGCTGAAGTTGAAAAGAATCTTCATTTGATGAACATCATCTGTGGCAGGATGAGAAGCAGTTGAACAAAAGATCACATCTTGGTGTTAGTGAGCATACAACTGTTGGGAAAAGAGCCAGTAGGGTGGAGTGAGACACTGTTCTCAAATCATGGTCACACTGAAGCCTTCTGAAGCAGGAAGGTACTCTATGAGATTCAGTAGGCTGTGTGGGTCTTAGAATCAAAAGCACCTCGTATTTTATTACTATCTGTAAATCATTGACTACACACAATTTATCTCAGTACTCAGCTTACACACAGACACTTACCTGCATTGCTGAGTGATGTTCACACCTCGACTGAAGTGGCAACTCATAAAGGCTGCACCAAATGGGCCCGGAATTTACAAACACCTGAAGCTTCCATGCTGGGTTAAAGTGGAGGGAAGTGAAGGCAAGGTGCTCTTTCCCTACTTTTTATATGTAAAGTATGTCATAATTCAGAAGTTATTTTTTTTTTTTTTGTCTTTTTGAGACAGGGTCTCCCTGTAGCCCCAGCTGTCCTGGAACTCACTATGTAGACAGGCTGGCCTTGAACTCACAGAGATCCGCCTGCCTCTGCCTCCCGGGTGCTGGGATCAAAGGCATGCACCACCACGCCGGCCCTCAGAAGTTACTTTTAAACAGAAATAGGTCTCAGGATTCCCTCCTACAGCCTCTACAGGCCCTCTGTCACTCCCAGTAGAACCAATGATGTGGGAACTCCAAGACTGTGGGTCAGGATGGGTACTTGGAGCAGCAATGGTGCTTCATTCTGTGTATTTGGAGACCAGAGGGGGTGTCTGCCTCCCACCTAATCTGTTCAGGGAAGTTGTGCTGGAAGGCAGCTTACAGGTAGAGGGGCTCCAAGAGCAGGGCCAGCACTATGAGAGGCAAGAGCAGCCTGGCCTCAAGGCCCCCTCCCCCACATCCAGGCCTCTCCCTGAATCCCCTCCCTAGCCCTCGCTGCCTCATATCCTTCTCCATGATCCCTCCTCTGACTGTCCACATGCCCCTTCTCCATCCCAGGCCTATCCCCCACCCTCAGGCCACTGGGCATGGGGAGGGGAGCAGAGTGCCAGACCAGCCCTCAGACACAGAGAATCAATCCAACTGTAATTGGGACTAGGAAGAAGTTTAATATTTAACTGGATTAAATATTTAAACAGGACGAGCTGACAGCCAGTACACAGCCTAGGAGATGGGCAGGGGAAAGGCCCTGAGATTAGAGTACCCCTCTGGAAGGGATACTCAGGTCCTATCTCTATATAAACAGCAGGTACTTAAAGGTTTCTTTAAGATGGATAATAATGGCCCTTTCTCAGGATAACATCAGAGTTTACCCTGAGTCTGTGACAGCAGCTGGACAGGTTGCTCCTCCCCTCAGTCCATGACTCTCCCTTCCTATTCTCAACTCAGAGCCAGCAGATGACATGGGGTGGGAGGGCAAACCAAATTTGGAGCCAAGAACACTGGAAGGCTTGGGTGTTGTTCTGGGAAGAATCTAGTACCCAAGATGGGGCCTATGTCCCTTTCAAGATAAAGATGAACCTAAGACCTCATAATCACTCCCTGAACCCTTTTTGCCAGACTGGGAACTGCTTAATCTTTGATCCCTGGTGGAATTGAAGGGACAGCCCATCCCTAAAGGTGTCCCTCAAGGGGTGGCACCTGAGCTCTGCAGTATCCTGGTCCCATGTCTCCCATGGCCAGATGACCTGCAAGGTCCAACCCTTTCGCTGGAGAGACAGCTATCTGCCATATGCCCAGGACTCCTCTGGGCCTTACCACCTCTGCTGGGTCAAGTCTATTTGTGTCAGGAAGCCACCACACCAGGGCTGAAGAAAAATAAGAGATGGAAGAGAGAAGCTGAGAGGGTCCCTGGAGAGTAGATCTGGGTTACAGGTCAACTGGACCTCCTGGCTGTGTGACTAAGTAGGTGACTTTCACCCCAACCTTTATTTCCTCCCCTATAAGTGGGCTTAATAATCATCCCTGTGCAGAGGGTGGCCACTGCTCAAGTACTTGACTGAGATCCCTGTACGTATGGGTGGTGCTTCAGTCATCCTTACAAGGTTTCCTACTGAGGAAGGACAGAGGGCTGGTAAGCAGAGCCAGGAATAGTGGAGGGAGGCCAGGCTGTTGGGGGTCTCTGTGACCTGTTCCCCACCCCAGTTGCCCATAAAGTACTACACAGTTGGCAGAAAGGCCTGACCCACATTCCTCAGTGCTGCTGGTCCCAGCAGCTCACTCCTGGCAGCTGGCTTTTCTGCATTTGGAGGTCTGCACCTTTTATGGAATGTCTGTCCTCATTCTGGGCCCTGATCTTTGAGCAAGAGCTCAGCCCCAGGGTCTTGCCCTAAGACTGCTCAGAGGCTACAGGGAGGGAAGGAACAGAGGAGGCTAGACTCAGACATAGGCAGGTGGGAGGGTAGCCAGGGAGGAGGTCCCAGGCCTGATGGGGGCACTCTTTACACCTAGGCCTGCCCTTCAGTTGGTCAGGCAGACTTTTGACCAGTCCTCAGGATGGGTCCTGTCCCTGAGGGATGTCATTGAACCAGTGGCAAAGGTGGGGCAAGACCCAGACAGCTAGAGACTAAGGCTCACACAGGAGAGCTGCTGAGGTTGGTGGGGAGACTAAAATAGGACCTCTCAGGTAGGGACAATGCGGTGGGCAGAATTCTGGCTAAGAGGCAAGTGGGTCCCTTGGGGCTTGACCCCAACCTGCTCAGGGGTATGGCTGGACTGCATTTACTTTGTCTGGCCTGGTCAGCAGGTACAGGACACCAGCTAAAGGAGTTAGATGGAAATATGGGTGGATAGAGAGGCAGGAAGATAGGAAAATGGGAGGGTGGGTGGGCAGGTGAATAAATCCTTGCCACCATGACTATGGACTCACCCAGGGAATTCCCAGATGGTGTTCTATTTGATAACCAGTTATGGCTAGTAAGCTTACCGGAGGAAAAGTAGGGAGGCATGGAAGCAGGATCTATGAATTGAGAGCTGTTTCCTTTTCTCTGCTGTTAAGGGCTACCTTCTGAGAGCCAACCCTCTCTGTACCTCATGAGGGACGAAGGTTGAGAGGTGGACATACAAAGCCTATTTAGACTTTTTAGTGTTTTCTAAGCAGGAGTGAATGGCCAGATGACATGGACCTGAAAGGCCAGCCCAAGGCACTGGCAGGGCCACTAAGCCCCATAGCAAGTCCTGGCTTGGCCATGAGCAGCATACCTGGACCAGCTTAGATGGCACTGATGGCCTGCTTACCTGGACTTGATGGATGCCTGAAAGGTGGACTGTAGTCTAAGCTTTCCTGAGTGGACCCTGCTCACAGCAGACAAAGCCAGTGGGCAAAGACTGGTACTTAGCTGGCCCCAAGAGGGGCAAAGAGGAACCATGAGGTCTTTACAGTATATCTACACTGGCGAGTTCCAAGAATGTGCTTAGGAGGAGCTCATTTTGTATAGCCCTTGCTTGGTGGGCATGTGTGTGCTATAACCCTGAATATATATACATGGCCCCAACTGCAGCTGTATACCAGGCCTCTCTGTTTCTCATTTGCTCTGCTCCAAGGCTCAGCTGGCCTGCTGCAGGTCTGAAGTTGTTGTTGACATCCCCAGGCCAGCTTCCTAATGAGCAGTTAGATCAGATGAGGAAACTGCTCTCAGAATGAAGCATCAAACTGAGACATAGTTTGTCTCATGCACAGCCTAAACCAGCTAGGATGGAGTGGGAGGGGTGAGGGGGTCTAGTGAAGCTGATGAGCTCTGCTATGTGGGAGCTCACAGCCAGGTAGGACTCGGGTTATTTATTTATTTATTTATTTTTATTTATTTATTTATTTTGGTCTTTTTGAAACAGGGTCTCCCTGTAGCCCCAGCTGGCCTGGAACTCACTATGTAGACCAGGCTGACCTTGGACTCACAGAGATCCACCTGCCTCTGGACTCAGGTTTTAAGTTCTGGGGATAGATTCCTCCGCAAGGTTGCTGAAGATGCTGTGGAATGGACTGTTTGGGGGTTAGGGGTGTCTGTAGCTATGGGGATCCTTCAAAACTGGAGATATAGGTACCAAGTCCAGAGCAAGGGTACCTCAGCCTTAAACTCCTGTGCTGGAGTATAAATACCCTGCTCCTGAACACCAGATACCTGCAGAATGTCCCAAAGTTTACTAAGCAGACTTGAGTGGGAGGCTGCAGTTGGAGCCCTGTGTTGCTCAAAAAATAGGATGGCTGTCATGACCCGTCTCTTTACCCTGTCTGCCTCTGGCCCCTCCCAGTGACATCTTTGGTCCTCTCTGTGGGTAGGAGGAGGGATCAATGATCCCAAGGCTGGGGATGGTGTCTCTGTCCCTGGGTGGGAGCAAGATCAATGTGCAGCCCCTCTGTTGCTTTTGTGACAAATGGACAGGAACAGCAGGCTGTTGCCCAGCCCTGGAGACCAGAGGTCCATCACAGGTGTGGTGGGCCCTAACAGCTCCATGAGTGCTGAGGAATGGTCCTTCTTGCCTTTCCCAGCTCTGTGACCACATGGCTGTGTTTCTCTTCTGTTGTCATATGCTGTCCTCTCTGTGCCTGTTTCTGCTCATCTCTTAGGATGACACTGTCACTGGACTTGGCCAAGGCCACTCAGACAATCCACAAGATGATCCAGGATGATCCCAGATTAGAAGTCTCAGCATGACGACATCTGCAGAGACCTTTTCTCATGAGGTCACATTCCCTGGTCTTAGGGGTCAGGGCACACAAGCATCTTTTGGGGGCCACTGTTCCCCAACACTGCTCAAAGGCTCATTGGAAATGAATGTGTAGGATATGGGGTCTTCAGTAGGACCGGAGGTGACCTCTGGCTTCCAATGGGCATCACATCCTTGGTGATGGTGGATGGTAACCAAATGTGGTCAGCCCTGAGCACCCTGACCACTGTTACTGGGTGTGGGCAGAGGAAGGACAGTGATTAAGTGGATTCTGGGAAACTGAGATCTTTCAGTTTCTATTTAGGCACATGAACATGAACTTATCATTTCTGAAGTATCTTATGATTAACCATTGGAGTGCTACTCTGTTTTCAGAAAATCTCTCTCACACACAATGAATTGGTAGGAGACCTGTATTCAACATGATCTCTCTGCTGTCAGCTCTTTCTGTGAAGAATGGTTCTTTTCCTCTGAGCACCAAATGCACTCCTGATCAATCTTCCAAGTCTCATGAGAAATGTACACTTAAAATCCGCTTTTCACACATACAGTTACTTCTGAGTCTAAGTGAAGACACTGGAAAAGACATCAAAGCAAAAAGTGGCCCCTGGTCCAGGGTGGAGGCTGAGTGAGGGGTAGACAGCATGGGCCTCAGGAGTACAGCATAACACTAAGGGTTGATTTGACCTACTACTGTGGCTACAGACATCTGAGCCCAAGTGGGATTCTGCTTTATTGTCCCCTCTGCTCCTCACAGGGGTCCTAGTCTGGGATCTTGGTTGGGACTTAGTATGGTCAGCCCACTTTCTCTGGGCAGAGGGGGCTTTGTGGCTATGCATGTGTCTGAGGAATCATGAAGGTTCTGCTTAGGTGGCTGCCTCTCTCTCAAGACACCTCCTGCCTCTGCCATCTCATCCTCAAGAGGCTCATCTCTGATCTGTGGACATTTGAAGCCTGAGTGGCCTGGCAGGGGAGGTCTCCACGGAAACAGCCATGGTGACCAGTTCATGGGTGGCTGTGCCAAGGGCCTCATGACACCATCCAGAGGCAGCAGGCTGGCTAAAGCAAGGCTGCCCAGGACCTGCTGCCCAGAGACTAGGTGCCAGTCTAGACAAGGGAGGCCTAGACTGGAGGCCAGAGGCAGCCGGCAAAGCCCTTCCACATGCAACCTTTGACCCTAGACCCAGGGGTCCTGCCAGACAGGCAAGTGTCCTTGTCAGACTGTACTCTGCTGCTGAGGCCCCACCAGCCCAGAAGGCTCCTGAAAGCAGAGATCCACCAAGAAGGGTCCCCAATTTTGGAGAGGTTACTCTACTGACCTTATGGGACAGCATGACTCAGAGAGGGTCTCATAGACCCAAGTGTGTCCTATGTCAGCCTGCACATCTTTTTTTTCTTTTTGAGACAGGTCTCCCTGTAGCCCCAGCTGGACTGGAACTCACTATGTAGATCAGGCTGGCCTTGAACTCACAGAGATCTGCCTGCTTCTGCCTTCCAAGTACTGGAATTTAAGGTGTGCACCACTATACCTGCCTTATTTATTATTTTTTTTGTCCAGCCTGCCCATCTTGATCACCCACGAGCATTTGAACACCTGATACCTGGACCACTCTCTCTAGTCCTCAGGATCTTTAAGGCTGGGTAGAAGAGCATCACATGGGTAGGAAGAAGGTAAATGGTAGTACAACAGGTAGGAAGGAGCTGAACAATTGGGCATGACATGTATTGGGAGCTGAGTGAAGGGGAATCACAAGGGTGTAAGGGGAGCACACACATCAGCCACTTGTTCTCTGGTTGTCATAGCTGAGGTACCAACACAGCAGACAAAGCATCACAGCATCCAGAACTCCTGAGCTCTACCCACTCCCCTCCCTCCCCCATCTCCCAGTGATGTGGGGAGGGAGACTGACTCCTTGGCAGCTCCCAGCCTCAGAGCTGAGGTATGGCACGATTGAGAAGATCCAGGTTCGTGGCCAATGATCAAGGGGTTTCAAGTTCCTGAGTAGGGAACCTAGCCTTACAAAAGGTGCCAGATCATTGGGAGTCTCTGGTCTAGTCCCTCTATTTCTCCCGCAAGTTAGAAGGTCCCTGACTGCTTCTTGCCGAGGGAATAGACACTTGGACATGGTGTGGTAGTGGCCTGTCCCTCCTACAAAGGATCAAGGAGAGGCTGCTTCAAGCCATGGCCTCTACTGGCATTACTAGGCCTATAGTAGAGCCTGCTGGTGATGCAGACCCAGCCTCTCTCCACATGGGGCTGGGGGGTACATGGTCAGAAGGGACAGCTATGGCCATCACAAGCCCAGCTTCATCTCTGATTGGATTGTCTGCACTCAGGGGTCTGCAGGATAGGAGCTTCAGACCCCTAAGGAGCCCCTATCTGAGTGGCTCATATAAACAAGAAGCAGTCTTATCATTCCATTCCCCGGGGAGTGGGCAAAGCTAGTCTTGACAAGAAAGTCCACTGGGGATGAAAGCAAGGGCTGGAAGGTACCACTAGCCCTTTCCCAGGGCTGTAAACAAGGGTAGGCTACATGTGGAGGGAGGACTTGGGCTTCTCAGATTCAGACAAACTCCAGGTTGCAGTGCCCTGGAACAAGACTTCTGGAATCTTCCACTCATTTCACAAACATGTGACCTGCATCTATGTGTGCCAAGTGCTGCCCTGGCTGCTGGGGGCTGTAACATGGACAAGTTAGCCCTGACTCCATGCGGGGAGGGGATGAGAGGATCCTCAAGGATGCAGATTCCCAGGCCTCTAAGTCCTCCACACACTGGCTACTGAGTCAACATCCCCTTATGACACAGAATGACTAGGATAGAGAAGCAGGGCTCAAGTTTCCATTTGCACCCAGCTATCTCTCCATCCTTGGAGAGGGAGAAGAGTCATATCTTCTTAAACTGCAGCACCCTGAGAACTGTGTAGATAACCCAGCTAGGATGGGGGTGAATGACAGCGGGTCTCCAGCTTTCCCAGAGACAGGCAGAGGCGTTGCTTGGCCTGGCGCAGCCTGAGCCCAGAACACAGTGTTTGGTTTCCAGGGCTGCAGGTCTGGTAATGCAAATGTCGGTTCTGTTTCCAACAAACAGTAGCATTCTGCCTGGAGAAGCCCAGAAGCCCTGGTGAGACAGCCACACCTACTGCCTCCAGTGAGTCAGCCACAGGGCAGGGGTACCCCCCCCACCTTGCTCCCAGAGTCACCTGTGGTCCTGCTATGGGTTTTCTACATGAGAGGATGGGAACATGCCAGAGGTCTGGGAGACCACAGTGAGAACTAGGTCTGGGCTGGTCAGCGTGGGCTCTCAGAGGTCTCCCGATGGACCCCCAAACTCTTAGGACAGGGTATGGGGGGATCACAGTTGCCTCTTATAGGATCTGAACAGAGTCCAAAACCTAAAGCCTCTTTTAACCCCAGGTAGCACGGCAGGGACTAGAAAGACCACCACACAGCATATACTTGGCTCCAGCCTCCCTGGACACTAGGACAAGAGCAAAGGGCAAGAATTATTAGAGGATGTGGGGTAGACATGGCCACAGAGCTTCTGATTGTGCAGCTGGGCTGTGCCCCCTCTGTACCCCACTCTCCTGCTCAAGCCCACTAAATCCTGAGGGTGGGGACTCAGGGTGCAGGGTGGGAAAGTAGTAGGGTCTGGGGTACAGAACTCCCACTCCCGTTACCTTTGGTCTCATCTCATGGATACTGTGTAGTCTGTCCTTTGCCGCCACAAGAACAGACAGTACAGGAGAGAAATGTAGTTGTTGATGCACACAGTAGGCACTCATTTATTGCCACCTGCAGCCTGAGTCCATGGGCACAGCCAGGAATGAGCCCCCTTCATGTCTCCACTCCCATATCCTGCTGGCCAGTCACCCAGGTTGTTGACCCATTGTCTTCTTCCCCAGAAAGCTTTCCTGGGATCAGCAGAAGCCATGGTGCTCTGGGCCAGACTCAGTTAGTGGTATTTGGAGGGGACAAGGTAGGGATTGTTCCTTGGATGCTCAGACCTGCTGCTAAGTGTGCTGCTAGGGGCTTCCCCAAACCCAGGTGCTTTCAGGGAATTTTCTTTCCTCTATCAGCTTTCTCAGTCCATAGCAGAGCTGAGCAGCCTCTTCCTGAGGCCAGCCTAGCCTGCTGAGGCTCTTCTCTAGGAAAGCAGCCGGCTGGGATCCTCTCTGCTCCTCCCATGCCCCTCCAACCCAGAGTTGTTCAGGAGGATGGACTAGGCCTCTCCAACAGGTAGCTTCAATCATGCACCCGAATGAGAAATCCAGGCTGTCCTGGGGCCTTTGCTCTGCACAGCACAGCCCCACCTCCTGCCCCTGTGACCTCGCTTGTTACCACTTCCAAGGCTCCACTGACTCCTTATGAATAGGACCAAGATCCTTGATGTCCTGTCACCTGAAGAATTCTTGCCTCTCCAGGGGAAGGGACTTCCATCTGATCTGCCTATGACACATCTAGGGTCAAATGGCCAGGAATCAGGTAGAGATGTGATGCCCCAGGAGGCCAGGCAAGTGTGGTTCACAGTTCAGGGGGTACTGTTGGACTGAAGCAGGGCACAGTGAGCCCAGTTGATGAGTCAGGGGAGGTGGGAATCTCACCTTTGTTCCCAGAACTACTCCTCACAATTGTTTAGGTATGTCACACTGGGGTCTCAGTCCTGGTTCTGACCCAGTGGTGTGACCTCAGGTGATTCCATCATCAGGTGACAATGGGGTCACCTCCTGGAACACAGACAATTATATATCCCATCCCCTCTGGGTCAATGTCACTATCTTTAATTGGAACCTCACACCCATCTGGTGATCCTCAGATTGTCACACGGGGAGAGGGCATGGTCTAAAATTGTGTTTCCACCTCTCAGAAAAGTGATGCAATCTCTGATCAGGGCCCAACAACGTGACATTGGGCTAGCACAACCTCTCTGTGCATCAGTTTCCTCACCTAAGATGGCAAAGAGGGCCCATCCCCAGGGGTCACCCAGAGGCCAGGGAGCTCTGGGTGGGGTGGGGCAGGTGCAGGCACTTGGATGGTTTGTGTAGGAGGGTGGACCAAATAGATATGTCCTCCCACCCAGGCAGATACAGCTGGGTACCCCTGCCCCCTCCACTGGAACTTGCCACCCCAAAATCTACCCTGAGAGACAGAAACACAATCCAGACTAGGACAGACACTGGGGTGACTTCCCTCCACTGTCCCCTCCTGGCCTGGCCAGCTGGACCCAAGGGTAGGAGTGCTGAGCGGAGGCAGTGATGGCTGCGTGGGCGCAGGGGCTCAGGCACAGGCAGGGGGTTGCCAGGCAACAGCCACGCACATTCGGCCTATCTTCTGCACCAAGGGGCTGGATGAGCCCAGGTTCCAAACCAAGTGTAGGAGATTTGTGACTGGCTGAGCTTTTGCTCTGGACAATAGGGGCAGAAGGGATGCCTGGCCGCTGTTTTTGGTGCTCAGGGGAGGCCTCATCTTGCGGGACAGGAGCGAAGGCAAGGGCCCTAATGTAACCATTGCTGCCCTCCAGTTTAGCTCTCAGGGGAGGAGACCAAGTTCCCTGAGCAGATGCTGTAGTTTAGATCTGGAAGCTCAGACAGGATGGCATGATTCCAAGTCCCCCCACCCCCAACCCTGATGGGGCATAAAGGCTTCTTCTGGACCCAGAATGACACCAGATGCTGATGTCTCTCCATCTGGACCAAAGTAAAGAGAAACCTAGATGTGGTCCAGCCCATCCTGGGCCATCTGGGATGGAGATCAGGCCTTAATAGTCAGCCTCCCTGAAACACTGCTGAGCCAAACTCTGCAATGAGGTTACCAGGGTGGAAGTTTACAACCCCTAATCTCAGTAGGCCTCAGTTTCCTCAAAGTACAACAAAGCATCTTGGGTAGCCTGGTTGATCTCTTAACAATTCTGGGTAACCCACAGCCGAGTTCCTACAAGCAGGCAAACTGAGGGTCCTTGGGCTACAAGAGAGATGTAGGGCTTGAAAGGAACCTGGGCATTACCCAAAGTGTCTCCTAGGGGAGGGAGTTAGGGAGTCTACCTGGCTGAAATGGAATGGAAGTCAAGGCACATGGACACTGCATACTAAACTCATGGAACAGATTCCCAGCTCCTGGCTCCATGAACTGAACTGTCCAGTGGGGTCCACTCAGGACTAGACAGACAGCCTGCCTATGTACCTTCTGTGTTCCATACACTCCCCAGCCCAAGTCAGTGGTCAGTGTTCCCCAAGACTATCAGTCTTGTTGACTTCTGAGAAGCATCCAGAGCTGGAAACTGAGCCCCTTGTGTGTTGGGGGCTTAGGACTATATCCCTAGCTTTCCCTAAGGATGACCTGCTCCACCCATAACTCTCCCCATACTACAGGTAATGCTGGGCTTTCTTTTCCCCATCCATTTGGGGGCCCAGTGTCCTTATGTAGCTGTAGAGGTGCTGCCTCCCGGTGGCCCTGGCCCTCAGCTGCTGGGGAAGAGGCTGCATATCATGGTGGTTCAACCTACTCCTATGACTTTGTGCCCAGCAGACTGCCCAGCCATCAGCTGGGGCCATTCCATGCTATTGGGTGGGGCCAATCATTGCTCTGTCTCCTCTGCTATGTGCCCAGAGTCTTGTTCAATCAGAGGCTAGGTCCAGGCCCTGTCAGTCTCAACCTTGGCCTGGGAGCTTTGAAGAAGCAGGGGGAGATGGCAGGGCTGGGGTGGAGGTGGGGATACAGGGTAGATGGGAGGAGGTTCCTGAGGAGCTGGCCTTAAAGGTGGTCAATGCCTAAGAACCTCTAGCTTCTGGGAGGCTCTAATGTCTAGGACATGGTAGGGTCCTAGGTCCCTGGAACTGGGTCTGGTCAGCAGGCACTGCCCATCACCTGCAGTGAGCATCTGTGTGACCAGTAATTCTCCCATGGTCTGCTGTCACTTCTTTTTCCACCTGACTGCCAAAATGCTTCCCATCTCCCCATCCCCAGCTGTGATATTTAATTCCCATGACTCCAAGGACAAATTCTATCTCAGGGCAGAGTCCAGAGCCAAGCCCCACCCCTAGTCCTTGCAGTCCCTGGCCTAGAAACTTGAACTTGAACTCAGTGCTGGCCCAGAAGGATCTCCAGAGATGCCAGCAACCTTGTCTAGCCACATAGTCCAGAACGGCCCCTCTCTGACACTGGCGTCCTGGCTAGGCAGTATTCTACTAGAAAGCCAGCCCCCAGTAGAGATTGGATCCCAGAGAGGCCCAGTGGCTTGGACTGGCTTGGGTGTCCCTAGAGGAAGTTCCTGATCTGTTATAGTCTTAGTCATGGACCTGACTTGGGGGAGGGGCTTTATCACCATTGAACCTGGGAGTCAGGGTTACTTTGGGGTTGCAATGTCTTGCTGGTTTCTTCCCCTGTTGGCAGGGCCTCCTTGGCTCAGGTATGTACACAATTGATAATGGTCCCTTAGTGGGATGCCAACCCATCCCTCGTTCTAAAGATCCTGGAGTCACAGCCCTTTCTCTGCTGGTTCAGTGTGGCTGAGAACCCCAGAGTTGGCAGCCAAGGTCTTTCTTGAAGGTAGTCAGGTTTCTGAGGATGGGAACTTGAGGTCTCAGGAGCAGCTTCAGCACCTGTAACGTCAACAGCTGTTAAGAGACAAGGTGGTGTGAATGCATAGATTCACCTTCCCCAGGGAACCAGGGGTGTCCCCTTTACTATATGTACAGTGTATAAATAAGATTCTCAGGACAACATGCCCATGCAGGTCCATCTCTTGAACCATCAGAAACTCAATTGTGGTGTTTATACACCACAAGGGACATCCCTAGCTGGCCCTTGAGCCTAGATCCTGTATCCAGGACCCTATCCCACTGTCCATCCTGCAGCCAAGGAAGGGACCCCCAAATGCCTGGGGACCTATAACCATCCCCTTAAGTCCTCTGGCATCAGAAGCTGGGCATCCACCCTTCTGGAGTCCCTTATAGGGAGTGACTATAGGGTAAATCTGCTGTCAGACACACACATTCTATCCCTGGCTGGCATCCCACAGCCTCAGCCCCTAGACCTTGTAGAGACTCTTCTTGGGGCTGTATGCTCCTGACCCCAGCAACTGTGCCCTTCCAGAACTATTTTGCTGGCCACTGAGGCTGGACTATTCTGGGCCTGGCTGTGGGGATAGACAGTAGTAACTGAGGAAGGGGCCGGCTGGCAGCTGCTTCACTGAACCTTGACTTTCCCTATTGATTGGAGACAACTATCTCATGGTGAACCCTGTTAGGTATCTCACACAGCATTAAAGAGTCTAAAAATAACAGTTTATCACAGATCCTCTTTGCTGAAGTTTAGGGCAGGTGCTGTATA
This sequence comes from Nannospalax galili, assembly GCF_000622305.1. NCBI lineage: Eukaryota > Metazoa > Chordata > Mammalia > Rodentia > Spalacidae > Nannospalax > Nannospalax galili. The sequence goes on along the minus strand of NW_008358090.1, from coordinate 766,128 downwards.
CTCAATTATGAATCAGCTTGCAGTCATGTGAAAGACTTTCCTTTGGAGAGAGCTGAGGAGTTGTCCAAGGTGGGGACATTGACTGTCCAGAGAGAGTAGGGGACTCTTCTCTCTCTGGGCCCCTTGGGGAAGCCTGTGCATTCTAGGGCTTAAGAGACCCCAGGAGGAATCCTTTGTATGGTCCTGATATGTGGGTCTCATCTCCCATAATTCCACTTACCACATTCATTTGTGTGTGTGTGTGTGTGTGTGTGTGTGTGTATTTGTTTGTATGTGCAGGTATGTGTGCACCATGTATGCCACATGTGTGTGGAAGCCAGAGGTCAGCATCAAGTATCCTTTTCAGTCATTCTCCATCTTATTTTTTGAGGCAGCGTCTCTTGTTTAACCTGAAGCTGACCAATTTAGCTAGACTGGCTGGATAATGAACCTTAGGGACGCTCTTTTCTCCCTCCCCAGCATGGAGATTACATGTACTTGCTACTATGCTTGGGTTTTTATATAAGTGAAGGTCCTCATGTTTGTGGCAAGCACTTACTGACTGAGCTATCTCCCCGTCCTCACATCCATTCTTTGGTTGACTCAATATGTTTCTCCTTCTGCTAGGCTATAGGGCTTCCTGGAGGGAGTAGACAGGGGCTCAGCTTCTTGCAGCCCACTGATGTGTGTGAGGAGTGGGAGTTTGGGGGACTTGGTTTGAGCAAGGATTTTAGTCTAAGAAAGCTGAGGTGTGAGTCATTTAGTGAGATTCCAGTATTGGGAAAGATGCTTGTATCTTTGACAGGCCTCTGACCTCCAGGAAGGTAGAAAGGGACACCAAGGCAGGAAGGACACATGGGGAGATATGGAGTGCATGAGAAGGCCTCACAACATGAGCCTTGGGGCAGCCTGAGCAACAGGGGTGGCTCTTAGTGGCAAAACCCTCAACCTTTGACAGTGGATGACCTGGCTTGACTCTCACCCCCCAACTCCAAGGCTTGGTGAGCAATTTCCCACTAAGGTCAAAATGGGGATACTCTGTTATCTTAGAACCAGGACACATTCCCAAAATGCACTCTGGCCATCTGTGTTCCCTTTCTGGCCAGGGCTTGGGGTGAGAGAGAGGCAACCTCTTATTCCAGGTTTGTTACTGGGACACCAAAGGTCATTTCTTGCTAGCACTGCTGCCCTGCCTGTGCAACAAGCAGGAATCACTCTTCAAGCTCCCACATCTCCTGATCCCATCTCTCACATCCCCTCTCATGCCATGCCACTGCAAGCCCACCAGCTGGTCAGTGGATTTTCTAGGACCCATCCCATCCCAGGTCAGGACCTGTGTCAGCCCTGAGCTAGCAAGGTGTCCCCAAGAAGCTGCAGGGGGCAGGGAGAATCCTCCCCTGCTATCATCCAGAGGGTACAACCTGCAAGGCCCTATCACAATCCCAAGGTTACACATCTAGTTCTCAAAACCATGGACAATCAACTCCTGTTGTTTTAAGTCACCAGGTCTGTGGGGCTGGGCTAGGATGGCTCTAGGAACTGGTGTGCCTCCTAAATGTTTGTTACTCTGATTTTCAGCGTGGTCAGCTAGAACATAGTGTAGGAGGTGGAAGTGAGGGCAGACCTGGGAATGGGTAGGATGGCACAGGAGGGATGGGGACCTGGGAAAGCACCCACCTCCAGGAGGGATCCTAGGCATGTCCTGCAGATGGAGAGTGGGAAGGAGATAGAATCCAAGAAGGGTGCAGCCAAGGAGTCCAAACAACTAAAGAAGGGATCAGTGGGGATGCAGTAGACTAGAGCAGGGTAGGCTGGGGGAGGGCAGATATGGGGTGACCCAGAGACTGGTAGTGTCCCTAGTAAAGCAGCTCCTGTTCATCTGGAGCCAGCAGTCTTTCAGGATGTGGTGTCTGAACCAGGCCGAGACTCACTCTCAGAGCATCCTTGCTTTTATTCAGAAAAGCTCCACTTACAATAATGCACAGTGCATTAGCACAGGGGAGGGGTCTGCTGCCAACCTGCAGCGGCAGAGTGGCGTCTTTACAGGCCCTTTGTGTCCGCTGCTGCCTGGGCCAGCATCTATTTCAGGCCTGACCAGGAGCCTGAAGTGGGAGGCATAGTTAATGGGTAGCTGCTGAGGCCTAACCCCATGCCTCTGTGGCAGCTCCACCCTCTACCCTCACCCTGGTGTTGATAGGTCCCTTCTTCTCAGACTTGCTTATGAAGCCACATCCACATTTAATAGCTATATGCAAGAGTTGCCTTGTCCTTGTGAGGGCTTAGTCCATGAAAGGCTAGAGGGCATGCCAAACAGAATGGACATAGGGGTCAGGGCTGTCCATTATTGCCTTTAATTTTTGTGCCCAGTGAATATGTGGTACATCATGGGGACTCTACATAGTCTAATTGACCACAACCAGTCATCAGTATAAGTGGCAGGTAGTTACCAAGTGCTGTGGGATTGCTGTCTTGAATCCATCCTGTCACCTATTAGGGGTTCATGGGCTGGAAGCTCTGGGTATCCCCACTGCTTAGTAAAACTGGACCTTAGGGACCACATGGGTAGAGGTTGTACTGTTGTGGACATGGCAAAGCTCATTGTCTCTTAGGTAGCTCTTCAGTCTCAGCAGGTGGGTATGGCTATGGGCACCTACAGTTACAGACTGGGCAGGCCAGCCTTGCTGGACAGAGGAGATCCAGTAACTAAGTAGCCTTGGCCTTGGCTCTGTTGTACCTTCCCCCTTCACCACCCTTGCCTTCCTTTCAGTCTTCAAAGAGTTCAGGGCCAAGGTTGGTACCTTCTTGCATCGCCCATGGCCTGATGTGTAGCCCTTTGCAACTGCTCCTTGGACATATAGAAGTGTGCCTCCTCCTCCTCCCTCTCTTCTACTTAAGGCTGCCCATATCTGGCTAGGATCTGTATGTCTGGAGGGGACACTAACATGTTAGAGCTAAGTTGACATCCAAGGCCACTTCAAATAGAGACAAAGAGTCCAAGAGATTGCAGAGGAAAAATTAAAATGAGCTCAGAGTCACTGGGGAAGGAGGAAGCCAGCCTTACTTCTCTAGCACAGGTAGATGGGACAGCCACCTGCCCTTCCATGATCATTTCCTAGGGTCCTACCTAGGACTGGATGGATAGTTGGTAGGAACATGTCACCAAATCCAAACCCTGAGCCCTCCCACCCTTGGAGTTGTCTCTCCTTCAGCTGTAGCCCTTGTAGGCCCTGATACCTCCAGTGTGTTCATCCTCTGCATTGGATGCTAGGACTTCTCTTAGCAGGAACACTACTACTTACCTCCTTTCTCACTAAATGTGTGCACCTATGTGCAGGGACATTTGTACAGCTATATACAGAGCTATGTGGCCATGTGCAGGGACATGTGTAAAAGACTGTAGGCAAAGGCCATGTGTAGCTGTGTCCAGGGCCATGTGCAAGGCCATGTAGCTATGTGCTTCAGTGCACAGGCCTTCTGGCTCCCTTCTTCTTGGCCTTGGTAATAATCGAACTGGATCCTAAATAATATTGTGTTTTGTTCTTTATTTAAAAACAAAAACCATCAGGCCAGGCATGGGGATACCTGCCTTTAATTTAATCCCAGAACTCAGAAGGAAAAGGCAGGCAGATCTCTGTGAGACTGAGGTCAGCTTGGTCTATATAGCAAGTTCTAGGTGAGCTGGGGTTACAGAGAGACCCTGCAACAAATAAACAAACAACCTGAAACAATAACAACAAACCCACCCAAACCCAATGTGTGGAAGAAAAATAGTTCATTCTGCCCTGTCACTGATCCCCTTCCCTCAAGTCCCCTCCAACATAGACCTCAGGGTGCATTTGTCCCTGGGCTATCCTGTGGTAGCTTTGGCCTGGAGTCCGGAGGGCTGGAAGTGGAACTGCCCATGAGATGCTGTCCTCCCTTTCAGAGGGCATGGAGCTTTCACCTATCCCTTGCACTAAGGAGGTCACAGGGTAGGCTCTGCAGCCCTCAAACCAACCCAAGGGATAACATTCTCAACCTGTGACTCTATCCTGAGAGTACAGGGTGACCAGAGCCACTGAGCAGGGTTGAAGAGATCAGGGACCCAGGAGCCCATGCTGGCTTTGTGGGAAGAAAGGGGTGCACGGGAGGGTCTCCTGGGTGGAGGTCATGACTAGGAGGTGTCTGGAAGCCAGAGTGGAAACAGGGAGGCGGTGAAGATGTGAATGGGGGCTAGGAGGTATGGACAGTTTGACTAGGAGGGTGGAGATTGGTCCAGTGTCCTGCCTCTCCTGTACTTAATGGGCGGTTCGCTCTGTCTTGGTGGGGAGGAAAACTTTGAGTGCCCCTGGTTCCATCAACTAAATGGCTCTAGGCCACAGTCATGGCTCCCAAGAAGATCTTTGGGGGCCTGGTGTATGCGTCCAGTTGACTTTCTTCATGTCTATTTTCAGGGGCTCTTTGGACTAAGTGCTGGGTGGAGTCCAGACCCTCCTATCTACTTCTGTCTCTGGGTGGTGATGGGAAGGCAGGAACTGGCCTAGGCTCCTGGATCAATATCATCCATGGGCCTGAGCACTCCCAGATGCACTTAGGGTACCCTAGGCAAGGCTCCCCAGGGTGTCCTGACTTCAGACCAGCAGTATGCCCTTCATCTGCCCCCTCCTCATGGGGCACGACTGGAGGATACCGTGTAAGGAGAGCCAGAGTCTCTACCCCAGTCTGCTCTGAGAGCCTGCCCTCCAAATGACCCTCGGTCCCTTATCTTGCACCAGCACAGCCTTAATCGGCTCAGCTGCAATAGCATCTTGCAGAAGATGTGGGGCCTCTTAACATCACTGGCCCTGAAAGCTCCCAAAACACCCCATCCCCCCTCAGCTAGGATGCTCAAGGTTACAGGGCTGTGTCACTCTGTGGGATTCAGAGGCAGGCTGGGCTAGCATGGCCGTTGAGGCCTGCTAGGAGGAAGCAGCAGGCTGAATGAGGGGAGGCCTGAATCAGGGTATTCCCATAACTCATCCCATGACAATAGAAGGGGCCAGGAGGCTATGGATTTCCACTGTGAGTAGGGTTAGAGGTCAAACCTGACACCCTGGCAATAACACAGTCCCCCATTCTCTTCCTGCCAGGTCCAGGGTCAGAGGTGACCCCCACTTGCCCAACTCTCTCCAGGGACTCCAGTGTCTGCTTTGACTAGTCCCTTGGGCAGGGTGGGGGGGGGGAGGTGTGTAGGAAGCTGACAAGCCCCTGAGGGCATCTGGTGGAGTGGCAGAGAAGTGTGAGTTGAGTGCCTTCTGAGCCCATAGCTAGTTATCCTAGCAGATCCTTCCTGGAGCCCATGGAGTTGGACTGACCACCAGCTCTTGGCCTTGGGCTTTTCTTACCTTGATGGTCACATACCACCAGTAGTATCTGTCCTGGGAAGGTACTGTGAGCTCCCAAGCCCTATCCAGCTGGGTCAGCCCCTTGGCACTAGTAACCTCAACCAGCCATGCTGATAGACCCTATATCTTGCAGCCCTGGAAGTGGCCCAGGCTTTTGGGGACTTAAGAGCTGAGCAAGGCTCAAATGGCCATGTGTGGCCACTGGGTAGGGAAATGGCCACTCTGGCCTCTTGCTCAGCATGGAGTTTTTTTATTCTATGTGCTGCTCACCCTCCTTGGTTTGAAGGTCTCTCAAGAAGTTTTCAAAGGCTCAGTCGGCTTTTTTCTGGCCCAGTGCTGTTCTGTGCGTATGAAGGGTGGGGAGGGGGCTGGCTTCAGCCTGAGGCTGGACCAGTCCTTGGGGGAGGTAGCCCTTAGAGCAAAACTATCACCCAGTTACTAAGGGCAACACACCCCTCCCAGGCCCCTCCATCCACATGGCTCTACAGCTTGGTGGACTCAGATCCTGAACCAGCACCCAGGGGAACTTTTTAACATGAAGAGATACAGAGTATGCAACCTGTGTAGCTTCCCTCTGCACCCAGTCTCACAGTCCCTGTGCCCCAGGGCCTGGGCTGAAGTATTTCAGGGATGTCTAGGCCCTCATCTTGATGGGAAACTGAGGCCCTGAGGAGACTGACAGAAACTCACAGTCCACGAAGTCTGGTTTCTTCCCTCTGCACAGGAACTTTCCTTGGGGGACATGGAGGGGCAGAGACCAGTACAAAGTCTCTGTTTCCACCTACCTGTTGCCCCACCAGCATGAGTAATGGAGGAGTGTGAGTCCCCCTTGTAGGACATGGAGCATGTGGGAATGGAGTATCTGGGCTTCTGGCTTGCCCTGGGTGAGGGATGGAGATGAGGCCAGAGGTGAGGGAAGACCCTAGGCCACTATAGTCCCCTTCCAGACCTCTCCAACCAGGTAATGAGGCTAAAGTGCTAGACCAACCCCTGGGTGCATCCCTCCCCTCCCTCATTGCTCAGTCAGGGCACACAGTCCCATTAGGACACAGAGGTTAAGGCTGGGAGATGCTATGTGAAGGATACAACCAAGTAAGTCACTGGCATTCTCAGGCATCTAGGAGGCAGAAGCTCTTGGGGCCCATAGGACAGGGCTTCCCTTGCTAAACGCTAGCTACAATTTATTCTAGTCTCTCACTCCATGGGAAAGAGCACTGGATCCCTCCACATACACACCATTGGGGGCTGGTGAGAGTTAAGTAGGACCTTCTCCAGCCTCTGGCAGTGATGTCTGCCTCCCTGGATACTCACACCTTATCCCCAGGGCAAGCCCTCCATCCAGCACAGTAGCCATACTTGAGGATGTCTGGGAGTATGGCCATACAGGTCCCAGGTAAGGTAATGGCATTACCTCTCTGAGCCTCAGTTTCCTCATCTAGGTGCTTGGAATGGGGGAGGGTAAGGGATTATGTAAAGCTTGGTACCTATGTGAAGTACTGGATGATGTCACCCTTCCTGTTGGCCTCCCAGCCTGCAGTATGGAGCAGGGTCAGGCTGAGCAACTCTCTACCCACTGCCCAGACTCAGCTCAGCAGCCTCCAGTGAGCAGGTCCATCCTGGCTCTGCCCAGGCAGACTCCAAATCTCTCCTAAATCCTCTATTTAATTTTCATCTCAGGGAATTGTAGGAGGTTTTACAGATAAACCTGAGCTGATAAAGTGGGGATTTGGCTGTTCTTGATGGCAGCAGGCCCCATGCCCCACCCCCTGTGGGCCTGCCTGATGGGAGGCTGTTGTATGGCAGGGGACATGGCTCCCTCTTGGCTCCCAAGCATGAAAGGCAGATTCAAATCTCCCAGCCCTGTCAGAAGGTCAAAAAGGTCAAGGAGTCAATGCTTTTCACAGGTTCCTCCTGGCTAGGTGTACAGTGGTCACTTGGGGCAAGCCAGGGTGATGCTCTGTCCCCAGGAATCCCCACTGGCTTGGGGGAGGGTAGGCAAAGTCCTATTTCTGACAGAAATCAGGGTAAGTCCTTCCTGGAACCTCCTCAGGATGGCAGTATCTTTCCTGGCTACCCAGCCTCTGCGCATTTCCCCTGGCTGATTCCAGGCTTGGGCTCCTAACCACTTGGCACCTGAATCCTCAGGCTTTTTCTGGTGTCAAGTGTGACTATGTCCCTCCTGTCCCAGACTGGTTCACCTACCACATCCTGACAAGAAGCTGCCTGGGTTCCTCCAGGGATGGGAGGCTCCCACTCCTTGCATAAAGCTCAGTGCACTCACCACACTGTGACCAAGGGGTGGGCAACTCCCTGCCCTCCTCTTGGCACAGATGTGTCTGCCTGTATCTAGCATCTGTGTCTTGGATCCCAGACCCCAGACACTCTGTGTCCTTGGAGTGGAATCCTCACAGTGACACTATCTTCCCCCCTTCTGGGTGCAGGCCCGTCTGTCTTTTTCCATGATAAGTATCACTGGGACAAAGCTTACTGCAAATTGCTGTTCCCCATCCCTTTTGAACCTCCTCTTTTTATTTTCGGTCTTTTCCCACAGCAGGATTTCAAAGTCTGGCATTGCCAGGGCAGACACAGCATTGCTCAGCTGCTGAGTGGTACAGGTGGATCTTCCCTAAAGAGCTGGATGGATTGCTAAGATGCCCTGGGCAGGCAATGTGGGCCCGCCCTCCCCAGCCATGCCCGCATTGGGTTTTGGTATTTTTATATTTTCTCCCATTTAGTGGGTGTGGTAGTCATTGTTTAAAATTTTTTACTTTTTTAAAAAGATATTTATTATTTTTATTTTATGTGTATGAGTGTATTGCTTATATGTATGTGAGTGTGACCATGTCATGCAGTGCCATGGAGGTCAGAAGAGGGCTTCGGATTCCCCTGGAACTGGAGTTAAGGACGGTTTGTAACCACTATGTGGGTGCTGGGAATTGAACCCAGGTCCTCTGCAAGAGCAGCCAGTGCTCTTAACTGCGGAGCCATCTCTCCAGCCCCTAAACTTTTTATTTTTAAAAATATTTTATTTATCATTTTATACATATGAGTGTATTGCCTGCATGGTAAGTGCACCTGTGTCATGCAATGCCTGAAGAGGTCAGAAGAGGGCGTCAGATTCCCCTGGAACTAGACTTATGGATGGCTGTTAGCTGCTATATGGGTCCTCTACAAGAGCAGTCAGTGCTCTTAATCACTGAGCCATCTCTCCAGCCCATTTTTTAAAATTATTTTTTATTTTTTAAAGTGCCAAAAGATGTAATTCAGCCAGGTGTGCTGGCACACGCCTTTAATCCCAGCACTCAGGAGGCAGAGAGTGGTGGATCTCTGTGAGATCAAGGTCAAGCCTGGTCTACACAGTGTGTTCTAGGCCAGCTTTTTTTAAAAAAAAAAAAAAAAAAAAAAAAAAAAAAAAAAAAAAAAAAAAATTTAAAGGTATAACTCAAACTACCTCACAGAACTGCCAGGTTTCATTTAATATTTTTTAAATTAGGTTTTGATGGTACTAGGAACTGAACTCATAGCTTAATGCATGCTAGACAAATGTGCTATTATTGAACTATAGCCCTTTTTAAACTTTTTCATTTTGAGACAGGGTCTTACTAGGTTCAGTCTGGCCTTGAGTTTTTTTTTTTTTTTTTTTTTTTTTTTTTTAGACAGGGTCTCCTTGTAGCTGAAGCTGCCTGGAACGCACTATGTAGACCAGGCTGGCCTCGAACTCACAGAGATCTGCCTATCTGTCTCCTAAGTGCTGGGATTAAAGGCCTGCGCCACCACAACTGGCTATGGCCTTGAATTTATTGTAATCTTCTTGCCTCATACTCCCCAGTAACTAGGAGTCAGAGTTTCTCTTCCCCATTTTCAATGTCATGATTTGGGGGACTTGTGTGTATAGTATATATGTATGTATATGTTCGTGTGTGTGCGTGTGTGTGCATGTGTGTGCATAGAGGCCATATTCAATATCTGGTATCTCAATCATTTTTCTACCTTTTCTTTTCAGTCTTTTTGAGACTGGGTCTCCCTGTAGCCCCCAACTGGCCAGGAACTGGATATATGTACCACGTTGGCCTTGATCTCACAGAGATCCCCCTGCCTCTGCCTCCCGAGTGCTGGGATTAAAGGCATATGCCACCAAATTGACTTCCACCTTATTTATTTATTTATTTATTTATTTCAGATAAGATCTTTTATAGAACCTGGAGCTCACTGATTGGCTTAGGGTCTCCTTTGGAGTTGGTGAAGGTCTAGAATGAAACCGACATGGTAGTTACAGCACTAGATGCCACAAGGTGTATACTTTCAAAGCTTCATAGTAAGTTCCTGGTATATGATTTGTGCCACAATGGAAAAGTAGTGGTCATAATAACCAACACGCCTGGGTATTTGCTCTTCAGCAGGTCTGTTTTAACATCAATTTTGTTGAATTACAAGATGCTGTTGTCATCACTGCTAATTGACAGCGGGCACAGGTACCCACGGGGTCATGGGTAGGAAGTGTGATGGCTGCCCTGCCTTGCTGGTGGGTGCCATCTATAGTCCATCTTGAATCCATTCCCACAATCAGGCCTTTGTCTCATATTTCTCTGTAAATAAAAGTTTCTTTTCCCCCCATTTTGACATTTCGTATATTCTCTTTTTTTCTTTTTTAATGTGTGTGGTTGCACATGTATATGGAGGCCCAAGGTTAATGTCAGGGAATCATCCTCAATGGGTCTCTCAGTCCAACCCAGAGTTTGCCAATAAGGCTAGTCTTGCTAGCCAATTTGCTCAGGAGATCCCCTGTGCCAGTTTTCTGAGGATGGAAGCCTTTACGTGGGTTTCTGAACTCCGGTCCTTTTGCGGCAAGCATTTTAATGACTGAGCCATCTCTCCAGCCCTCAGCAGAAATTTCTCTATAAGCCATTTCTTTACCTGTGTGCTCCTTACTGTGTGTTCGCTGCTTATATTCACAGCTCTTCCTGTTCCTTCAATACCCAGGCGGATAACCACTCTTGGAAAGGAGACCTACTGCTATTTCATTTAACTCTGGACTCTCATGACTCCTGAAAACTATTTAATCTTATGTGTGAGGGTGAAGATCAGGTTGTGGGTGTAGGATGGGAGTTGTGTGGGACCTCTATCCAGGCTTACTCCAGCCTAGGGCTGTCTCTCCATCCAGCTGGCCCAGGACACAGCCTAGGAAGGAGCTGTGTGCACTGTCTCACCTCATCCTTAAACCTCTATGAGAAGGAAATGGTCCCTACTTCATATTATAGAAAGGGAAACTGAGACATGGTGGTGTGATAGCTCCTATCACACAACTTCTGTTCTATGTCTGGGAAGCTGCCTACCCAAGGTACACCCCCCACCCCTAAGGTGGGGATGTCTTAGGTGCCAGGCTGAGCAGCTCTGGGTCTTTCAAGTAGACAGCTGTCTGGACAGCTATAATGCAGCCAGCCACATTAAGGCATTTCCCAAGCCACATATGCCTTGCCTCAGAGGTCCCTGTCTTCCTGGGCAAGAGGTGGGCAGGATCGTGTCCATGGTCATGGGTCCCCCCGCCTCTTGTGTCCACTGCTTGGGAAACAGGTAGGAGCCAAGTGGGAGAGAATCATCAATCCATCCAACCTCCTGGTTCTGCTTACCTGCCAAGTGAAGAGACTCAGGCCAGGTGTCCACCTCAGGTAGTGGCCAGGCTACTGGACTCAGCCTCCCTGCCAGCTTCCTGTCCATTCCACATCCTCTCACTTTGCCCCACTCTCTGGGACCTGATGCCCCTCCAAGACTTTCACAGTGGTCCTAGGTGCCACTGAGGGATTGATGCTCCCCCAGTACCCTGCCCAGCTCTTTCCCACCCCCATCTAGATTACCCTTCCAAGCTCAACCTTGAAAATTCTCCCCCTGGAAGTCCTTGGCTGCCTCCTTCTGCTCGCTTTCTTCTTGTGTGGCATAGGCCTCTGCCCATTGCAATACTGGCTTAGGAACACCAACAGTTTCGGATCCTCCCATTATTAAATGTCTTATTGGCCCAGAAAGACTCACAACCATGTCTGCTGCTCCTGCAGGTGGGTCTCCTCTGTCCATGACGTCTTCTTGGACTGTCATTCCTATCAGGAGTAATTGGGGAAGCTGGCCAGGGTGGGAGGTGGCCAGATGGCTGCCTCTTCTTTGCTGGCCTCATCATGTTCATGTGACCTTGGGCCCATCTCAGCCTGGGCCTTTCAGGATGTGCTTGTTATTGATAGAGGCTATGAAGCTCTGTGGAGGTGACAGGCTCCCTTCCCCATCTAGAATCTTCCAAGCTGGAGACAGAGCCAAGGGAAGAGGCCTCTGGCTTTGGAGCCCCACTGGCCAGACCCAACAGGAGGGGTCCCTCAAGCCCAGGTCCATTTTAGTTATGGTATCTGGAGCAGTCCCTGGAATAGACATGATCACTGTCATTCCAAGGTAACCACTATCCAAAACTTGTGTGAGAACAAAAAGTCAATGATCGTCACTTTTCCAGGGAGGAACTCAAGGCCTCAGATCTGTAGGCCAAGGCCTCTGGCCTTGGGTCATTCAGGACAGAGTATGGATACCTTCCAGGTCCCCTAGAACCAAGGTCAGTACCACAGAGATCAGTGCCAAGATGTCTCTCTGTAGCTGGGACCAGGGGCTCTGTAGCTACCATTGAACTGGCTGGAGGCCAGGAGCCAGCAGATCAGTGATGAAGGGGGAATAGGGGCAGGAAATTCTCCCACTTGTCCTTCAGGCCTGCAGAAGACTTCTGTTCTCTTAGTTCTGTCACAGAACTGTCCCTGTATTCTTTTCCACTGATTGCAGCCTCCTAGAACGACCTTGGTCTAGGGTAGTGGGGCTGGTCAGGGTCTTACCAGTCCCTCTGATCCCATCTTGGGGACTGCCAGTTCCCTGGGGTCTGAAGTAAGGCCCAGCCCTTGAAGAGCAGGACAGACTGAAGGATCTGGTGTGGGGCATCCTGCAAGGTTGTCTTGAGTGGAAGAGGTCTGGTCTCTGGGGACACAGGCAGAGTGTAGATGGAGCAGGCATTCCTTCTGCTGAGGAAGGGGATGCAGGGGCCAATCTGTGAGTACCACTGGGTGTCCCCTAGACCCAATTTGCTCATTACAAATGCAATTTGGAAACAAATATACCAGGAAGCCTATTCCTACTCCTAATGCCATGCTGCACCACAACTATGCTCACCTGTCTCCCTCAGCTCCAGCTCTATGCCCCACTTTGGTTATATTTCCAGTCCCTCTAAGTCCCAGGAATAGTTGTGCTTGCCCTGTCAGCCCCATGGGAGCCCCGTGTATCATTGTGTTTCTTCTTTTCCACATAATGAAACTGAGACTGGGAGGAGCCCCTGCCTGGTCACACACTGACACCTTCACTGTACAAATGCCTCTTACCTCTGAAACAAGGGTCAGACTGACTTTGGCTGATGAAGACAAAGGCTCAGCCCAGCTCTGCAGGTTCCTGGAAAGTCCTGACCCCTCAGCCTCGGGGCTGAGACCTGAGCTCTGCCTTGGAGAGTGACCTGTCACAGGGGAGCCTACACTGACTTGGCCTTCCTCATCATCCTGGAAGTCCCATGAGAGCAAGACCTACTTGCTGTGCCTAGATACTGTGCCTGGATACTGAAACTGGGGGTCATTTGGCAGTCTCCTGTGTCCACAAGTTAGGAATGGATCCAAGGAGGAGCTTTTCTGGATGGCCCTGCACCTTGCTACCATTTAGGAAAACTGAGTCACAGAGGAACTTGAGGGAGGTCCATATTGACCCTGAAAGGCCCTTGGCCTCTTGCTCTTGAGGGACAACAGGAACTCTTGCTTGGTCTGGTTCAGGAAGTCTTAGGGATGCTCCCTTTAAAGTCTACATGTATGGAGCACCTTTTGTCTGTCCTGGTGTAAGTGCTAGAGTTGACCATTGGGAGACTGTCAGGCCAGCATGGAGTGAGGCTCCAGCTGCTGTGGTGTCAGCACCAGGGAGGAATACCAGGAGTGCAGTGCCAGGACAAAGCTGGGGTGGTAAGCAGAGGCTGTGTTCCTGAGAAAGGACAATGGTAAGGGAGGATGTGGGAGAGGCTGGAGCTGGAGCTCCCACGTTGAGTGGGAATGAGGATATCCTGCTGAAAGAACCTGGTTTGTGGGTGCCTCCAGGGAAGGATCAGAGCAGCCAGGCATTCTGCAGCCAATGGCGGCCTCTTCTGGTCATATTGGGCGTTGACCTGGGTGTCTTCCCCACCCCTCGTCCACCTCCACCCTAGGTTGGATGGATTCAACCCCCTTCAGAGCACAGAGCCACCTTCCAGAGGGGGCCCTGGATATGAGTTCAAGTATGGGCTGCTGAAGGAAGAATGGGAGTAGGGGAAGTTGGCCCTTAGGCAGTAACCCCAGAAGCAGATGTGCCCAGTGTCCATGAGGGCATGCCCATAGGGCTCAGTCCCTAGAGCAAGTCCTGGAGGCAGCGGTAGGAATGGGTGCCTGAATCTGCATTAAGGGCTCAGATCAAATGAACAGTGGGGCCAAGCTGTCAGATCATGGGGTGGCTTGGAGAATTGGTGGTTTGGGGGATGCAAGGGCAAGGAGAGGAGCAATATCTAGGGCTGAGGAATCTGTCCATGTTTCCAAACTTCAAGGCCTGCTCACCAGGCCCAGCTCTTCCACCCTAAAGGCGCCTCCAAATGGGCGCCTCCATCCTGCTCCAGCTAAGCCAAGCCAAGCTCAGGATGAAACACAGAAGAACCCAGGAAAGGATGGAGGAGCCAGGGAAGTGTCGGGACAGGACATCAGGAGCTTGAAGATCCCTCCATACCCTGAGGACAAGGACATGTAGACTGAGGGCTGGCTCCAGGATCCTGTGGTTAGATGTGAACTGTTGTTTGGGCCACAGTAGGGTAGGTAAGGTGCATTGGCACTACCTGGCCTCATTTTTATGTGTTTGCATGTGTGTATGTGTGTGTTTTTGCACCTACAGGTGCATGTATGTTTGGGTGCCCGTGCACACCTTGGAAAACCTTAGATGCCATTTCTCAGGTACCATCCACTTTGTTTCTTGAGACAAGTTCTCTCACTGTCCTAGAACTTGCCAAGTATGGTTGGACTGGTCAGTGAGTCCCAGGGATCCACCTGTCTCTGCCTTTCCAGTGGTGGGATTACATGTGTGTGTCACTATATCCAGCTTTTTTACTTGGCTTCTAAAGATCAAGTTCAGGTCCTCATCCTTATATGGTAAGCACTTTACCCACTGACCCTTCTCCTCAGCCCCTGCATGGCCCTTTAAGAGGGCAGTTGGCCCATCCCCCTGAGTGATCCTGTTGCCTAGCAGCAGGAAGCCCGTTGGTGTACACAATGTCTCTGAGGCAACCAGGAGTCCTGCTGGGGAAAGAGTGACCACTGCCGCCTGTTGATCGTGCCCAGTGACCTTTCCTTCAACCCTCACTCCCAACCCCCTGCCCCTGCCCAGGTCAGGTAGCAAGCACCATGGCACATACAGATGTGCTCCTGACTAAAGAGCCAGCTCCACAGTCAGTGCAGACCTGTGAGCTGCCACATAAGGAGTATGATGTTGCCTGTAACACAGGTGCCTACACATCCTCAGGCCTGGCCCCCACTGGCTTCTCCTTGGCCAAGTACCTGGTAGATGAATGGTTTCAGAATTGCTATGCCCACTACTATCAGGCCTTTGCTGACCGGGACTACTCACAGCAGCAGCGGCATGAGAGCCAGCAGCTGGCAGCTGAGATGGAGGCATTGGCCCAGCGAACTCAGCAGGACTCCACACGAAAGGTGGGGGAGCGCATGGAGGACATGCACTGTTGGAAGTCTGAACTGCAGCATGAGATAGATGACTTGTCTGCTGAGACTGACCTGTTGCTGGCCCAGAAGCAGCGGCTGGAGCGTGCCCTGGATGCCACCTCTGTGCCCTTCTCCATCGCCATGGACAACCTGCAGTGCCGTGAACGCCGCCAGCACCCAGACCTCGTGCACGACTATGTGGAGGTGGAGCTGCTGAAGGTGCGGCCTGTGGCAAGGATCAGAGTGGGAGGTGGGCCCTGAAAGCTCACATGAACAACACAGTGCCTCAGGGCCTCAGGGGCTCTGAGTTCTGTGTGCCCTGTGGCTGTAGGCAGGGTCACACAGAGCTGTGCCCCTCTGCTCATGCAGGACATCTGGTTCTTCAGTCACAGGAGGACTTTTGCCCTGTGGGGTCCCTGACTTCCAAGAAACTGTCTACCCTTTTGCGATCACCTCAACTTCAGCCTCTAAGAGCCTAAGGATATGAAGTCTATCCTTGACCTTAAGTTTTTTTAGGTTAAGTCATAGGCTGACCTTGCTCTAGCATGTCCCTGGCTAGGACTCTTTTTTAGGCAGGTTCTCACTATGTAGTTATAGCTGACCTGGGGTTCGTTATGTAGACCAGGCTAGCCTTGAACTCAGAGATCCACCTACCTCTGCCTCCTGAGAGCTAGGATTAAAAGTGTGTGCCACCATACTTGGCTTACATGGGAAATTTATGCTCATGGTAGGAATCCAGGCAAGACAGTGCTGCAGGTGTGAAAGAGGCGGATAGGGACATGGCACCTGCTCATCCCATCCAGAGCCTCAGAACTTCAGCCTCCTAGCCTGGTATGGTGGCATATAATCTACAGTTCCAGCAATAGGGTGACTGAGGAAGGAGGTTTCGAGGTTTCAGATCATCCTGGGATGTATAGCAAGACTCTTTCAAAAATCAAAACAAAAGAAAAAAATTACTACCTTCTCCCTCTTTAAGTTCCCTTTTCCCCAAACATAGCACAGTTTATGCTTAGGGATGCTGTAGGGAATGGGGGGGGTGTCACTCAGCCTGGCTGCTGTTCCTGGCTCTGCATTCTGAATCCCTCAGAATCAGAGTCCCCTTGTGGTGGGTTCAGGCCTGTGGGCGATGATGAGAGACAAGGAAAATAAGCAGCTCAGTTGGGGGCCTCAGGGGAAACCCCTGCCATACCCCAAGCTCAGATGGGAACCCTGTCCTCCCTAATCCCTTTCCTGATCATCCCTGTCCCCCATGGCTTACTACAAGCCTCTCTACCCTGGGACAAGCACCCAAGTCTAGGCCTTGTCCTGCTGTTCTATAACTAAAACATCACCAGTGGTGCAGGGATGGGAGGCTGACCAAGAACAGAGGAGAGTAGAGAACCTAGCCCATGTGGACTTGCATATAAGAGGCTTCCTGGTACACAGAAAATGTTGGGGTAGAATGAAACCTATTCTTGGAAGACAACCAATCTAGGGCATCTGGTCCTCTATAGGCTTAGAGTCCTCAGAGGTGGTCTAAGGTCTAAGATAAGGCTGATGCTCCTTAGTACACTGGAAGAGCTTTGGGGATGACCTCAGACCTGGGAAACTGTCACAGGTGACCCTCCCAGTGGCCTGAAGAAGGCCATGGTGAACACACCTGCTTACAACAAAATCGTGCTCAAATACCCAGAATAAACCCAGTGCATAAAGGCTGGATTCATGCCCCATTTTCTGGGAAAATAGATTAAGATGAAGGTTAGTGGAGATCAGGCCCACGTCTCCACTCCTTCTGGGCCCCTCAGTCCCTCAGAGCAGTGCTCTGCTGCTCAGGAGCAACTTCTTCCTCCCCCAGGAAGCTGAACTAATCAGGAACATCCAGGAACTCCTGAAGAGGACCATCCTTCAAGCTGTGGGTCAGATACGGTGTGTCACAGTGGTCCTGAGGGGCCTGAGGGATGGTGACCCCTGACATCTCCCTTCACCAGGCTGGCCAGGGGGCAGGACACCTGGGGACATGAATCTATGGGTCAGAGAGGTCAAGAGGATTCCAGGTCACAGGTACAGGGCTGGATGGGCACTAATGGGCTGGGTGTGTACAACCAGCCCTGCATCTGTTCTGGAACCTGATCCTGCTGGCCAGCGAGGGCTGCAGTTGAGCCAGAACTGGAGCACGCTAAGGCTGGAGCCCTGTCTCCCAGTGCTCCCTGGCACATAGTTGGTGCTGCACTCTCTCCCTGGCCCCAAGGTTGAACCGGGAACATAAGGAGACCTGTGAGATGGACTGGTCAGACAAGGTCCAAGCCTACAACATCGATGAGACCTGTGCCCGCTACAACAACCAGAGCACCCAAGTGCAGTTCCACCCGCATTCCAGCAAGTTTGAGGAGAGGTGAGGGCCTCAGCATCCCCATTTACCCCTGTTACCCTCCTGGCTCTGCCTTCCAGTTCTGAGGGAGGATTCCTAACCTCAGGACCTGACCCAGCCCCCTGGGGGAGCTCTGTCTGCTCTTCGGATGGACAATCCTCAAGCCCTCTGCACTAGTGTGAGCCACCTGGACTGCGTTTCTGCGCGCGGCCCGCAGAGGGCAACCGACCTCCGTTAGGGGTCCAGGAGGGCGGGCAGAACTGTGGGATGTGTGAGGGAGTGGGAACACAGACCATGGGGGACACTGGAGACCGCGGACGGCTCGCTAGAGTCTCAGTGACCGCACCCCGACCGCACCCCACGCCCACAGCGCCTCCACGCCCGAGTCTTGGGCCAAGTTCACTCAGGACAACCTCCTCCGCGCGCAACATGAGCGCTTGGCCTCGGTCAACCTGCGGAAGTTAATCCACTGTGTCTTGCGGGACACAGCTGAGGACCTGAGGCTACAGTGCGACGCCGTCAACCTGGCCTTCGCGCGCCGCTGCGAGGAGTTGGACGACGCACTCCACAAGTTGAAGTACCACTTGCACAAGGTGGGTCCAGAGGACAGGACCACGCGTCCTGGACATGCCCACCAGACACACACGTACCTCAGGACACGCCCACCTGGGCACACGCCGGGACTCCTCTTTTAGCAAGCCTACTCCACATTTGTGACACACGTCTAGGCTCTCTCCACCCCTGAGAACGCCCACCTGCCCCACACTCAAGCCACACCCTTTCCTCACCTAGGGCCTGGGTCCCTTAACCACTGGGAGACCAGGGCTGCTCTCTATTTTATGCACAGTGGTAAATGACCTGGTCTTGGGGCCCCTCTCTGCCAGGTCCACCCAGGAGGACCCCGGAAACACACATGCATGCATTTCTATAGACACCCTGAGTTGATGTAAAATCAGGTTTTTATTTGGGAATAGTGTACTGGCACAGCCACATTAACTGTGGGGGCAGCATGCAGGGTGGGTAGGCTGGAAGGGAGGCAGTGTGGGGGTATAGTGTGTCTGTGGGGTGCCTGCCCACACCAGTGCTGCAAACTCTACATTCTCAGTCCTTTGAGACTCAAGTCCCTGATCTACTTGGCCAGGGCTAAGGGGTTACAACAGGCTGTTCTGACTCAAGGGGCCCTCTGGGAGGGCCTTCAACAGGACTGTCCCTAGACACAGGCCCAGGGCTCAGAGTCTCCAGTCAGGGCCAGGGGATGAGGAAGCAGCTGGTCTACCTCTTCCCTTCCCTTGCTGGGTTAGGGCACCCAGGTGCCCTGCTTACTCCAGGCTTGAGCCTGCCTCAGGCTCACACAGTGCTCTGTGCAGATCCTGCGGGAGATCATGGACCAGGAGCACCAGGTGGCAGCTCTGAAGCAGGCCATCAAGGACAAGGAGGCACCACTGCGTGTGGCCCAGACCCGCCTGTACCAGCGCTCACACAGGCCCAATGTGGAGCTGTGTCGAGATGGCACGCAGTTCAGGTGCTGCTGGGGCAGCCCAGGGTGGCTTACTCCTCAAGCTTCTGTTTTGTTTTGTTTTATTTTGTTTTTCTTTGTTTGAGATAGGCTCTCCTTGTAGCTCCAACTGATCTTGATCTCCCAGAGATCCACCTGCCTCTGCCTCCTGAGTACTGGGATTACTCTTTAACCTTTTTCAGCCCTAGGGGTTACCATGAACCTTACCCACAGTATCATGCCCCCTACACTTAGGACAATAGATACAGAATGGAGGGTGGGGTTTGATCCTGGGAGGGGACTGACTTTCAGGGGCAACACAGGGTCCTATGCCACCCCGAGCTGCTTCACTCTCCTAGAAGGAGCCTTGGTTTGGTCTGAAAGCTCCTGAGGCCACAGAACAGAGGCTAGACACTGCTCATCCCTGTATATCTAATATAACCATGTGCCCCACACAGGCATAATGGAACATGCCTTTTATGTTCTTGATCTAGCCAGTGTCAGGTTGCTCCTTCTCTGCCCTGAAATTTCTTCTAGAAATCAGGATTTCAAGGGTGGGTCCTGCCTCCAGTCTGGTCAGGCTGCCATTGCTTATCATGGCCCCCAGGTGTCGCTGTTGTAAGACTTCCTTTCCCTGCTCCAGCACACCTTGAGGAAGGCCCTTTGGGGCTGGGAATGAGGACTTTTTTCTGGCAGGGTCCCCCCTAGTTGAACTCAGTATGTAGACCAGGCTTGCCTCTATCTCACAGAGATCCGCCTGCCTCTGCCTCCCAAGTGCTGGGAGTAAGATGAGAACCTTTCTTGATTCAGGCCAGACTCCCAGGGGTTCTGCAATGCTGTAGGGCCATTTTGGTGGGATTCCCTGTAGGCATTTTGGGGCCTTCTGTGGCCTCGCTGGCCCTGGGAAATCTGGGATATTGCCCCTTGTTGCTCCCCCAGCTCACCACTCCCACACCTGCAGGCTGATGAGTGAAGTGGAGGAGCTGACCATGTCTATCAATGCGCTAAAAGAGAAGCTACAGGATGCGAAGCAGGCACTGCGGAACCTGGAGGACACACGCATGAGCCTGGAGAAGGACATTGCTGTCAAGACCAACAGCCTCTTCATTGACCGCAAGAATTGTATGACCCACCGCAGCCGCTACCCCAGTGTCCTCCAGTTGGCTGGCTACTGGTGACCAAGGCTGACACCTGGCCACACTATCCCACCCAAATAAAGAGGACCTTAGTTTTCCATGGTGCAGGGTGGTTGCTGTCCACCTGGGCAGACATCTTAGGTCCCTGTGAACCCAAGGTTTGCCCATGTGTCTATCATCCCCCAAGCCTCAAAAGACATAAGGCCAGGTGCTCCCCCACAGTCTGGCCCAGAGTTCCCACCAGGCTTGACTCCTCCTGACTTCACCAGCACTGTCAAGGTCTTGAGCGTCTATTGGGGTCACTGCATGGCTCCCTCTCCTTGCACCCCCAGGTTTGAGTCTCAGTTCATATGTCCTTAATCAGACCACTGGCTCCACATGACATCCCTTCTGCTGTTGACCCCACTCAGAACAATTCTTCAGGCAGATTCCCACTCTAGCTATACCCCACAGTATACCCAGTGAGAGCTCAGTAGCTCTCACTGCTCAGTGCTCAAAGATAGGAAGGGGACCAGACTGCATGGGGAGGGGGAGATCTTGTTTCTTGTCCTGGATTTCGGAAAGTAGGAAAGGGGAACAATATGCCAGCTCCCCACCCCCAGCTGCCCACACATGGACACCTGACCCCAGTCTGGACCCTGCTGCCCCTTCCCCTCATTGGCTGACACACCTCCAGAGGAAAGTGCCACACCATGACCCCATGCTCACTGAAGACCAACATCGGGAGGAAGTTTGGGAGGCAGAAAGCCTTCCTGGTAATTATAGCCTGGAGGGAGACATGGAGCAGTTCTGTGGGGGTCAGTTGGAGGCAGGGAGGGCTTCCTGGAGATGGCAACCTGGGTTCTACAGTGTAGACCAAAACACTAGTCCAGGGCAGGAAGTGGCTATGCTGGACTGATGGAACCAGGTGGTTTCTCATCTGCTCTTGAATCCACCTAGGCCAAACTCCTCATATACTTTCTTTGGTGCCTTCTTTGAGGATGAGGTGTGTATGCAGTGGGGTCTTGACAGGGAGGGATTCCTGGGGGGTGCTTTGACCACTGAGAGAGGAGCACTTATTCCTTGGTTACAGACAAAAAACTTAGCCTGTGATACCTGCCACTGGCACCTACCTGCCAGGCAACCCTGTCCCAGGGCCTTTACATGATAGCCTTTGCTACCACAGTCCCTGTCCTTTCCCTGCCCCTGTGTGAGGCAGAAGTCTGTCAGAGTGCACATCACCTCTAGTCCCCATGGAAACCATGCCACTTGTCACAGTTGTTGATCACCACAGTGACAGCCAGAGAGCTGCTCTTTAGAGTGCAGCCACCATGGGGATCAGCAGCAGGATGCCCAATGGGTTCAGGGGTACACAGTACTCAAAAGGCCTGGGCCCCTCACATCTCATGAGGTAGGAGAATAGGAAGAGAAGTCACAGGGCGGGGGTGTGGTATATGGAGGTCACAGAACCCCACCTCCTTGCCTTGGGCATGGCATGGCAGATGCTGTCCTAGGTCCTATATCTGTGGTTTGGGTAGAAGTTCCACCCCTGTTGGCCTGCAGAGCAGTGGCCAGGTGTGTCCCTGCAGTGGCAGGCGGTAGTGAGGCCTCCTCTTTGTTGTTTCCACTCAGTACCAACTCTTAAGACCCTCTTTACCTACCCTCATCCCTGGCAGCCACTTGTCCCCAGGCCTCTCCCAGGTAAGCATCCATGAAGAGGTGGAGGCTAGCAGTTCCCTCCGTGTGCCTGCTTCTTAGTCCTCATTATCACCTCCCACTGAGGCCACTCTGCACATGCCTGCCCATCAATGCTGATGGCCTCATTTGACCTCCTGAGGGTGGTAGGCTGGTGGGGGCTGGTACACAGGCTGGGGGAGGTGCTGGCCGGGTACTCTTCTAAGCATGCCACATGTTTAAATTTTAGCACTGTGTTTTCTATCACCAAGTACATTTTATAAAGGCAGAAATCAAGGTGAGGGGGGCAGTCTCTGAGCTCCTCATGCTCACACCCCAGGTGGATCTGAGATGCTTCCTTTCTGTTTGTGGCTTTGGACAACCATGGGCCATTGCAAGCGAGCCATGTCCCCAGGGCCTGGCTCCTGTAGGTGAGGCTGGTGACCACATGGATTGAGGATGGTGCTGTTGCTGTGGAATGCCTTTCTGACTCCAGATTGTCCAACCCAAGACCATGTGGACATAGGCAACTGCTGCTTCCCTGGGGGCTCTTGAAGCTTGCTCCAGGAGGGCCCGTCTGTCCCTGGGTCCCAGGCAGAAGGAGATGTAATGGCAAGGATTCAGGAAAGGCAGGCAGGAGGTTGACATCTACCCTGGGATGTCCTTGGGCTTTTCCTGGGGAGACAGAAAGAGCTATTTACTCTAGATAGGAGCAGTCACTGACAGATCATAGAAAGGGTCCTGTATAAGTTCAACTTGGTGAACTAATGAGTTTATTGGGGTGACTTACAAGAGCTTGGGGTCTCAAAGGCAGCCGTACCATCTGTAAGACCCTGGGCAGCTTAAGGGGAACTGTACCACTGAAGAGTCAAACCTGCAGAATGAAAGACTCCCAAAAAAAGCTGGACCACTGAAGATACCCCCATCCCTACCCCAGCCAACCTCCACTTCTTATACAAATTTGGAGAGGAACCTTGTGAGGATCTCTGAGGGAAAGTCCATAGGCCTGATCTCAAGAGTCACAGGATGGTGATCACAGCTGCTCTGATTCAAGATGGCTATGGTCATGTCCAGCCCAAAGATAAAGACACACAACACATTCTGCCCAAGCTGGGCCCTCAGAATAAAGGAAGAAGAGGAACCACAGGGGCTCTCTCTGGTGTTCTGTGCTGCCCAGGGGCACCTGCCAGACCCCTGTTGCTTGGACTTTAACTGAGGAGACATGAACATCTATTCCCCCCAGATAGGACACCAGCAACTGACCAAAGTAGAATTCCAATTCTAGCTTAGTGAACCAATGAACTTAACTGGGCTTACTTAGAGAGCATGGGTGAGGAGTTACAGGTGCCTGGGCTGACCCCCACTCCAAAGCAGCAGTATCACTAAAAAGTCTCATTGCAGCATAGATGATGACTCTACCCACCTCCAGTTATCCTCTCACATTCTATAGCCTCTAACATCTCTGGAGACTACAAGACCATGAACAGCTCGGGTAGATTTCATACAGCTGAGAGGAAGGTGTAGGAAGGAATGCTTGAAATCTCAGGTAAGGAACAGATGACCTTCCCAAAACTCTATGAGGGAAGGTCAACAGTCAACAGGCCCAATCTTGAAGGTCACTTGCAAGTAGTGGCAGCTGCTCTGATGAAGATGATAAGGGCTATTATTCTTGGAGAAGAGCATTTTACAATGGGTGGGCACTTACCCCATCAGAGCAGAGGTGGAGAGGGAGGACTATGCCCAGCTTCCCAGAACCTATGTCATCACTGAGGGCCCCTCATGCCCCAGAGTCACCCCTGTGCTCCATCTACAGCACTGACCAACCAAGCCTGGATGCAAGCTGCCTGACTTGCCTGAATTACACCTCAGTTTCTTTCCAAGTATCCAGATCTCATTGCCTATGGAGCAAGGACTGACCCTCATGCCCCAGCTACAGAGCTGTTGTCCTCTCTTCCCTAGGCTGGCCTTGACTGGCTGCTGAAGGGTTTGTCCTCACATACTTGTCTTCAGACCCCCCTCCCACTGCCACACACCCTACACTTAGGCCAAGTCCTGGACTGAGGATCTGGACAACAGAGCCCCAAATGCCTGATGCCAACCAAGTACATCCTGCTATCCAGATTGCCCAAGTGCCTTCCCAGGATACTGACCAATACTACTAGGAGGGGCTAACTCATGGGGGTGTAAGGATGTTGAGTCCCCCATGGCTGGCACTCCAGCCATCCCTGCTGCCACAAACTCCCAACCTTCTAGCTCTACAGAGCAGAAAGCATACCCTTGCAGGCTCCTGGGGCTGGGGACAGTAAGAGGTATGCATAGCTTTCCATGGCACAGCAGGACATCCACCACTGGGGGCCATGACACCCAGCCTCAGTCCCCGTCGTCGTCACGGAGATGCTGGTGGCTGCTCTGAGTCAGGGCTATTTCTGGCTTGAGACTCACTGTCCTGTCTGCTGAGTCATCCTGAACACTGACCCCTTTGCTCAGAGCTGACAGGCACATGCACCTTCCTGGCCAGTCCCCCCAGCAGGTCCAAACTTGAGGACCCCAGACCCCACCTGCTCTTTGCTCCTAAAAAGGCCCCTCCCACATCTACCTTGCTCTCTGGGCAGGTCCCTGGTCACCCCATCAGGGTGCTTTCCCTTCATGAGGAGAGGGACATTGGGAGCTAGAGCTGGCTGGGGTGGGTAATGTCCTTCAGTAGCTTCACTGTCTTTCCTGCTACAGGGGATACAATCATCCCCACTAAGCTGCTGTAAGAGCCCATTTATTTTACAAAAGACAGTGAAGCTCAGACCCAGGGCCCCATCTTTTTCTAGTATAAGCCCTAGCACTGCCCAGCCCCCCCCCACATTCAGTTCCTGCAGGGATGTGGTACTGAGGCCTGAGAGCTGGCCCTGCCATGCATATCAGCCATGCCAAGCAGAAATGCTTGGGGGCTGGGCTGGGAGGAGGTTGGGAGGCAGTGAGTCTGTCACTAGGCTTCTATCTTCACACTGCCTCCATCTGAGTCACCACAGTCAACAGTGGATGGCAACAGCTGCCCCCAGAAGGGCCTCTGGGCCTGCTGAGTGCTGAGCTGGTGTGAACTGTCATCTGTGGCTAGCAGCCCTGACTGTCCCCGGCCTTCACCTACCCCTGCTCACCTGTGGCCTGGAACACAGATTCCCTACAGATGGGTACCCTTGGTCTCTCCCTGGCCTCCTTCTCTCCTCTCCTTGATCTTCAGAGTAGATGGCCAAAGGGCAAGGGAGCTGGGAGTGTAGCCAGACTCCAACCATGCCAAACCAACAAATGGAGCCAGGCAGCCCCAGCTTTCCAGCCATATCTCGTGCCTCCACCAACAAGCAGCCTGGCTCAGGAAGACTCAGCCTCCAGTAGTTCATGCATTGTTCAAGAACTGAGCAGTGATGGGGGAGGGGGTCCAACACAGGTTTGACCTTGGCTCACTATGGATTTCTGGAGGACTCCATAAGGCATTTGGCTTGGTGGCTCAGGGGCTCAAACCTCTCTGCCTAGAGGCTAATGGGATGTCATTCCGGGGTGTGGGGGAGACACCATAGAGCAGGACACCTCAGCACTCTGTAGGGCTTTGTCTATGTACCACTAGACACTGTTACCACATGGGTCAGTGCACCAACTCACTGGGTGCAGCGTGGTGGCCCCAGCCTGGGTCACCCAGACCAGCCCCCTCACCAAGTCCTGCCTAGTCAAGTTTCACCATCCGAGATAGGCAGCAGGCTCAGTTCCTTCTAGCAGAGGAGCTGCCAGCCTGAGGCACCATACTCCATAGAGCATACAGGAGGACCCTGGGGCCCCAGACTAACAGTGCAGTCCCTGGGGCAGGTGGCCAAGGGGAGGCTGAATAGTGGATAGAATGTCTCTTACAATCCAGGGGAAGTCACAGATGCCCAGGCAACATGAAAGGACTCTTTGAGTACTGGGGAGAGCCATGACCAGAGCTGACCAGGCAGGCAGCAGCACCATGAGGAGGTAACAGGAAGTGATGGGCAGTGTGGGGGGGGGGTCTTCACATCACCCTGGGCAGATTGGGCTTCCGTCCTCCTGGCAATGAGATGGCTCTGCCTAGAATATCTACTGGGTGGGACCAGGCACATGGATACCAGGGACTAACTAATATCTCGAAGGGTACACATCTTGCCATCTACACTGTGCAGACTTCCATAGCACCTGCAGTAGCCACCTGGTCATGATGGTTGGCAGCAGGAGTGTTAGCTGTGCTAGGTAGCCAAGTATAGACTTTCCTCTTGGGAATGACCACAGATAAACCAGTCATAGCTATGCAGAACAGAGAGCTGTGGTGCTGGGCACATGCCTGGTGGCTGGTGGCTGGTGGCTGGTGGCTGGAACACCCCTCATGGTACTCTTGGGAACACTGTCCTCCAGGTATGGCATTGCCATTTCTCTCTTGAAGCACAAGATCTGTACAAGACTGGGCCCATTAAGGGTCCCTTATGAAGAGGAGAAGGGTTCACAAGACCCATCCCTCCTCAAGGATATATAGGCTGCTATATAGACTGCTGGGAGAAAGACATTTTCTTCAGTGGTATAGCTGTCCATAAGTTGACAATGCTCCTGTAAATTACCCCTCACCCATGCTTCCATGAGAAACCCCAATTAAACTCATTGGTTCACCAAGCTAGACTTGGATGGAATTGTCTCTTTGATCTGTGGTTGAACCCCTATCTGGAATGAACAGACATTTCTTCATCTCCCCAGGAAGTTCACACAACAGGAATGCCAGGAGGCTAGGGTACTACCTGGGAGCTGATCTTCAGCTCTACTTATAAAGGTCTGTGCTAGGACCTGCTATAAAGCACATGACCCTTATGGAGTTTTCAAAGCACCTATTGAATTGAATGGGTAAGAAGAAGGCTGGAGGGGTCTCAGAAGAGGCCGGCCCTCAAGGCTGCCTCTATAAAGTTGAGGACACAGAAGGTGGGAAGGTGAGGATGCTGGTATGAGAAGGTAGGAGCATCATCTTGGGATGAATGCACAGCCAAACACTGAGGAATGACAAGGGTTCAACAAGGTCCCACATCTGGAAGGGGATGGGTATAGAGAAAGATTGGTACTTGGCCTTAGAGCCTGGGGTCAGACTCCAGAAAGTTATCTTGTGCTTTGGGTCTACCTGACCTAGCTGTACCCCTCTTCCTGTCCCTCTTTGTACAAGATATGTGACAAACTATGTCCCAATCTCCATCTACTCCCAGATTTGAGTGACAGAGGTTTCCCTTCCCCGAGCCTATCCCAGTCATGTATTCCCAGCTGACTTCAGTTGGCCCTTAAGAGCCTCCCCTCATCTTCTCATCTCTCACTCTAGCTTCCTCCTTGGAGTACCCCTCTCCCTCTGTGTCTCAGGGTGCCCCCATCCCTGGAGTGTTCTGTGGCTAGATTACCTGGGTCCTGGCAAGAGTTGCTTCTGGAACCTCAAGGCTGGCCAAGGTGGCCAAGATATGGGGAAATCTATATAGCTGTAGGTGGGGACATGGAGCATGGCAGAGGTACTCACTAGTGGTCCAAGCCCCCTACCCCAGTACTGCACCAGGGCCATGGATGCTAGAAAGACAAGGGGCTCCAGGTGCCCACAACCCATTAGGCCTGCCCTGGTCCCCATTCCTCTCCATGATCCCAAGGATAGGTAGGGTTCACAGCAGGAGGAACGAACTGAGCCTGGGGGCTGCCAAGGCTGTGGCCAGCTGATGGGCAGCAGGGAAGATGGCACATGCAGATGACTCTTATATCTTCTGACGCTCTAGGTATAATGTACATCATACTGGTAAGTTATCATGTGTTGTTTGAACTCATTGAGAAGCAGGTTCTGGAAGTAGGGCTGAGTTCCCTCATTTCAGACACAGACATGTTTGTCTCAAAGTGTCCTCCAAGGATCCTTGTCTGGGATGGGCTAGTTCTCCCAACTCTCTGACAGGGAGGAAGTGATCAGTTAAACCAGCCAAGAATAAAAGCACTGTGCCCTTGAGAACAGCTAGAAGGTAAACTGTTGCCAATAGAGGTAGCTATTGTTTATCCCATTATATAGAAGTGTCTACCATGAGAACAGGAAGTCAGAAGTTCAGCCAGAAGCTCATCTGTGGAGAGAAAGCTCAATCAAGAACTTTAGTTGACTGCCTCAGTCTCCTCAGTTAGTTTCTGCTGGAGGTTTGTAAGTCCCTGATTTGATGATGTTACCTGTCAGCTGTTATTTCTCCTTTTACTTGGGAGCCTCACCTGAAGGGACATTATGCTCTGCCCAAGACTCTCTTTTGAGACCTCCCGCTGGCCACCTTGAAGGGGATTCCCCAGTCAACTTCTGCTCAATTTGATGGTATTTTAATTATCTACCTACCCTACCTACCTATCTATCTTCTATCTCTTGGTTTGCTGGGTACTTAAATTAGGATTCAATTCAAAACTGAGAGTATGGCTATTGTAGATCAATCTCTGGACCATATAAAACACAGGGCTGGTTAGCTGAGGGAACAGGGGAAGGAGAGCAGGGCCTCAGTGAACACAACTCCATCTTATGGACCCACACAATACTAGTCCTTCCTGAGCCCAGACCCAGGTCTGTCCCAGACTGACCCTTGGGAAGCCTCCACTTCCTTACTGAGAAATGTCCACTTAAAATGGACATGGGGTGCTTGTCTGGCTTCTGAGAACAGAGTGCCCTGCCCTCAATAGGAAGCCACTGAGGCCTAGCCAGAGCTGCAGACAGCTAAGCATGATGGTCCAGAAAGGTTCCAGGCCCAGTGGGATGGTGCAGGGGTCCAGGCCTGGACACTCCTGTCCTCATTTGCAGGGACCCAGCCCCACCCAGGATGCTGAAGTGGGTGGAGCTCAGGCTGAACTTTGGCCCTCAGTGGCATCCACTTACTGCTGGAATAGCTGGACACACCCTGGGTGCTGGGCAACCAGGAAGCTTGTAATGAGCCACCTCCAAGTGCTAATGGGGAACATAGACCAGAGAGGGTCCCCTGTCGAGATAAAGGTGCCCACATAGGAAGGGGGAAGCCCCAAGGGATAGTCTTTCTAAGTCCTGGATGCTGAGGCCCAGCCTAGCTAGGAGAGAAGCCCCAGCCAGGTTCTGGCTATACATCCTTAGGCCTGCTGCCTGGTCTCTCAAGTACCAAGGGGCTCACAGGAGTGAGCTGGACGCCTGTGCTGGACATAGTGAATGCTCAGTCTTGTTCTTAAGTAAGAGGGCCAGTCCACCTGCCTCCACAAAAAGCCTGTGTTCTGTCCAGCATGCATGTGCAGTGGGGTGCAGAGGGCCTCTGCTGGGGCACCCAGAACCAGCCCTGTTCTTCAGATCCAGAGCTCTACATGGTGCTGTTGCTTTTTGATAGTCTTCTGCTGTGAATGCAGCTGGTTCCCAGGACTCCTAGGGAGTCTGGGCAGAGGTTCCCTGATGACTCAGAGGACAGAGGAATTGACACCTGATCAGGATGCAGACACTGGGGTTCCTACTGTTGGGATGAAGGGTCATATGGGAAAAGCAGCCTTGGCCAGGGTCTGAGGGGTGGTAACTTGAGGGTCAAGCCCTCCCAGGGCACAGAGGTGCCCGTTCTCCCCAGTTGTTGTCTCACAGGCTCTGGGCAGGGAATCCAGGAATCTCAAGACAATAACACCCTCACCCAGCCCTGGATCAGCAGCCCCAGCTCCACAGTGTGGGTGCTGCCAGGGGAAGGTGACTGGAAGAAAGTCCTCCACCAATGAACCCCAAAATGCCTATTGCCAGGTGAAGGAAACAGGGAAGGTATAGTCAGGCCTGCTGTGGGTGGTCCACTTGGAGGGACAGGGCTAGACCTCTTGGGGAGAGGTAATTATAGGTATCATCAGCACAGGCTGATACGAACACTTCAGAGGTGTAGTCAGGGAAGGGGCGGAAGGTCCCAGCTCTCAGAAGGCAGCAAAGGGCATCTGATAAACTCTAGCTACATGAGGATTCAAGGTCTTAGGCCAACACATAACCAAGTCTCCACATAATCGAAGAGATGTGCCAGGGCCCCTGCCTCTGCAGTATCTTCCAACCCCTCCTAGCTCATTTATCTTAAGATGACTGAGAGCTAGAAGAGGACATGATAAAGTCAGGATTCGATTCTTTGCACAGTGATAAAAGCTCAAGCGACACAGCTGAGCCTGGCGAGAGCGATAAGTACACCCCATGAAAAGGCCTGAGATAGAAAATCAATGGCACCTTGGCCACTGCCCTGAGCAATTAGAGATGGGAGCAGGAGGGTGATCATGGAAACACTCAAGGCTGCCAGCTGTGTGAACCCAGAGTTAATCAGGAACAGGCTGGCTCTACTCCATGGGAGAAAAACGAAGAAAAATATACAGATTTATGGGCATTCTGGCAACACTCTTGCCAGGAGAGGTTTGTCTCGTATTCAATTTCCAGCTGAGTGGAATCCCATCAAAACCCAACCCTAAATTACTATCAGAAATTCATGTAACATGAAAGTTTCCATTTGGGGGTAAACAATTGAACAGAATTTAGCATACAATCTGCCTAGCAACTTCAATTCAGCTCCTCAAGGAATCTGTGTTCATGGGCTGCCTGCTGCCCAGTCCCCTCCCTATCTCTGGTGATAGGACTCTGTTCCTGTCTTGGTGGATCTGCCCACCCTGAGCATCCCCAGCAGGTGGAACTACACATCTGTACTTGTTTGTGTCTCTCAAGGAGCATCCTTCTTTTCTCCCTCCCCTTCCCTCCCTTTCTCCCTACTTTAGACACGGGGTCTCTTTATGTAGTTCAGGATGGCCTCAAAATTGTGGTCTCTGGAGAGATGGCTCAGTGGTTAAGAACACTCTCTGCTTTTGTAGAGGACGAGAGTTCAGTTCCCAGCCCCCATGTCAGATGGCTCGCAATAATTTGTAACACAAACTCCAGGGGGTTTAATGCTGTCTTCTATCTTGCACAGGCATTCACACATACATAGCATTCACACACACACACACACACACACACACACACACACACAAATAATAAAAACCTCAGCTTCCCATGTGCTGAGATTACAAGTGTGAATCACCATGCGTAGCTCAAGCATTGTGTTTCTGAGCTTCTTCCTCTGGTCACAGGTGTCAGAGTTTTCTTTTTATGGCTGAATAATATTCTACTGTATGGATAGAACCCATGTCTATCTGAGGGTATATTTAGCTTCTGCTATTATGGATAATGCTACTATGAATATTGTATAGAAAAGTATTTTTTAAACTTTGGAAAAAATAGTTATAAGAAAGAATGAATGGATTACGAGATTCTAGAGGTAAATTTCCGATATATATATATAATGTATATTATATATATAAATGTATTTTTTTAGACAAGGTCTCATATAGCCCAAAGTGACCTCAAACACAATATGACAGAGGCTTCCCTTGAGCTCCTGGCTGCTGAACTTACAGCCTCTGTCACCCAAATACTAGGATTACTAGGTATGTTCAACCACATCTGGATTATAAATTATCAAGGACAAATGATGACACAGTCCACATGTCCTCAGAGGATGAATGTGGCCCCAGATACAATGTGATACTCTTCAGGACACAATGACACCTGCCTCACAATGGATGAACTTTGGGGACATTATGCAATGAATCAGTCACAGGACAGATACTACATGACTACTACACATACCCAAGGTTCTTGAAGTATAATCTACTGACAGGAAGTGACGTGGTGTCACCAGGGACTGCAAGAGGGAAATACACCCAAGTAGGCAGAAGGAACAGTGAGACCCTGGTGTGATCCCCTCAGGGCTGAGTTAGGATTGAGGGCACAGGTTTCTGAGGATATAGGCCTGGCCAGTGGCTCCTTATCAAAGCTCCAGGCCTCATAGGAGGGAGGAGCAGAACCAGAGCCCTGACACACAGAGTAGCTATTGGTATCCCCATACAGTGATGGGGTGGAGGGCCGGTGTCTCCAACTTGCCTGTCTCATCTTGACCTTCCCATTGTCCTAGAATTGCCCAGGATTGTTATGCCTAGTTATGGAGAACCCATCTGGGTACAAGAAAGAAGGAAGGAGCGAAGGGCAGACAAAAGCCACTGTCCCTGGAAGCTCCTTCAGGGGCCTCTCTCTGGCCCTCCATCTCCAGGTGCTGATGAGACTGTCACTACCCTCCATCTTAGCAAGGACAAGCCCCCATAGTTGCCAGTCCAGGGCACTAAGCGTCCTTTCATTAAATCTCTTCATTGTCACTTGCATTTACTGGTAGTAACTGTTTCCCACGACAGAGGACAGGACCCCAGGAAACATGGAAGCCCTGAGGAAGCAGTGGAGATTGAATGGGCATCCCCAGCCCTGCTCTTTGAGATCCTTCAGTCGCTTCTGCTCTGTAGGAGGCAATGTTGTTCCCAGGTACCTGGGCCAGTGGTAGCCTGACATCCTCACCCACCCATCTATCTTCCTCTAGGACACCTGAGAAGGTGAACTTATGGGGGCAACCTTCCTCACTCCTCCTCAGAATCTGCCCTGGGCACCCTGACATTATTCCACTGATGGGAGTGGGTAGGTGGAAAGGAACTGCTGCCCACCCAGGCTGTGATCCAGCCTCCTTCATTCCTGGTCCAACCTGTGTCCACCATCATGGAAGATTGACAGGGCTCCACCTGTGGGTCTACTTTACCATCACCACCCTTCCAAGCCTGAACCCCACCCTTCCAGACAAACAAATATCTCCTGTCCCTCACCTCCAATCCTCAGCCCTACCCACAGGCCGGATTTCCTGTGTAGGGTCACTCAGAGTTGCTGGAGCCCAGTGGCCAATAAAACCCACCGATGCAGATGGAGAACCATAAAGGAGATCAGCAGATCGCCGCTGTAGACCCAGGATGTTTGCTCTGTGCCACCCCCACAATTCTCAGTGTCCCAGCTTTCATGGCGTCCAAGACCCATGGCTCTCCTGGATACATGTCAGGCCCTTAACACAGGTGCTGTGGGGTTTCCTGAGCCCCTTGTCTCCTCTGCCCATTCATGTCCACTAAGCCATATCTCCAGGACCCATGGGTTATGTGGAACCTCTCGGAATAGTCCACAGATTTCTCATTCCTGGGTCTTGTACTCTTACATGCCCCAGCCAGGAGCCAGCCTGGTGCTGCTGCCCCCAACAAAAACAATGTTCTACCCTCTTAGCACCTTGGAATGCCCATTCTACCCACCCATCCTGCTCAGGTGACTGCCCGCCCTATTCCTGATACCCTGGCCTCTACACACTGTTTCTACCCTGGCTCTTTCCTCTTCTCTTTTCCCCTAATGTCGCCTCAGCTCATCTTTACTTTTTGGCAACTCATGGTGTAGCCTCTGAGGCAGAGTTGGGGCTATACCTACTCCTTTTTCCTGTCCCAACCAATCCTTGACGCCCCTGCTTATTCTGACAGGAGGGCTCATTTGTCTGTGCTTTTTGACCTCTGAGTCTTCATACATGAGGTTCCCGCTGTTGGAAAGCCCTTCCAACCTAGCTTTGGATCCCCAGAGCCAAACTCCCATGGGCAGCAGAACATATTCAACTGCTTAGTGCAGAACTATCAAAACTGATCCCCATTCATGGGGTCAGCATGGGCAGACTCACCAGGGAGGATCCAGAAGGGGAGGTGTGTATTCCTAGCTTTGGTCTGAGGGAGGATGTGCACCTGAATAGGGCAGGGACATGAGTGAAGGTTACAAGAGTGCAGTGCACAGTCAGACTGAAGCCCTGGGGGGTTGCAAGGCTACAGTATGGTATAAAGGGAATGGGCTCTTTGAGGATAGGGGCTTGATGTTGCAATATGGGGCTTTAGGCTGGTAGGGTGGGAAACAGGGTGCCCAGAGGCATAGGGGAAGACTCCAGACCAAGGGTCCCCTGAGAATCACCCTCTATCCATTTCCAGGCTGCTCCACAGGGCAGCTGGGTCCCTTGCTCCCTGTAAGAGGGTGCTGGCTGCTTCTCATGGATGGAATGGACGCCCACACACATCTGCACCCCAGTGGGCACTCTGGTCTGATCTGGTCAAGAACTCCTGTCAAGACTGTTAGCAGCTGACCTGGGCAGAGACCTTAAAGTCCTTTCTTCACCCCCCTGAGTCATTTGGAGTGGGTACCCTTTGCAGTCCAATCCCAGGGTCCCTTAAGGTGGTCAGAGACTGAAGGTTAAACTGGTTTCATTTTTCACCAGGCATACCCCTTCCTCAGGATGCTGGCTCTAATGAATGGAGTTGGTTTTGCCACCAGCTCCTGAGGATTCAGGCAGAATTCTGTGGAAACTTCTTGGAGATCTCTATCCCAACAGAGCTGTCATTGAGCCCAGGGGGTCATTCCAGGCTAGTCCAGCAAGGAACTCCAGGCAATTGTCATCTTTTTTGCCCTCTTAAACCAACCCTGCTCCCTACCTCCAGCCAGGATTTCCAGACCCTTATCTGAGATCAGCTCTGTCATGCTGGGGACCAGCAATGTTGCACCCACAGTGGTTTGTTTTGTGCTGACGTCACTTGTCTCCAGGGAAAATAGCTGCTTTGGGAAAGAATCAAATATTTATTATCTAATTTATTAGGGGACAGGAATGCATTTCCAGGTTTGATATCTGTCTGGGGGCCAGTCTGAGACCCCTTGCCTTTCCCCTGTTCAGTCTTATTGGCCTTGCCTCTAATACCTCCCAGGGAGCCTCGTATTGCCAGGCAGAGCTGACCAGAGCAGTGGAGTAATTGAATCGACTTCCTCCTGTAGTCTCAGAGAGGCCCAAAGTACCCTAAGAGACCCCTGAAAGATATGGACATGGGGACCCTTGGAGCCCATTCTTGGTCTGGGGGCAGAGAAGCTGCAGGGGGTGGCTAGGGAGAGAGTGCACATTCCTCAGGGGCTTGGCAATCACTGGTATTTGCACTCTTTCCAGGCTGTGGTGTATTTGTGCTCACAGCAGTTCCTACCTACTGCCTGCTCACCCTGCCTCTCCAGGCGCAGACACTCTGCATCTCAAAGCACACAGTCCCTTGTGTGTCCTCACAGTCTTCACTGTCAGGGAAGCCTCCAGCAGGGCCCTTCTCCAGTGTCACACTCATTGGGCCACTCTGGACAGAATGAATTCTGGTATGTCCATCCCTCTTCTCACTCTTCAACCATGTGCCTACCCTGTGCACCCAATCCCATTACAGAGCTGGAGGCTTCAGTCTGCAAGAAGATGGAGAGTATGGCAGGGTAGTCTCCTCTGTCCCAAAGCTAGTGCAGTTTTGTTTCAACTGTCACCCTCAAAGTCCACACAGCTACAGGACTGGTGAGGGCCTGGAAGTTCTGTGAGCAGAGGCTAGAGCCTAGTACATATGGGTGCCTTTCCTTCCACACAGCACTCTATGCTGACCAGAACATGGAGCTTTCCTGACAAAGGGCACAAGTTCAGTGCATTGGGGCCAGCATCTCAACACAGCCTCTTTACCCTGGCTCCTCCTGGAAAATCACTTCCTGGCCTGGGAGGCAGACAAAGAATGTGCCACAGTAAGGTGAAGGTACTTGCATACTTTCAGGGGCAGAGCTGAGCCCTTCTCTCTGCTGGGCCTGTCATGTGCTCTCCCAACCCTCAGATCCTGGCCCAGCAGAACATTCTTGTGGGAGAGATGGTCAGTCACCACAGGATGGGTGTGCTGTATTCACCTACAGCTTGGCTTGAGACAGCCTTGTCTTCACATTCCCACCAAGGATGGTCCAGTTCACAGGCTGGTGTGGGCATACCTCAACACACTCTCACATTCCAGCAGAAGACATTGTGGAGGCCCCATGGGATCCTCGTGCTGCTGGGCCATTCACAGCCTACTGGTCTGCATGAGCCCATTGGCCTCACAGCTGGGCATGGGCAGTATGGCCTCTTGTGGTCGACCACACTTGTCTGGCCGTGGCTCCATGGCATCTGCATTTTCCATGCCATAGCCTCTGCGCAGGCACAGAACCTTCCGGAAGCTCTGACGAAAGTTGTCAGAGAGAAAGCCATAAAGCAGGGGGTTGGCACAGCTGTTAGCATAAGACAGGACCACCACAAAGAAATAGAGGCCAGCAGAGGCAGGCTCCTCAGGCAGTGTGAAGGCCAGGTTGACAATGTTGACAATAAAGAAGGGAAGCCAGCAGCCCACAAACACCAGAACCACCACTACCACCATGCGAGTCACCTTGCGCTCTGAGCGCCTCCGCCGTGAGGATCCCACCCGCACACCTGCAGCTTTCACCTTCACCACTATGAGCAGGTAGCACAGGCAGATGACCAGCAGAGGCCCAAAGAAGCCCAGTACAGATGTGTAAGTGATGAAGGCCGCGCCCCACAGTCCCACGGGCTCCGGCCAGCTCAGGTTACAGGTGCCCCAGCCCTCTTGAACATCTGCAAACACCAGGAGTGGCAGTGACATGAGCAGTGAGAAGGCCCAGACAGCAGCACTGGCCAGCTTGGCTATCCGTGGGCGACGCCACCGTGCAGAGCGGAGTGGATGGACTACAGCCAGGTAGCGGTCAACGCTCATGACCGTTAGGCAGAAGATGCTGGTGAACTGGTTGATGCCATCCAATGTCATGACCAGGCGGCACAAGAAGGAGCCAAAGGGCCAGTAGGAGATGGCATTCTGTGTGGCCAGGAAGGGCAGCCCCAGCATGAGCAGCACATCTGCCACAGCCAGGTTTAGGATGTACACATTGGTGACCGTCTTCATCTTGGCATGCCGCAGCACTACGTAGATGACCAGTGCATTGCCGCCCAGCCCCACAGTGCACACCAGTAGGTAAAGCACAGGTACTAGCACTGCCCGAGCTCCCATGGTGGGTGCAGGCCCTACCAGCGTCCAGTTATGGTCACCTCCAGAAGCAGCCGAGGCATTTAGGCCAGGTGTGGAGGCCAGGAAGAGGGGCTCCATGATGGTTGCCTTAGGCCCAGTGCCAGCACATGTGCGCCTCTGCAAGAGAAGAGGTTTCAGTGAGTGGACACATTCCTTCCAGCCGTCCCCTGCCCGGCGGTAGTGGGTAAACACCATTAGTCATGTTCAACTTGGCTTGGAATTACATTAAGCAAATTGTTTGGAAAACAAGCTGGAGAGGAAGGAGAAGCCACTGTGGGGACAGAGGGGCAGGTAGCTCAGTGAGCCAAGAGGGGGGTTATCTGTTGATACTGATAACAATGGTGGCATCCCTGTGACCTGTACCCTGGGATTTCCCTAGCTTGGCTTCTGTCATCCTGCACCCTTTCCCCAAAACCTCTCAGAATCCCAGAGGGGAAGGCCGCAGAGGCCTAGGGGGCATAAACTCCCTAGGTCCCAGACTGCAAGGAAGAGGTGAGATACTGCGGCTGCAGCAAGTCCATCACACAAAGCATGTGTGGTGTCCCAGTCTTGCTCTGCTGGTGAGTCGAAAGCTGGACTCTCTGTGGCAGGGTCCCCCTTCCATAGGAGGCTCTGCTGGCATCCACTTGACTCTAGGGAATGCCATTGCTGGTAGGCAGTGTCCACCATCCCCACCCCTAGGAGCACCTGAGAGTCTGTATAGCAATGACTTCAGAAGTCCCTGTAGTGGACAGTGGCTGTTCTGCTTTCTACCCTAGAACAGATGATGCTGGGCTAAGGGGAGCTGCCTGGCTAGGACAAAGGTCTATCTTCTGAACAGCAATGACAGATATCCTTAAGCCCCAGGCTGAGGGCACAATGTGGAACAGGTAGGTGCCAGGTCTCCCTGCACTGTACAGAGGCCACGAACAAGTGAACACAAAGAAAGTGCACAACAGTCAGAGGGAACATGCCAGGCTGAGGGCATAGCACAGGAGGGGGCACACTTGGCAGCCCACCATGGGCAGAGCCAAGGGAAGAATTGAGGTCCAGGAAGCAAAAGGAGGAGGGAGGACACAGGGCAGGCACTTGGGTTTTATAGACAGAGTACTGAGGCAGATGTGGGAGGACAGACCCTGGTACATGAGTGTCAGGTGCACACACTCATTCATGCTTTGTGTTTTTCTGTGTTTGAAGTCTTTCATAAAAACAAGGACGTGGGCTAGAAAGATGCTCAGTGGTTAAGAGCTCTCACTGCTCTTCCAGAGGTCATGAGTTTAGTTCCCAACATCCGTGTTGGGTGGCATACAACTGCCTATAACTCTAGCTCCAGGGGATCTGACATCCTCTTCTGGTTCCCACTGGCACCCCTACATACATGGCAGACACACACATATGCAAGCAAATTAATAAAGACTTTAAAAATTATTTTATTTTATGTGTATGACTATATTGCCTGCATGTATGTGAGTGCACCTGTGTCATACAATGTCGTGGAGGTCAGAGGAGGGCTTCAGATTCCCCTGGAACTGGAGTTAAGGACGGTTTGTAGCCACCATGTGGATGCTGGGGATCAAACCCAGGTCCTCTGCAAGAGCAGTCAGTGCTCTTAACCACTGAGCAATCTCTCCAGCGCCAATAAAGACATTTTTTAAAAGGCAAAACAGAAACACAGAGATGCCCAAAAGGAATAAACACCTCCACTACTGATGAGGAAAGAGCTGGGCAGGGATGGTGCTTGGGACTTGGCGGCCAGTAAGGAACCTAAGTGCTAGGAGGACAGAGATGAGGGACAAGCCATGGGGTGGCAGGCTCCCTGAGCCTGAGCCAGGCTGTCCACTATCTATGCTGTCCCATAGCCCTGCATCAGCTCAGCTGATTGGCAGTAGCCTGAATCATATCAGAGTGGGAACACCTCAACAGCTGTCATGGTAGAACCTAGTCTTGGGGACACCAGGGCCTGGAAAGGCAACTGCAATCTAAAGAATGAGGAAAGGGACTGGAGTGATGACTCAGTGATTAGGCGTACTGGCTGTTCTTTCAGAGGACCTGGGTTTGATTCCCAGCACCCATATAGCAGCTGTGGGCATTGTACAACATAGGTGCACATATACACATGCAGGCAATACACTCATACATATAAAATAAAATAACAAAATAATAAAATAAAATAAATACACGAGGAAAGGCAGGCTGGGGTGCAGGGAGCCTAGAGGGAATAGCAGCACAAGGAAATGAAAACCTTTCCCACAAGTCAATACAACAAAGTTTCCAAGTTCTCAAGGCTCATGGATGCTAAGGAATATGACCTAGAAAATCAATAAGGAGAAGAGGATCAGTGGGTTTTCAGGTGAAATAAAAATAAGACCTAACTAGTATGCTTGGAGCATTTTTCAGTAAGTGTAGGATCCTTAAGTAAGGAATAGGTAAAATATTATTAAATAAATTTGACTTTTAAGAAGTAAATAAAACAGGTATTTCTTTTTAAATGTCACATTTCTTGGGCATGAAAAATACAGTCATTTAAATAAACAACAACAACAATAAAAAGAAACCCAAGACCAACTCCAGTCTGGATAGTAGTGAAGAAAGAATCGATGAAGTAGATGACTCTAAAGGACACTGAGAAGACACAAACATGGCAGAGACAGGAAGGCCAAGCAGGGGCCACGAAGTCAAGATGGGAGAATGGGAATGCATCACCAAAAGGATGCTAAATGTCTCCTCCAGAACCAGACCAGTCCTGTCCCCGGCAGGATTAAGATACAGTATACCAGCATCACCACTGATCTGCAGAGAGTCACATAAAGAGAAAATCCTGGATAATGCCAGGAACACATGATGGAAACACCATAAACAGTGATAATATCACTATTCCATTAGCAAAGAGAAGGCAGGAAGTGTGTGACAAACCCTATTTACTAAAAAGGCCAAGGTCAGGGCTGGGGATGTAGCTCAGTTGGTTGAGTGCTTGCCTAGCATATATGAGGACTTGGGTTTGATCCCCACCACTGCATAAGCTAGGTGTACTGGCACATGCCTGAAGTCCCAGCACTTGAGAGAGGTGGAGGCAGGGGATTGGATGTTTTGGAAGTTCAAGTTCATCCTCGGCTAGCAAGTTTGGGGGATGGCTATAGCTGAGTAAGTGCTTAAGTCCCTCTGCTGGCATTGACACTATGATCTGGAAGGGTGTCGCTGCATTGAGGATAAGAATGGCTTCAACTGGAGCCCACATCATCCATAGTCAGAATTTGAGAGAGCAGCCTCTCCTCAGATACTCAGACAGGGACTTCCTTGGAGGCCAGCAGGCAGTTGCTGACTAGCTCACAAGGCCTGGACTCAGGGACCATTTACATGGAACTTTAAAAGTAATGCTCACAGGTCCAGTGGACAACTGTCACAACCCAACCTTAAAAGGGGCACAGTCTAACAGGGCGTGGTGGTGCACACCTTTAATCCTAGCACTCGGGAGGCAGAGGTAGGCAAATATCTTTGAGACTGAGGCAAGACTGGTCTACACAGCAAGTTCCAGTCCAGCTGGGGCTACAGGGAGACCCTCTCTAAAAATCAAACAAAAATAAAGGCAAAGACAATAATAAAAAGGACCACAGTATAGAGCCAGCCAGGAACAGTGAAGTCAGTCCATGTGTGGCAGATACACCGACACCTGCAGAGAGGCCTTTGGGTCACCTCTTCCCAAGACCAAGGAGACTTGAGGCAGGCTGAGTGGAAGGTGATGAAGCAGTCCCTGAAGATGGGTTTTCAGAGAGAGAGAGAGAGACAGAGAGAGACAGAGACAGAGAGACAGACAGAGAGACAGAGACAGAAAAAGAGAGACAGAAAGAGAGACAGAGAGGTTCATGGCCTCCCCGACAGGCCTTGGCAGGCTTGGGGCAGCGGTTCCTGAACACATGACTCATCTTAAGTCCAATAAACTCTTGGTCTTGCCAGTAGCTTTCATCTGCTCAGGGCTCCTCTGAGGCTGCCCCCTCCCCACTGCTGCCTAGAGTCCAGAAAGGGCCTAGCAGGCTGCCAGCCCCAGCCATCTATGTAAACACTCCAACTCTCCAGTCACACTTCAGAGCAGCAAAGAGCAAAATAGGCTCCAACACTGTGCCTGCCTCTTGTAACATATTTTTGCAAGAACTATAAGAGCAACCTTCTTATTCATAAGACTACATGCTCAGGGGAAAATTGCCCCCCAGGCCTTTCCAACCCATGGGGAAGAAGGAGGCAACCAAGGGGTTTCACACCCAGAGGCGCCCCCCTCCTCCCGCCAGACCTGCACAGCTAGTCCCCTTCCTGGCCACCCCACCCCCAAGGCACTGGCCCTGTCCACCTCAGCACCTGCCCTGTGATCTTGGCATCTTAGTGCCTCCCTGATCCCTGGCTTCAGGTGTCAGCAACTCCAAACAAATGCAGAGTTGCATGAGTTTAGAACCCAGTGGGACTGTCTTAGGGGCTTGGGGACACACAGGCCAGCCTGGGAATGAGAGGGGAGGTTAGCAACAGCCTACAAGCTCAGGAACTGCGTCTTGGAAAGGCTGCTGGAGGCACAGCTCTGGGCAAAGGCCCTTGGACCCTCCCTCACCTGGGACTGCAATATCAGGCCTCCCCATCCTTTATGTTTCTGACTCCAGTCCTGCTTTGCTGAGGATGGGCCTGGAGTCAGACCTGCCCATCCTGCATCCCCTTCTTCAAACACACTCCACTTCTAAAGGCAGCCTGGGTCAGGGCAAGGGGGAAATGAAGCAGGTGTGGGCCTGTCTAGTACAGCAGCAACCGGGAGGTCAGGACTGCCCAGTGTTGAGCAGGACCTCAGATAGGTTACTATGCCTTAAAGATATTTTAGGATTATTTCCACTACCAGCCCACTTTTTCAGAAACCTGGACCTTGACTGGGACCCAATAGTGG
The DNA here is from genome assembly GCF_000622305.1 of Nannospalax galili. Classification (NCBI taxonomy): domain Eukaryota; kingdom Metazoa; phylum Chordata; class Mammalia; order Rodentia; family Spalacidae; genus Nannospalax; species Nannospalax galili. The sequence continues at coordinate 724,674 of NW_008358090.1, read as the reverse complement.
CTTGCGGTCATTGTTGCTACTGGAGACCCCCCACCGCGCCCCATCCCACCCTGCCACACATTCTGTCGCTCAGCAATATCCCCAACACATGACTTTGGGCACCCGGGGCCCTGGCCCTCATCACCCTGAGATGAGCCGCTGGTGGCGGGGAGGGGAGAGGCCCACTCCAGGGAAAGTTCCAGGGCGTTCTGAATCCCTCTTAAGAGATGGCCAGAGGATCTGCGGACCTGAGGACATAAGTGTCCCACCGCAGCCAGGTGGCTTCCCAACCGGCAGAGGTACACCCGAGCTCCCCGCTCCCTGCAGGCAGTCGCAAGGACCCCAGAACCCCCAGGGTGTCTGTATGTGCCTAGGGCTGGCACCACTCTGCCCTCCGCCCAAGGACCTGGGAGCGCACGCTGCAGCCGCAGCCCCCAACAGTGGACCCACCTCGCTTGCCAGACGTCCAGACACCTGCACAGCGCCTTCCCACCTCCCCTTGCAGCCAGCAGCTCCCGTGGCCTCTTTGCCGGCCCAGTCTGCAACCCTCCAAGGAATTGGGGGCGAGCGCCCCAAGGCGTGAGCCAGAGAGGTCAGACCCAGGAGGGCGGGGGCCGAACGAGACTATCTGGGTGCCTTGTGGCTTCTAATCAGACCTAGGTACGGTGGGTGGCCTTCGGGTCTCCGAGGCCGGTGGACTGAGAGGGGAAGGGGCGGAAGGGTGCAGCCCAGAGTTTGGGTAGCAGACCCGAGAGGGGTTGGGGCAGAGGCAGGTGAGCCCCGCGGGTGTCCAAGGAAGCGTGGGGACCCGGCGCACCGCAGGCAGGGGGCGAGTGGCGGGACCCCAGGCACCAGCTGCAATGGAGACATCCTGAGGGAAGGACAGACAGACCTGAGCGAGACCTGGCGCGGAGCGGGGCGCCCGTGCAGGAGGTAGATGGCAGGCGGCAGCAGCGGACACTCAGCTGCCTGGTGGCGCCCTCGGGCTTCGAGCGCTCTGTCTCTAAAGCTCTGGGAGCTCCGCGGGGAAGCAAGGCAGGGAGTGGAGGGTGTGTGTGTGTGTGTGTGTGTGTGTGTGTGTGTGTGTGTGTGTAGGGGGCGGGGCGATGCTAGCGCCTGGGTAGGACGGAGAGGGCGGGGTAGGGTGGGGATGGGGAGGGGAATGAGCTCCTGTGGGTGGGGCGAGTGAAGGGGTTCTAGAGATGAGTAAGGGGTTCCCTGGGCAGTGGGGTCGGGTTGCATGCTGGAGTGGGTGGACTGATCCAGGCAACTTCATCTGTCTAGCTCTTGGCATGCCCCAAGCAATGTCCACTCATCCTGTCCTTCTTGAGAACCTTTACACAGCCTTGTTCCATGCCCCATACCCATCCTCTTTCCAACCACTCTGAGGTGTGGTTGGGAGCTTGCACCTTTTGTCCTGAGTGCATCAAAGGGTTGAAAGGCACCCCCTCTGGTGCCTGGAGAGCCTGAGAAGAAAGAGGAGCCTTCACTCAGAGAGAAGCCTGGTGACCTATATAGGTGATTCTGTGGTAGGGTGAGGAAGATGGAGAGGAGGTATTTGGAATCCCCAGGACAAGATGGGCCCCACAGGCAGGGTTGAGCCTGAGAGTCTGTACTTCCCACCTGTTCATAGGCCATGGGATGTTACTCACCAAGGAGTTAGTGATTTAACAAGAGTTAAGTGCCTCATCTGAAGCAGAAAGGCTGGGAGGGTAACTAGACAGCTCAGGTCCCGTGGATCAGTCCCCAGTGCCTTCTGATCCCCAAGTCCTGCAGCCCCACCATAGGAGAATTGAGATGAGATACACCCAGATAATTCCAGGACCTGAGCCAGAGAATGTGGGGAGCTGCCACATACTGCTTGACCCCAGCTGGGGACAGCTCAGAGCTCAGTTTGATCAGGTTCCTGTAGGACCTGATCAGGTGGGGCCTGGATATCTGTCTATCTTCTATCTATCTATCTATCTATCTATCTATCTATCTATCTATCTATCTATCTATCTATCATCTATCTATCTATCATCTATCTATATCTGGATATATATATATATATATATATATATATATATATATATATCCCCGTTCAATACTTTCTCCATGGGACTTGGATTTGGTTTGTGATGGAGGGGGCTCTGCCTCCTAGCAAGTGTCATTGTCCCTAGTGCTCACAGTACCCTTTCCTAGTCAGACTTGTACCCCATATTCAAGAAGTTTCTCACCTCTCCCCCAGCCCGAGGCTCCATCTCTTTGGTGGCTGTCAGCTTCTCAGATGGCCTGCACAGATTCTGGCACACAGACACTTTCTCTGTTCTGCAGGTTCTCTGGGGTGGGATGGTAGTTGGCAGCCTACTGTTCCCAAGAGTTAACATATGCCCTTCTCTGGTGTCCTTCAGGATACATCAAAGCAGGTTGAACCATCTGGGATACTCAGGGTCTCTGCTGGAAGCAGGCATGGCCTGTACTGGGGGCCAGATGTCTCCAGGTGGTACAGGGCTTCTGGGCTGCAAGGTGGCTGTGTGGGATGAGATTCTAGGCCAGGGTCCAGAGGTATATTCTTCTAGGTTCTCAGGCTAGGAAGGTAATCAGGCCAGCAGTCAGACCAGCCCTCTCTTCATCTAAGTAGGAAACCATTTCTGAGCACTCCTGGTGTTAACCTGCATTCCTAGTGAAGTATATATACCTGGGGGACAAAAACAGAACTGCCCTGATAGCTCAGCATGTACCAGAGAGGTGATAAACAAAGAGAAAAAAAATTAATGTAGAAAATTTTAGATTGTGATAAATACAGAGATGATCAGGTTAACAAGAAAACAACAGGCCCAGATGAGGAACTGGGGGCCCCAAGGTGGCCCTGACTCCTCTGCGAACAGGTAAGGCAGAGACTTAGGCAGACAGCAGCAGGTATAAAGGCTTTGAGACAGAGAGAAACCCTGTGGGTGGCTAGGCATGTGAGCCATGTACAAGTGGTGGCATTGGCCTGACTTCCCTCACTACACCATGATGATGGCTCTACTCCAGTCCTGCCACTGTCCAGAATTCATGTTCCTCCTCCCATCTGCTGCCTGTCCCCAGCCCTCTCATTCACCTACACTGCTTGATGTGGCCATGTCCAAGGGGTTGGACAAAGCAGCCAGCAAGGCCTGGTCACAGAGGCTGCCCACATGCATGTAGGCTAGCCATGCCTCTTGACTTCCACATGGCATATCTGCTTTCCACTCACCTGGCCTGGGCTCTTCCAGCAAGGGTTCTTCCAGACAACAGCCATAGGCAGTATCCCTGACTCCGGAGCCTGTTTGTTCTACCAGCCCAGAACTGGACTCCCTCTGCTGACTGTTGGGATCCCCCTCAAGCCCCACCCCATTCCCCAGGCTGGTCTCAAACTGACCATATCCCAGACTCCATTATCAAGAAAGTGAGCCTGGCAGGCAGCCAGGATCCCATGTCCCCAGCTTGCTGGCCTCTGAGTAGACAAAGACTGAAGATACCTATAACTTAACACTTACAGCAGGCTGGCCCAAGCACATAGACCCACAAGACATTGCTTGGCCACACCAGAGGCAGGCTTCCTCTTGAAGCATTTCCCATTGTGGGAGATAGGATGAGTGGTAATGAGAGCTGGCTTCTGGCTGCCATCTAAACTAGAGGTGCTGCTGGTACAGCATTGTGCTGTATGAATGGTGGGTGTCTTGGGCAATAGAGCCACCTTGGAGTTGGCACAAGCAGGGCACAGGCTAGGTCAGATTAGACCTCGCTCCTAGAATCTCATAAGGATTAGCTCTGCATGTCAACCACCAAGAGGTGGATGACCAGGCCTCACCTCTCACCTCTAGCCTGTCACCCAAGGCAAGCCCTGTGCCAGCAGTCTGAGAATGATCTCTGTTCCCTCCCCAGCACAGGCCTTCTCCCACAGGGCAGGTTCTGCCCCTTCTCGATAATTAAAGGGTCACAAGAGACAAACAGGTCCCTTACTAGACACAGAGCCAGGCTGCAGAGAATCTGTGGGCTGGCTGTCCCTATGGGGGCTTAACACAAGAGCAGGAGTCAGCAGGCCAGGGGAGCCTAAAGGGCCAGGTCCCTAGAAGGATGTAGTTTCAAGACATGCTCAGCAAAGGGATCTGTCTCAAGGGTTTAGTTTTGTAGCTATCTGCTATACAAAGAGCTTGGTGCCTCTAGGTACTTCCCAATCCCTCCCAGGGGCTGGTTGCCAGTTCTAGCTGCTGGCTTTGCTCTCATGATGTCTTTATCCCTTTGACTGCCTGGCCCTGGCTAGTACTCCATTGAGCAGCTCCTGTGCAGGTGTGGGGGACAGCTGCCACCTTCACTCTATATCCTGGCCTGGGTCTGGAGGCTCCAGACCAGGCCAGATAAGGGCAGCAGGTAAGTAACAAGAGCTCCATCCAGGCCATGATCAAGAGGGCATGGAGAATAAGTCAGCCTTTCCCAGCAAGAGCAAGGACTCCGGTGCACCCGGCTTGAGCTCTCTGGCAATGATGCCCAGTAAAGAGGGGAGAAAGACAATGGCCTTGTGTACCAGAAGTCTGCTGTTCCCCGGAACACTCTGACAATCTCCTCATTATGCAGCAGTGGAAACTAAGGGCCCAAGCAAAGAGCCACATTGACTGAAGTTGTCAGTAAGCCATGTCCTCCTCTTCTGGGACCAGATGAGGGATCCTCCACACTGACTATCTTAAGGTCCTCAGTCATTGAACAGCTCTTCCTGGGCCTGGAGGCTTCAGAGTCAAAGCAGTCTGATAGAGAGAGCTCTGCCCACAGGGCAAGTCCAAAAGACTGTCCATCTACTCTTCAGGCCCTACCTGGAACCTTATACCTACCTGCCCAGACTGAGTTCAGGAGGAAGCTGGAGGCTGGGTCAGGGCCCCTCCTAGGTCTGCCCTGCTTCCTATATGCCTCTTTCTTATCTCTGGGGACACCTGAGTTCCACTGTACCTGCACACCTCAGCTCTCACCAAGGCCAACGCTTCCAGCATCAGCACTGGGACCCCCACCTTCCTCCCAGTTTTCCTGCCCCTTCCCTTATCTCTGGTCCTCCTCTTTCTGCCATCTCATGCTCAGACAGATAAGAGCACCACCATGTCTCTACTTCCCCACAAAGACTCTGGAATTCCACTGTCAGGAGTTGCTGGCATCCTGGGCTGCAGGGTGTTATGTAAAGGCAAAGAATCAAGAAAGGCACACTCCATTTTAGGCAGGATACCTGGACCTCCTAGGCCCTCCTGGAGGTGATCTGGTCACTGGAGGCTCACCTCCCCCTCCTGAGTGACTTGTGCTTTGAACAGGAACACCTTACCTTAGGCCACTCTATCCAGGAGGATCAAACAAGGTGAGGCCCGCTTGGGGACACTGAAGAGGACCAGCCCAGTGGATTAGCACTGCCGGGAGTCATGGCAACGAGACATAGCCTCATAGTCTCTCCAGGGATGGTTTCAGGCCCTGCTTGTGGGGACCCTTATTTCATCTGAAACCCACACCCATGACACCCCCTGTTGGAGGCTGCCCAGTGACTTTCACATACAATTTCCCCACAACCCCTGTCTAGGAGAAGCCTGGTTGCTTTGAAGCTCTGTGATTATTCAAAAGCAATGGAAGCTGACTCCAACTAGACACTCTGGGCCTTTTATTTTCCTCCTGCCTCCTGTTACCTCTCCCAGTTAAGCTTTGGACCAGCTGTATCCCATGCCTAGAGCACCCCATTTCCCCAGATCTTCCTCTAGGAAGACTTTTGGCTGCCCCACACCGTGTCTCTGTTCCCTGCAGACATCCTGGGGTCTGGTGCATAGCATTCACCCAGTAAACACTGGCTAGCTTACTCCCAGGCTTCAACCCCTGGGGTGGGCAGGAAGGCCCAAGTAGGGAGAGGGAACAAAGGAGATCAGCCTCATGTGGGGCCACCACAGTGAGTTACCACCCACTCAACCTCTGGGACACTCCCTGCCAGGCTCCCAGCAAGAACTGATGATCACATGGGTACGACACTATGGACTGCATCTCAGGAAGGGCTATGAGGATGTCTTAGCACCATAGGGTTCTTGTGGAATGTCTCCAAGTGTGGAGGGCATCATGTAGTCTACAGATTTCAGCTGGGGAACTGGTCAGTAGATAGTTTCTCTAAAGGCCTTCTGAGAGAGGTCTAGGCAGGCAGAATTTAGTGTCCACCCAGGGGCCAGACAGACAAGGACCCTGGAATGTTCTGAGATCTGCTCCTGGGAACCTCTGGGAGACAGGAACAGCTGATCCTCCTAGCTGTGGCCTCAAGCCCCAGTAGGTGTACCTCCCCCTGTTAAAATGGGACATCTTAAAATACAGCTTCCCAGGATAGTGGCCTTCAGAATGTGAGGTAGGGCTAAGCCACCCAGGAAGACTATATCCAACCCATCTGTACCCTTCAGAGGGGCACTGCCCAATCCTTGGAATCCCTGCCCATTTGTTTCTCCTGCCACCCCATGCTGCAACTGTCCAATCTTGGGCTGATGGACCAGTTGAGGGGCCACTGGAAATAAAGGGACCTCAGTAGGGAACATTGCTGGAACCCCTGAGCATGGTGTCAAGTCAGAGTGAACAAGAGCTACCACCTCAGCCTCTCCCATGACTACTGGCCAGAGCAGGGCCTGGGTTAGTACTGGTTGTCTGGCAGATACACCAGACCTGCTCAGGATCATCTGTCCACTGATAGTCAGGAAATTGTCTGTTAGGGCCCATTTCCAACCTAGACCACAAGCTGCATGTCTGCACATCACTCAGAAATCAGAGGCACTTCAGGAGCAACCAACAGCATTCTGTTGCAAAAGTCCTGATGCAGACAGTGTTCTATATTCTTATATAGCCCTACAAGCCCCTCTGTCTATCCTGCTGCCCAGGCAGACAGGCTCTGTTTCTCCCATATTGGCCTCTCCTGGGGTATAAGGGTCTTGGATCCCATCCTTGCCAAGCATAAGGCCTCAAACCCCCCAGAGATGTTCTCTGTGCAGCCACTGCCCTACCTCCAATGGGGTGGCACAAGACCCATCAGTGCAGGTCTATGGCCAGGGAAGATGGCAGTAGCTATATGGTGCCCAAGTCAGATAGGAGGAGCTGGCTCACATTTGCAAGCCCAAGATTCTGGGGACTCCGGACTCCCTTTGGGAACCTTGAGGAATGTGACCAGATGTCCTCATGCCTGGAACATAGCTGGACTGAGTCCCCCATGATACGCAGCCTCCTTGGCAGAAGGAAAGGCTGTGTTCTCTGGATCTGGAGTAGGGGAGGTGCCCCCTTGCCTTCCTGCCCTCCTCCAAGGCTTGCATTTCATATTCAAGGTACATTTTAATGTTGACTCATTTGAAGTTTGTTTAATTCAATATTTATGAGCCCCAGACAGACCAAAGGAACATGTTTCCCTTGATTTGTTCACATCAATCAACCATCAAATCAATAAAATAAAAGTCCACCGGATACAAGCAGAACACTATCTTTTCTAATAAATTAGAATTCAGCAATTCATCAACTTATTTAATTTCATTTCAATCTGAAGGGCTAATCGCACTGGGGACAGAATTCTTCAACAAAGAACAAGTTATTAAGCAATGGATGTGCAGAGCATGGTGCTGGTTTCTTGGCTTCTGGACTTCCAGGGACAGCAGCCTGCAGAGAGGCAGAAGTAAGGCCACAGCCCAGCACCCCTTCCCACCTGTGGCTCATGGTAGGACCAGCTGCCTCCAAGTCTACATCTGACTGGTTCTTACTGCATTTTTAAAAAGCTTTTAGGGGCTAGAGAGATGGCTCAGCCATTAAGAGCACTGGGTGCTCTTACAGAGGACCTGGGTTCAGTTCCCAGCACCCACATGGCAACTAACAACCATCCGTAACTCTAGTTCCAGGGGATTCAATGCCCTCTTCTGACTTCTGCAGGCATTGCACAGCATGGGTACATTTACATATATGCAGGAAATACACTTATATATGTAAAATAAAAATAATAAAATATTTTAAAAGCTTTTAGTTAAGGTACAAAACAATGGGTTTCATTATCACATTCATACATATCATTGTACCTTGATCTTATTTACTCCCTACTGCCCTTCCCATCTTTCTTCTCCCTTCTGCTATCCCCCCTTTTACCCCCAAATAGCCTCTCTTCTACTTTCATGCATATATATATGCATATGTATATATCAGGATATGCTTCTCTCTAAATCTTGTTTTACTTTACGTTCTGATCTTATATTCTGTCCATTTCCCCGCAATGTCACAACTTCTTTCTTCATTATGACTGTGCAAATTTGAGTGGATATATAAACCACATTTTCTTCATCTGTTCAGCTGTTGATGGACATCGAGACTTGGTCCATTTCCTGCCTATTGTAAACAGTGCAGTAGTCAACATGGACACACAGGGATCTCTGTGCTATGCTGTCTTCTGCCATTTTATGCATAGGACAGTGGTTACTGGACTGGGAATCTGCCTGGTATGGCCTCAACCTTACATAGTCATCTGCAAAGACTGTTTCCTAATATGGCCACCCTCACAGGTTCTAGACGTCCAGGCTTCAGTTTATCATTTTGGGGGAGGGGGATACAATTCAATTCACATACAGGCCTTCGAATCCTGGGGGATTCCATTCACCTCTGGCCTTGGTGACACCCACTCACCAGATACCCCTCCTTAGAAAGCTCCTGTCCAAGCCTCACATACCCTTCCATGCTGTGGCCCCAAGATGAGAAAGGGCTAGCTGCTTCCAGTAGAGACAGAACCAGAAGAGGTGCAAGATTGACTGTACCTGCCAGATTGCTGAGCTCCTTGAGAGAGACTATTCTGGGGCCCCCAAGGGGAAGGATAGACTTTTTGTTGTCTATTTAATCTAAGGCAGGCCCTAGATCTGAGCATGCCCAGTGGATGTCCCTAGTCTTGGCAGGAATTGAGCTTGGCCTCATGGGCAACTGGGCAGTATCCTCAGTCTAAGGAACAATTCATCTACATGTTAGCCCAGCAAGCCTTTTAATGGTTCTTGGTGTGTTGAAGAGTCACCACCTGGAGCTAACTAGAGGGCTCACTGGCTACTTACTGCCAAGATGGACAACCTGAATTCAATCCCTGAAACCTACATGGTGAAGAGAACCAGCTTCAGAAATCTGCCTTCTGGCTTCCACATGTATACCATGGCATGCAAGCACACACATGTACACACATACACCCCAAATAAGTAAAGTTTAGGGCTGGCGAGATGGTTCAGTGGTTAAGAGTACTGGCTGCTCTTGCAGAGGACCTGGGTTCAATTCCTAGTGCCTACATATGGCTAACAATAATCTGTAACTCCAGTTCCAGGGGAACTGAATCCCCCTTCCTGACCTCTGTGGGCGTTGCATGACACGGGCGCACTTACATACATGCAGGCAATACATTCATACACATAAAATAAAAATAATATGGGCTGGAGAGATGACTCAGTGCAGAGGACCCAGGTTTGATTCCTAGCACTCACATGGCAGCTAACAACCATCCTTAACTCCAGTTCCAGGGGAATCTGAAGCCCTTTTCTGACCTCCATGGGCACTTACATGCATGCACGTAATACACTCATACACATAAAATAAAAATAATAAGGGGCTGGAGAGATGGCTCAGTGGTTAAGAGCACTGACTGCTCTTGCAGAGGACCCAGGTTCAATTCCCAGCACCATATGGCGGCTATGAACCATCCTTAACTCCAGTTCCAGGGGAATCCGAAGCCCTCTTCTGACCTCCAGGACGTTGCATGAGACAGGTGCACTCACATTCATGCAGGCAATACACTTATATACATAAAATTAAAAAAATAAATAAGCCAGGTGTGGTGGTGCATGCCTTTAATCCCAGCACTCAGGAGGCAGAGGCAAGTGGATCTCTGTGAGTTCGAGGCCAGCCTGGTCTCCATAGCGAATCCAGGCCAGCTGGGGCTACAGGGAAAAGAAGAAAATGAAGAATTATTGGTTACTGAATAGTTTCTGTTTAGGGGAAAAGTTCTAGAAATAGGTAGTGATAGAGGCACAATAATGTGAATATAATGAATGTAACTGAATTTTGTGAAATAGAAATTAAAATGTTAAATACTGTTTAACATGTTAATTTTATTACATTGTATTACTAAATATCATCCTTGTGGCTGGGAGTGGTGGCTCACATCTTTAGTCCTGGCACTTGGGAGGCAAAGGCAGGTGGATCTCTATGAGTTCAAGGCCAGCCTGGTCTACATAGCGATTTCTAGGCAAGCTGGGGCTACAAAGGAGACCCTGTCTCAAAAAGACCAAAAAAAAAAAAACATTTTTTTAATTTTAAAAAGGCTTTAAAAAAATAAGTAAAGTTTTTGTTTGTTTGTTTTGTTTTGTTTTGTTTTGTTTTGTTGGTCTTTTTGAGACAGGGTCTCCCTGTAACCCATGCTGGCCTGGAACTCACTATGTAGGCCAGGCTGGCCTTGAACTCATGGAGAGCCGCCTGCCTCTGCCTCCTGAGTGCTGGTATCAAAGGTGTGTACCACCACACCTGGCTGTAAAGTTTTTGTTTGTTTGGTTGGTTTTTGTGGGGGTTTTTTGTTTGTTTTGTTTTTTTTTAAAAAAGAGGGGGTTGGAAAGATTGCTCAGCAGCTAAGATCACCAGCTGCTCTTACAGAGTACCCAGGTTCAGTTCCCAGCACCCACATGATGGCTAACAACCATTCCTAACTCCAGTTCCAGAAAATCTGACATCTTCTTCTAGCCTCTGCAAGCATTGCATGACACGGGTATACTTATATACATGTATGCAAAACACTCATACACATAAAATAAAAATAAATAAATAAATAAAAATTTAAAAGAGCTGCCATCTGGGGCTACAAGCTCAGCAGGTAAAGCAGTAGCAGCTCAAGTGTGAAGACTGGAGCTTGAACTGCCAGCACCCACGTAAATTCCAGTGCTGGTAATCCCAACACTCTGGAGATAGAAACAGAGTAAACTAGGCCAGCTAGATTAACTAGTCAAATTCATTCAAGTGAGAGACCCCTGCCTCAATATATAAGATGGAAGGTACTTGAAGAAGATACCTGATGTTGATCTCTGGCCTCCAAACACATATAGCCACACATACGCAAACACACATATATAAATAGATACATGTCCCCCTACCCGCAAAGCCTCCATTTGTGACCTCTGGGTCCAGAGACCACATGGGAAATGTCCTGATAGCTCACTGCCTACCACACAAGATTAGGGCTGATGACAGGCCTGGTATACCCCACTGTCCTCCCATAGTTGCCCATATTTCCCAAATGCTCTCCATCTTGGGTGATCAGAAGAGGAGGTCCTGGCCATTGAAGCTGGAAGTGGCCACTGAGAGTATCAGTGCTCCCCTAACCCTCCCTCCTAAGTCCCTGAGATTTGGATGTGTCCTTGTCAATAATCTATCTGCTTGTCTGGAAGACCAGGAACATAGCCAGCCTGACCTGGTTGGCAGTCTCTAGCCATTAACTACAGAGGTGAGCCAAATGTGCTTCTTTGAGGCCAAATGCCAGGACCTGATTTTTGAGGTCTTCCCCTACTTCACCTGACTCTAGGGCCTCAGGCCTTTCCAGGCCTGCAACTGTTGGGATCAAGCAGCACCAAAAATGAAGAAAATGGGGTCCGTAGTGAGCTCCATGCTGAGGCCTTTATGAATCATTCTGCCTCATCCTGTGAGGGAAGAGGTGATGCTGCAGGTGGCCAGACATGGGAAGCTCAGGTAGGTGCAAGCCAAGCCTTCAGCCACACAGCTGAGAGCAGCAGGGGATGCTGGGACCTGAGTCTGCACCCAGGTGTCCATCACATTTTGAGTCAGGGGCTCTGGCATTGACAAGACTCTGCCAGCAACTCTAACGACATGTATATCCTGGTTTCAGGACATAGTGGTCACCGGGATCCTGGAGGGTAAATGTGACACATATAGAAATTCTCCCAGAGCATGGGCTCCACAGAAGTGACTCTGATGAGCTCACACCAAGAGGGGGCATCTACAAGAGTATATGAGTGTCAGTAATAATAGCAGAAGACCCAAGAGAGATCATGCAACAGGGAAAGATGATGACAGAGGTAAAAGTGGAGATAGAAACCAACACAGGCACATACAAAAGCCCAACAGACATGAAAAAACAGCAAGTAAAACCTTTCAGACAAGAAGTATAGTTGCATAGTCTAAAAAGCAGACCAGAGAATTAAGGGTATCTGGCAACAAGTCACTTGGTAGATAGCACAGGGCACAGCTGGAGGGAGACAGAGGCTGAGCCACCAGAATGTTCCTGTTGGTGACATTTTCCAGGGAGGCCTAGGATGACAATGATGAGTGAAGACTTAGGCTGAAACAGAGAAGGTTGGCAATGTCCGATGTCTGGGCTCCTGCTACTAACCTCTTTTGCCTTATGAAATGTAGAAAGAGATTCCTGAGGTCTCTCAGGGAGACGCAGGCATGAGGCCCAACAGGGACCCCTGACATTATGGAAGGAGGAAGGAGGCCAGCTGTAGGAACAGTTCCAGAGGTAGGAATAGCCAAGTGGAGCTCTTGGGGGCTCTCAGGTGGGGGGTGATAGGAGGGCAGGATATGGGCACTTAGCTATTCCTTTCTCAAAGACTGAGCCTAGATCCCTCTTCCCCTCCAAACCAAGCACGTAGGTAGGAAATATTTGAAGCCTTCATAAGCTCTGGGACCTGTACCCAGGCTTCAGGCTACTATACAGATTCTCACTACAATCTATTTCATGTTGACATTGTGATAATCAGCTGAAAAGACAAATTAAAACGTCATGTGAGGACAAATCACATGCTTGAGAGAGGATGGAGAAGGGGCAACCTGATAAGGGCTATTTGTCAATTCCTGTCCTCCAGTGAATCTATGCACTGGTTCCCAGACTCTTATTTTTTGAGACAGGGCCTCATGAAGACCACGCTGTCCTTGAACTCACTATGTAGCTGAGGATGGCCTTGGACTTCTTTTGTTTTTGTTTTGGCTTTGGTTTTGGTTTTGGGTATTGAGAAATGATCTCACTATTTATCCCTGGCTAGCCTCGAACTCACAATGTATACCAGACAGGCCTCCAACTCACAGAGATCCTCCTGTCTCTGTTTCCTGAGAGCTGGGATTAAAGGTGAGAGCCACTATGCCCAGCTGGCCTTGATCTTCAGATCCTCCTGCCTCCACCTTCTGAGCACTGGGGTTGCAGGCATATTCCACCATGCTGTTTATTTAGGTCTTCTCTTCAGGTCCTCTTTCTGGGACCCCCATTTTCCCTGAACCCAGACTGGGTGATACCCTAGCTCCTAGTCTTCCTCAGCACTGGGCTCCCTCCCTGGATCCTGACAGAGCAAAACAGGAAGAGTGGGGGAAGAAAGGACTCAGCAACCAGTACAGGACCCACCTCCAGGGTTTCCTAGGAGAGGAATGCAGCTCCCTCCACCTTCACTTAGGGAAATGGGCTCAGAGTGGATGGTGCACCCCACTCACCTGGCAGGGGCTGCCACTGCCTTCCCCAGCTGCTTTAGGGTCTCTTGTCTGGAGGCCTAGAGGGAGGAGCCTGAGCAGCAATGGAGGACCCCAGCTCAGCTTCCAGCTGGCCCTCTGGGTTCAGCCACGGGTGCCTCCATAGGCTAGCCTTTGGTGCCATCTGGTGACCATAGTGGTCACTGCATGCTGCTGCATTCACCAGAAAGGATGGAGCGGGGACAGGACAGTTCTGGGTCAGGTTGGTAGTCATACACTGAGGGTCTGGATTGGATAGGCCACACCACTTCCATCCATGGTCCTTCTTGAACTGGCTCAAGGGCACAGGCTTCCAGGCCAGCCAGTGGCCCCACACCCCCAGTGGTCAGAGCAGGGAATGACTTCCCAGCAGCTCCTGGTGTGCAGCCTTGTCTGATCATTCAGTTCCCCTGAGCCTTGATGTTCTCAGCAACACACCACCATAACTCCTCCAGATGCCCCAGGAGTGCCTGCCACTAGGGCCAGGTCAAACTTCTACAGTGTGTGCTGGGCCCTAAGAGACCCTACAGCCCTTCTAGGCAAGTCTGTTCCTGGGGTCCGCGTCTTTAGCCTTAGGCCCTCTATGTACATGGTGTAGACAGAGTAGAGGAAAGGTGAAACCAGTGTTTTTGGAGAGGGTGAGAGCTTCTCTACCCTCTCCTTGGGGACCTTCCCTAGTAGTACCCCTCAGATTGGCCTTGAGGGCAACACTGGCCCTCTTCAGCCTCTGTGGACACCCTGTCTAGGCTCAGCCTCACAGATAGCCCAGGTTCTTGAGCAGGTTGGGAAGGAGTCTGCTCCCACTCATCCAGTAGTAGTCAGACCCAGCCACGTCTTTCTTTAATGTTCCCCTGCTCTGACATCACCTTGCAAGGCTACAGCCACACCCCAGCCCTGGCTTACCCTGGCCTTGCTGTTTCCGGCATGTGCTGACAGCCCGGAAGGATGGGAACACACACTGACTCAGGATGTAATGGTCAACCCTCAGAGCAGAGCACAGCCTCACCAAGGCCCAAGTGTGTGACAACATCCCTGAGAAGATATTCCTAGGCTGCTCTGCTTGTTCCCATAGAGTTTAACCTGGTGCTCAAGGTGTGCTAATTATACCTGTCTGGCTGGGGTCCCCCCACCCCTGGCCCCTGTGGCCTTCAGAGTCTTCCCAGACCTGCTGCTGGGGATCCTAGCCCAGGCAGCCTCCTCTTTGCCCCTACCCTTCTTTGGCTCCCCTAAATCTCCTACCCAGAGAGGGAACGTTCCAAATCACCTTTGGCACCTCTGTCTAGCCCCTACCTCCAGGTTGCAGTTCCCAGTTCCCAGGGCCCATCTGCCTGTTGTGATCTGTCAGAACAGGCCACTGGAGGGCACCCGTACAGTTGACAAATGGTCATTGTACAATGCCAGTAAAATTGTCCCCACCAGCCTGATCAGGTCCCAAGATGAGCAGAGGGGTCCTCACCATAATGCCTCCTGCCTTAAGTTTAGGGTTTTCCATGTAGTGGTTGAAATCCCTGCCTTCAGGCCAAGCCAAGAGCCCAGAGAGGGCTCTGGCTTCCCTGACCAGCTGCCACAGTGTCCATTTGGGGATCTGAACCATGCCAGACAGATGATAGGGATTTCCTGCCTCCCTATGCTCCATCTTCCCTCCTCTGGTTCTGCTGCCCCAGAGAATGGCCAACCTGGCACACTGAGCCTCCCAGCAGCTTGCTGGCCACTCTCCAGACAGCCTGTGGACTCTAATAGCCAGGCTGGCCACACCTGCCACAGCAGCTGGTTCAAATCCCCAAATCCCAACAAACCAGCCACTTGGTCCTTCAGTAGCTGGACCAACACATCCTTGGCCCAGTAGTTGGGTTTGTCCATTGCTGAACCGGCTGTTGGGGCCCATCGCCAGGTGGGCAAGACAGATAACACCCAGCACCCTAGGTTCCCTACCCCAGTTCCATGTGTCCTCACTAAGTGTCTTCAGCCACCCTGGTAGGGAGGGAGGAGACCCCACAATGGTGTCCCTTCTGCAGTCCCAGCTTGTCTACTCCAGATCCTTGGGGCCCTATGAGATGTGACTTGCCATGGGAAGATGGGGCTATGCCTTAGTGGGATCTGTCTAGCACCCAACACCTGGATTGCTGAGTTTGCCATTTTTTACCTTTGCTGCTTCTGTACCTGCTTTTTGCTTTGCTGAATGTCAAGCAGTCAGAACCACACAAGGAGGTAACACCCTACTACCTACCCAGGGTCCCAGGAAAGTGGGGCTTTGTCCCCCTTCCCATACTTCAGAATGTAGAAGGTGAGACTGCCTGTCAGCTCTTTACCATGCCAGTGCTCTGTCGCTCTGAAAGCATTTACTGAGCACCTACTGTATGCGAATTTGTCTTTGTCTCTGAGGTAGACCGACTAAAGGGCTCAAGGGTAACAGCATGGTGCCCATAAAGGCATCCCTGGGTGTTCACTCACAGTGAGGTATTTTCCCCCTCAGCACCACACACACCTGCTGGGAAGCAGGCATTGCTCAGATTGGGGCAGCAGCTGTTACTGCACTCTGCTCAAAGGCTACAGGAATGGTTTACCAAACAGGCAGGGTGCCATGACCCTGAGCAGAGGTCTTCAAAGGACAGCTGGGGTGTCATCAAATAGGAAGCAGCCCCAAAGGAGCTATGACTGGGGTCCCTGGGCCACGTGGGGGTGTGGGAGGTGTGGTCTGGAGAGGCATACAGTCCCTCTATCCCTTTCCTCCTAACTGCCTTACCTCCCCCAGCATCTGCAGCCGCTGTAACTGAGCCCCTGTGGAGGCCCCCTGGGCTCTGGGCTCTCCTGGCTCCCAAGCCTCTGGCCCAGCTGTTGCAGGGGAGGCCTTGTCTGTCCTCCGGGCCAACAGCTGCAGGCCCGGAAACCCCCCCATCAGAGCAGAGCAGGTGTGCCTCCCCCAACCCCCACCTCTACCCACCCAGCCAGCCAAGGATGGATCCCAGTGTTACAGGGCCCCATCCCTCATCTACTCAGCTCTGGGGGGTCCTGGGCAAGCTCCTTATTTTTGGAGCCTCAGACCTGGAGGGAACACAGTGTCAGTAGAGCAGTGTCTGCTGCCTCCCCCACTGCCACCAGGATGAGCAGCAGCAAATAGACGGGGGCTCACATGGCCACAGTGTATGACCAGGTACAAGCTGATCCCTCCCTTCAGTTGCATCCCTCATGTCCAGACCCCATGGGGGCTCTGTCCCAACATAACTCCCTCCATCAAGGCCCTGATACCTCGAAGTCACTGTCCTCACTGGCTCTCTAGCCTGTGGCCAACGTCCACTCCACATGCCAGCTATGGCCAGGTGAGGGACCATTCACACCATTTGTGAACATTTTTCATCTGGAAGCTGCTACTCCCACCCCATACCCCAGGTTGCTCCAAGCAACCCATCCTGCCTTTGGAATGGCTGGAGCCTACATCCACCCCTGGCTGGCCCCAGCCAACATAGTATAGTTACCCAACTCCCTGACCTGAGGCTTCAAACTGGGAAGTTTTGGGCTTCCTGTCTCTGGGCTTTCTCTCACCCCATGCTCAGCTCTGCCCAATGATAACCCCCTGGACTCCCTTCTTCCAGCCTTTCCTCCCTCTGATCTCCCCTTCTCCCTGGCCTCCTAGTCTCCTATTCTCTCTGGCTTCTTCTCCCCTGCCCTCTGGGCCTCTCCTACCTGCCTACCTCACCCATGTGTCCCTGTTGTCCTCTCTGGCCCTCAGAGTCCTTTTCAGTTTATGCCAAGTCCCACGATCATAGTCCATCAAACCCTCTCAGGATGGAGACAGCTCCCTACCTGTACCTGAGCCTAGGAGGGGCCCACTGGTAGTGGATGACCTGAGAGGGTTATGAATAGAGACCTCTGTACAGAGAAGCTGGGTGTCCTGGGGGGGATGCTCCATAGTTGCCTTCCTACCACTAGTGCCTATGCTGGGGTAAAATATCCCCCAAATTCAGCCCCACTTGGAATTCTTACTCGGAAATGGGATCTCTGCAAATGTAACTAGCTGAGCTGAGATTGTGTTGGGATTAGATGACTCCCAACCCAGTGATGAACATCCTTGAGAACAACAGAGGCAGAGACTACAAAACATGGCCATATCCTACACACCCAAGAGGCCAGGGCACTTCCCCACAGCCTGGCAGGGAGCAGCCCTGCAGAGATCTGGGCTTGGGTGTTTCCTCCAGGCCCTGGAAGGGCATTGCTTCTGCTGATAAGGAGCCCAGGCTGAGCCACTCATTACAGCAACCTCAGTATTTTCACACAGGCTGTACTGCTGGCACAGGGTAGGGCAGAGAACTTGCAGGGACAGCAATAACCTCCATGGGCTCTTGGTGCCCAGTGTCCAGAACGTGGCAGGCCAACCTCAGATGTTCCATCAACCCCCTCCCCACACTGGCTTGTGGTCTCAGCCATTTCCCTATGATCGTTCCTCTAGGCATGACCTCTGGTAGCCATCCTAACCCCTGAGGCTCTGTCCCACCAGGAGCCTCCACTGTCCTTGAGTGGACAGCAGCACCTGAACCAGGGTTAAGACTGCATGGCCAGAAGGAATCAGAGCCCAGAGTTACATAACCCGGACCTTGGTCATGTGCTTCTTTGTCATTTGTACAAGAGGCTGACAGACTCAGCCTTAGCACTACAGACATCCAAGACCCATACTGAGGTCTAAGAGATTGGCCTGGAGATTGCAGAATGGAGTTGGGGGTATCAGCTTCCCAGCATCAAGTATAGGATAGGGGTCAGGAGTGCTGGGGAGGAGGGAAAACCTTGCTCTTCCAGACAGAGGCCCCTGTTGGCTGTGGGTAGGCTGGGAGGCTGACAGACTCAGCCTTAGCACTACAGACATCCAAGACCCATACTGAGGTCTAAGAGATTGGCCTGGAGATTGCAGAATGGAGTTGGGGGTATCAGCTTCCCAGCATCAAGTATAGGATAGGGGTCAGGAGTGCTGGGGAGGAGGGAAAACCTTGCTCTTCCAGACAGAGGCCCCTGTTGGCTGTGGGTAGGCTGGGGACAGACAGTGTGTGTGTGTGTGTGTGTGTGTGTGTGTGTGTGTGTGTGTGTGTGTGAGAGAG
>NW_008358090.1:625393-706062 GCF_000622305.1 Nannospalax galili | reverse complement strand
TGTAGGCTAACAGAGAGAGAGAGAGAGAGAAAGAGAGAGAGAGAGAGAGAGAGAGAGAGAGAGAGAGAGAGAGAGAGAGAGAGAGATTTCTCATTCCATCATTCTAGAGTCAAGATGGCTGCTTGTGGGGATGTGCTGAGGGTCACAAACATGCCAGTTCAGTGAGTGATGTCTACCTCAGTTTTATGCAGGAGCCATGCTAGAACGTGTTTGCTTCAGCTGGCTGAGAGAGAGGAAGAATCAGGTGACCACCTAAGATCCTTTCACCCCTTCTGCCCCAGATGAGGTGGCACAGAGACAAAGAACAGAGCCCGGGGATACCTAGAGATATCCAGGTGGGAAGGGTGGCCCAATGGCTTGGTCCCCAAGACATTGAGACTCATTGGATGTTACCTCAAAAGAAGAGGAAGAACCAGGCCGTGTGACACATCTGTAAACCCAGCACTCTGAGACTGAGGCAGGAAGATCAAAAGTTCCAGGCCAGCCTGGTTTACATAGTGAGATCCTGTCTCAAAAAGAAGAGGGGAAGAAGGAAGGTGGGGGAGGGAAAGAGAGAGGAGGAGGAGTATGGGAGAGAGAAAGGGGGAGGAGGAGGAAAGTGAGAGAGGGCAAGCGGGTGAGGGAGAAGGAGAAGAAAGAGGAGGAGGGTGAGACAGAAAGGGAGACAGGGAGAAGGAGGGGGGGGAGGAGGAAGTCATCCAGTTCCCCCAGTCTAGTCCTGTCCTGACTGGAATGATGGAGGCCTGGGCCAGACATGAATAATCAGGCAGACATGGTCCCCAGGCTGCTTTGGTCCTGCTTACTCCAAAGCAGAGTCTGTCTCCTATCTGTCACTGCCACATCCCTCCAGGCAGCCCCAGCCCCAGATCCATCAGTATGTTCCCACCAGGGACATCAGACACCTTGCTGAGCTTCCACTGGCTTCGAGGAGCCAGGGCTGCAGGCAGGTGATCATCTGGGTTGTGTTTCTTCCCTGGGATCTTCCAACATCTGGAGGTGTGATTTTAGCCTTGACTGGGTCTGGCTTTCTCATCACAGGAGCCTTTACTTCTGAGAGACAGTGCGGGTGGATGTTTATTTTATCACTTCCCTGGGGCAGAAGTTTAATATCTCAGCAGCAGGTTCACTTTGGCTCCTGGGGCTGTTGGTCCTTGGGGCTTCTCTTTTCCAGACCCCTGTGTGTCTGCACCGGGCTGGCCATGGATCATGTTTTCTCTTGAAAGAAATGGTTTTGCCATTAAGACCTTTGTCTTAGCTCGATTGTTCTACCATACCTCCTCACTGGCCCCAGCTGCCTGTGGCAGCAGCTGCATGGGCTCCACTGGTTCACGGTGGGTCTGCCCCAAAAGGCCAGCTGGGGCTCAGTAAAGGGTCCATCCAGATGTGATGCGCAGGCCAGGCTATCCCAGAGTAAAACCTGGACCCTGCACAGGCCTCTAGGCCCCTGCAAACACCCAGAGGCAGACCCTACCTCTCAGGCCAATTGACACTTTCAAGAATGAGCATGCATTTGACACTAACTGTATACCATGGGCTAGGTGCAGTCATCCCTAAAACTTAGCATTGTGCCCTTCTCCTTAGGGGTGGGATGAGGTGTTGGGAGGTGGTTCCTGGTATATTGTGTCCCCAAGCTGGCCTCCTGGTCTTCACACCCTAATCTGACATCTTTGCCTTTCTATAAGGAGACCAAGAGGCCAAGAAGTCAAGGACCTGACCAAAGGCCCACAGATGGCCCTCAAGACTTATTGCCATGGAGCAGGGCCTGCTGCTCACCTTTTGAACTGTTCCCTGGATGCCCTCCAATCTGGCCATCTCCAGAGATGGGAATCTGAGATCCCTGGTATGAAGTTCTTTTGTAGAATGTGGTCCTCTCAGCAAAACAGACACCATCTTCACCAGATCAGCTGTGCCTGCTTTCAAGAGACCATCATGAGTGGACATGTTGATTATTGAGTTTCCTCAGAGAAGAAAGAAGTGGGGAGAGTCACTGGACCTTCGCCTGAGATTCCTGCTGTTCCCCACAGCCATTTGTAAGCAATCCTGTTCTAATTAAATATAGAGTCTTGGGAGTTACTAGAGTATATAGGCTGGGTAGGTTAATTGAAGAGAGTCTTAGTATATTCAGCTATGGGAAGCCATCATTCATGCTAGATAGACTTCCCACTATGGCACCTTTGGGATCCCCCATACTCTTGTTGACAACCCTTCACCCATGCCATGTAAGTAAGCCCACTAAACTCATTGGTTCCCCATGGTGAACTGTAGTGGTGTGAGCTCCTGCCCTACCTTCAATCTGCAGCTCTTCTGGCTATCTCCAAGACTGAGCCAGACCCAGTGCCTTCAGGTCTGTTGGATTACCCACTGGGTTAGATATAGAGGTCAGACAGGGCTGGCTGTCTTGATGGTCAGAGGAGCCAGGTAAAAGTTTTCTCTTCTCTGTGCCTCCCATCTGCCAACTTAGTTCTAGCTCTACTTGTTCATGAAACCTCAGGTAACTCTACTCCCCTCTCAACCCTCTTCTTGAGGACTCCATAACTTATTGAACATGCAGTGAGTGACTATACTGCCACATCTCAGCTATCCTGGATACTGTGGTGATCCATGGGGACATATGGCATCTCATCCTTCCCAGTTCTGCCCAGATCCCAAGGCCAGTCCAATCTCTCTGCCCCTGAGGTTCCCCAGAACTGACAGAGGCTATGAGAGGCTGGGCAGAGTGGATAGAAGGGTTGGCAAGAGCCAGACATCCAGAGCGCCCACCCTTCAAAGTGCACATGACCCTAGTCTCTAGGCCTTTCCCTGCTCTTACAGGGTAAGTGCTGTGGGCTGTGGTGCTGGCACAGGCCTGCCTCACTTGGCCCATCGACCACAGCTACTGCAGCTTGTCTCAGACACCCTGGTAATGCCAACCACTACTGTACACTGACCAAAAGCAACTACCCTGGGAGAAGCCACGGGGCTGTTGACCACTGCCAGGGATGGTCTCCCACCTTTTCATGTCCCTGCACTGCTTGTAGATACAGGCCCTGACACTTGACCCTGTATTCAGGACTCAGTGAGGAATGAGAGGGGCACCGTGAAGAGTGCCCTTCCTGCTTCGGCCATGGAGCATCCCTATGCCCTTAAGACATATGACCCTCCTGCCCCCTGAGAAGTGTCACCCCCAGCCTGCCTCCCTCACCTAGACTATGCCTTAGCCACCTCAGGAAACACCTAGTGGCAGCTGGTCCTAACTCCTTTTAAAGCCCATACTGGATTCCATCACCTTATGTCTCCCCTCCCTCCCCTTCCCACACATGTGTGAGCACAGCTGTGGCCCCAGACTCAGGAGGAAATCCTTGGCTTTGCACTGGCCCTGAGGACCCTGAACATGCCTGTATGGGGAGCTATTCTTCCTCCTTGAGCAGGATTAAGATGGGGTAGATTCTGAAGTAGGGACTGGGGAGGGACCTTTTGCTAGAGGATCATTTTCACTGAGTTCAGGGATCTGCCCTACACCACTAAGATGTGGGGCCCATGTCCCTGTCTCAGGTGGGGGCCTGCCCTCCACAGAGCAGCACCAGGTGGGGGTCTAGGCTGCACTGCCTGTGAGGCTCACCATGAGGCTAGGACATGCCTTAAGTGACTGTGAGGATCTTTATGGTAAGTTCCAGCCTACCTCTGGCTAGGAAACAGCTCAGGATAAATTGAGAATTTTCAAGCCAGGGTAAACAGATAGGCACAGCTTGGGCCCTAGAGTACATTTCAGTTGCTTCAAGGCTATGGTATGAGCTGACCAGAAGATATATGAGCCTCAGAGTTAATGGCCATGTGCAGCCTGAGGCTGACACACATGGACCTCTGCTCAGGAACCCCCACAGGCTAGCAGAGTAAGTCTCCTTCAAAGTCCCAGCAGCTGTGTAAGTAAGTCCTCGTGGTTGAGGAGCTGCTTGGGTGATCTCACTATGGAGTTGGGATCCTACTGTGGCTGCCAGCCTAAGGAAGGTGAGGGTTCCTTTAGGTCCCATATGCCCTACCACAGTCACTGAAGCCAGGTTTCCCAAGAAAAGAGAGGGGGTGGGGTCACTAAGCTGCCCCTGAGCACCCTCTGCCCCGCCTAAGGTCCACTTCAAACCCTAAAATCCTCTGAGGCAAACAACAGAAACACTAGCCTCCTGGACTTCAGTGAAAAGCACAAGGTCATGAAATGGGGAAATGACTTTAGGCATAGCTGAATACTACAAGCGCTCAGTGTTCCTGCTCCTCTGATCAGCTCAGCTTCTCTGGGCCTGCTGTCCCTGGGTTTGGCCTCCTTCTTGCATTCCTCTTGTCCCTCCTTTGTCTAGCTCATTGATAGCTTGGGTTGACTTGTGGAGTCATAGACCTTATCCTGCAGTTGGGGAGAAGAATACTGTAATAATATTCCCACACATCCCACAGAGTCCAAGTGATTAGTGATGAGTAGCCTCTGTCCCCTCCAGGAGGTGTAGGGCTCTGAGCCTCCAAAATTCTGATGCTGGGAGGTAGCACCCCAACTGATGGCTGCCTACCCAATAGGCTTGTGGCATCTATGCAGTGAGATGCCTGGTCTCTCTGGGTTGTTTGCTCAGGTCCATTTATATATAGCCCCTGAATTGGCATGGGATGCCTGAACCCCATCAGAATGGCCACATATGTGGACACCGTCAGCCCTCCTACATTGGTAGGCCCCCCCAGAGCAGTACCTTGGGGGTTCTTGGGGATACCCTTCTCTAAAAGATGTGTGCGCAAGAGGATATTGCCTGGGTCAGCTTCATCATCTGATATGTGTTCCCTGCCAAGCCCTGAGGAAGCAGGGATCGGGACCAAAGTGAAGCTGGGGGGTGGGGGGGAATTCAGTGACACAAACTTATCTCTAGGCTTCTGGAGACCCCAGGGTGTCAGCCCTTGACACAGGGCTCTCATTCTCAGGTAGGTAGACCACCTTTGCCCAAGAGACAGAAGTAGGGACTGCTAGGGTGCTAGGGAGAGGCAGGAACATTGTGGTCCAGGGAGGGCAGGGCCAGCCTGGATGGATTTGTGCTGCCCATCCAGGGTAGCCACCCCCACACAACAGGGCTCTGAGCCCAGGGTGGGCTGGGAAGCACTGCCCGCTGCCCGCTGCTCACAAGGGCCCCATTGTGTGGCTGCGGCTGTGGGCAGCAGGTGGCTGCCGGGTCCCACACGGGGAGGCCATGCCGCCAGCCGCGCAAGCGGAGGAGGGCACGACAGGCCCCAGGCAGGGCGGGGGGCATGGATTGGCCAGGCCAGGCCAGGGCACAGCACACATCCAGGCCTGCAGCATGAAGGCGCCTGTTTCCCTGCCCCCCCCCATATACTCTGCTGTGGCCAGGCTGAGCTGGTACGGTATGTGTGAGGCAGCTCCAAGCCAGGTCCTAGCTGTACCCGGGATATAGATGCCAGGGAAGTGGGGGAGGGGAATGGGAGCCAGCTCTGGTGGAGGGGTACAGGCAGCTTCCTGGATAAGTGAGGGAATGCTGGTTAGAGCAAGGGACAGGATGGCCCTGGGTTAACACTCCTTGCTACTGGGCCACCTACAGTGAATGGCCTTCTTTGTGTTTCTGTAGTCACATCTGGAACAGGGGGAGAAAGCAAAATGTCCCTGTGGGTGGAAGAGCCAGCATAACAAGAGCCGGCACATAGGCAATCCTGGCTGGGCCCTTCATTCTTACAGTCAAGTGTTAACTTGACTGAAAGGCGTCCCTTACTGCTCACGGCCTGCCTTCTCTTCTCACTGGCCTCCCAGCTCTATCTAAGATGACCTCTCTCCCATAGCTTGCAGAGATGAGATTGAGGAGGAGCTTCCCTCTGTGGTAACTTGATTCCCCACCACATGCACCCTGACCCTTATAGAGCAGGCAGCTGTGGATCTGCCTGCTGCTTCAATGAAGGCAGAGGCTCCAGCTTGGCTTCTCTGGGATGCCCCCACCCTGCCTGTGGGGACACATATGCATGCCAAGTCTCTGCCCTGAGCATAGGTGGGGGAACTGGAGGCGGTCCACCAGGGTTGGATGGCTGAAAAGTCAGACCTCTAGGAACATTTCATAGCAGCCCTCAGCTGGTCTTGGATATTGAGGTCAGGTCACCCTTATTGGGGGGGCACCCCTCAAGCAGGCCACAGCTGGACAATTTATGATCCCAGGAACTCAGCTGATTGTGCCCTAGGCATGGGGTCTAGGTTATGGGCTATTAACATGCAAGATGTGACCAGGACGATCGAAAACCCCTGGCTCCATATTGAGACTTGAATCCAAATGTATCTTGTCCTGGTCTGGTGCTCCCCAGGACCTGAGAGTTGCATGGATGTTTTGCTAGTTGGCAGTTCAGGGCCTGTTTAAAACACGAAGAGATGGGGTGGGAGGGTGAGTCCTAGGTCCTCAAAGGCACTGCAGCAGGTGGCCAATGTCCACAGTTAGTGCCCCTCAGCCCTAAAGGCACTCTGCACAATGGCCTCACAGGTTAAGTAGAGCCCAGGTGGCACACTTAGCAACCAAGAAAACTAGAGGTCCAAACTTCCTAAAGCCTAGGGCCCTGTGTGTGGCTTGTCTTTGACCAGGCCCTCTGCGGTTGAGGACCCAGACTATTCCTTCCAAGACTCATCTTCTGTGCCTCCTTTGCTGCCTGATGGGGCGGGGCTTCCTCACTGTGAACCCAGTGGCTTAAGAAGCCAAACCCACTGGTGCTTTCTCTCCCTGGCACCAAGGATGGGCCTCCCCACAAACCCCTGCCTGGCTCCCCCTGTTTCTGGGCCTGAGCCCAGCCAAGAAGGCCACCCTGAGACTGGTGGCTCTGGAAGGGACTCTGTATACATTTCCAGCCTGCTGGGCTGGCTTTCCCTGGTGTCAAGGGAAGGCATGTCTGAGTGGTGAAGAGCCTTAGCCCAAGACAGTGCCCCAGAGGGTGGGAAGGCTTGGCTCATTTACTGAAGGCAGCTGGGCTCCTCCTCCATAAGCAGCCCAGGATGCCCTGCTCAGCAGGGATAGGGGCACATGGCCTGGCAAGAGGCTCCAGCCTCTGTGGCTCATCTTCTGCTGCTTCCTCCTTCCCATCTCCCTACCACCAGTCAAGGTGGAGCAAAAGAGATAACTGAGGTCTGAGCCTCCACCCCCACCCCATGCTGCCTTCTTCTGTTCTCAACTGAGAGACAGGGGCCCCAAGCATACCCTGGATCTCTGACTCTATACCATGTGAATATCTCTGTATTTGGAGTACTCAGGGCTAAGGTGCCTGTAGCTCTGGGTCATGGGCCTGGCTCACAGCCAGGAGACAGAACCCCACTCCCACACAATGGATATCATAGTAGGAGACCCCAGGGTCCTGCCTCTGGCAAGTGAGTGTGACCCAATAGGGCAGCATTGCTGGCCACCCCAACTCCCCTCCCAGGCGCCTGTCAGGCCAGCCAGGGATACACAGGGTGGGGATGGGAAGGGGTTCTGAGTCTTGGAGCCAGAGGGTCCCAGGGGAGGGGTGGGGCCAGGCCAGGGCTCTGCACCACAGTCGCCTGGCGTCTGTCACGAGGGACGTGCTTGTATAACATGGCACCAATCAATTCTCCCCCAATTTCTTCCTGGGCCAATCTGGAGCAGGATCAGAGGAGGAATTCCACAGCCGGCGGAGCGGAGCCAGGCTTAATGCCGAGCTAGCTGCCTCCCCCACGGCGCTCCCCCTGCGGCCCCTGCAGCGGGGCCCAAATCACAGCCAGAGCCTAATTACCAGTCTTCTGACAGGCCCCACGGCTCTTCAGAGGGGTAGTTGATGCCCTCTGGGCCCACACACCTCCACCCTGTCTGGACCTAGCCAAGTGGCTGGAATCCAACTGCCCTTCTATCCTGAAGGAGCAGGCAGGATCTAGACCCTATGGGCACCCCACTGTCCCTGAGGACTGGGCTCTGACCCATCTCTCCAGCATAGTCCTGCCCCTGCCTTGGTCACTGTTTATCTTGTATCTGTCCACAATGGTTATCCAGCTTGTGAGCCTTCCTGTGTGTGATTTGGTAAACTGAGTCATGAGGCATCGTGCCTTGAGACCTAAGAATGTCCCTGGGAGCCTAATGGCTTCACAGTGACCCACATGCGGCTCACCCCCAGGTTTCCTCTACTGGGCACAGGATTTGGCTTTCTGGCCAGGAGGTCAGAAGGGGTATGCCAGGGCAGGAGGCGGCAACAGAAAACCATACAGTCCCGTAGGGGGAGAGTGAAAACTCAGTGGTGGGGCTAGGGCTCCCAAGCAGGGACTAAGTTGGTTGGTAGGCAGTGGGACAGCAGTTACAGTGGGCTCCTGGCGGGTTCCTGGGAAGCAGAGGCCATGTCAAGGCCAACCTAGGTATGGCAGACAGAACCCTGGCCTCTGGCTCCGCTTGATTTCTACCTTGGGCTTGCAATTAGCTTC
The DNA here is from genome assembly GCF_000622305.1 of Nannospalax galili. Classification (NCBI taxonomy): domain Eukaryota; kingdom Metazoa; phylum Chordata; class Mammalia; order Rodentia; family Spalacidae; genus Nannospalax; species Nannospalax galili. Next base: position 697,655 of record NW_008358090.1, on the reverse strand, counting down.
CACCCCAGGGAGTTTCATGGAAGGGTCCTGGTGCCCTCAAGGCCTCTGCTTCAGGAGTCAACCCTTCTGTTTCCCTCACTCTCACCCCATCATATCCCTCATCCTCCCTCCCCACGACCTCCTTCACCCCTACCTGCTCCTGTTCCAGCTACACTGACAATGTCCATCCACAGGATACTGTTCATACCACAGAACCTTTTCATTTGCTCTTTCTTGAGTTTCCCCACTTTGGATCTTTGCTTGGTCTGTGGTATACCTCAGACTCAGAGAAAAATGCTACCTCCTCCAAGAAGCCCTCCCTCACCAACCATATGACATGACACTTGTCCATGACACTTTCTTCCATGACACTTGTCCCTCCCAGAAATGACCTGGTGCATGCACTTGCCTCTGTCCATGTCTACTTTCTAAAGGGTACAGACCACAAGTTCCAGTCACTGCCAGCCCCATAACCTAGTCTAGCCTGATACCCAGAGGGCATTCAACATGTATTAGCTGGGTGAGTCAGTGGACAAGCAATCATTTGAATTCTCGGCTAAAATTGAAAATAAATAACCAACCCTTGGGTTACATGATCCCCCAACATCTGGTGTGCAATTCTTTTCAGTGAATTAACCAGCTGTTTCAGAGTCACGCATAACCAGGCTGATTATATTAATTTCTGTAGGTTGACTTGAGTTGGTGGAAGAGAACAGAGAGTTTGGTACTAAACCACGTATACAGGGGAGCGTAGTTCATTGGGTAGCAGTGTACAGAAGATGGAGTGTACAACATCCAAAAAACACACAGATGGTTAGATCCCTGCCTCATACTATGTACAAAAGCAGATTCCAGGTAGATGGAAGGCTTTTTACACAGAGCAGGTAGACTTAACTGTGCAAAGAAAATGAAACATAATATGCAAATAATATTGTGCTGATGATTCTAAACATGATACCAACATCAGAAATCATAAAGGAAAAGATCTATGCAGTTAATAAATATGTTAACTTTCTCAGCACTCTAGGCTGCAGCCTGTGCTGGAAATGGCTGAGAATGGTGGGTCTAAGGTTTGGAATCAGGGCAGAAGGGAGATGCTGTCCCTTGGAAGAGGTTTGAAGGCAGTTGTCCTTGGAGGTTGAGCACTTGTTGAATAGAAAAGGGACAGGATATCCTTTTTTGTACTGGGGATAGAGCCTAGGGTCTTACATATGCAAGCCAGGTGCTCTACCACTGAGCTATACATATTTATAGGTCTTTAGAAAAATCTTTTTACTTTGAGACAAGGTCTCACTAAGTTGTCAAGACTGGCCTTGAACTTTCAGTACTCCTGTCTCAGTTTCCTGAATAGCTGGGATAACAGGCCTGTGCCTTCAGGCCCAGCTGGGGTGTCTTAACTGTCTCTGTTTTCTAGTAACATGAGGAACCCCACACTGTGGGTTCCACCTTTTGCTTGAGATGAGTGACTGATTGTTAACTTTTGATAAACAACAGCTTGGAGGCTATCACAAGCCTCATAGAAACAGGCTCTTGGGTGTTCTCAATGATAGCAGCAATCCTACAAAATCCCATGAACCTTCTGCTGACAACAAGGTACAGGTCAGTGGTTTTAGAGTCCTTGGGTTTGAGCATCTTAAATGCTCATGCATGAAATACAAAGGAAATGCAGGGATTTGAGAGCTCACATTGAAGCAGGGAGAGGAAGCTGGTTCTGAAGTAGCCATTTAGTGAGTCCAGGAGTAATGGAGAGAGCTCTATCTCTTTCACCATGCCTGGATGAATTCCTCAAGCTCTCTACCAGTGTGTGGTGCCTGTGACGATATGCAGATGTGAGTTCCTTTCCCATAAGCGTTCGGAAAGCCTGGCTATGCATGCCTTGGCAACCAGACCTTAGCAACTGCTGACCTCTGCATCCGATGCTTCTGGAGGTGGATGTGTTAGCTCTTTGGGTAACTGTACCCAATGGCTTCAGGTCCTTCACATGCTTCTGAACTTCCTGACCATGCTTGTCCCTCACGTAGACTGTTGCAATCTCATCTCTGCCAAGCCAGTGCAGAAAAGGTGGGAAGGTTTGAGAGCAGATGTCTTCAAGGAGTTAGATATATTCCAGCAGGTCCTGGAAGTCTCTGGGGTAGAACTTTTGCTGTGGTACCAGCATTTGTTTGGTTTGAAGTCAGCAGAGTCTAGATACAACTTCTCCCAACTCAAAGGTAGCCAGGAGAATAGGAGCTCAGGAAGATGTGCCCAGGTGGCATTCCCTCAGCTGCTTTGTCCTGACACTCCCCAACCTGTACATGTGGGCTCAGGCCAGGCCCTCTTGTGACCCCCGCCACCCCAGTGCAGCAGCTCAGGTACTGTCCCTGCCTCTGGCTGACACTGAAGTCACAGGCCGGTAACTGGCAATCACCAAAGAAAACCCACAAACCACTGTACATAATTGTCCCAAATCCCTAAAGTAGAGAATGCATCAGCTCCCCTGGGGGAGGGGGAAAGCCTCATTGGGGCCAGCTCCAGGAAGATCCCATCTCTCAGCCGCTGGATCTTGGTGCCCCGCACACCAGCCCCCACAAGGATTCCCAGGATAGGGAATCACCCTTCCTGCCAATGCCTATGTTCCTGTTTGTTGTTCCTGGCTCCTTTCTCATTTTGGGTGACTCTAGGATTCCATGCTTCCCCGTAGGAAGCTGGCATTAGGCTCTGTTCTCCAGGCTGGGTGGTGGCGGGCACATCTATCAGAAGTCATGGCTGGAGGCTGAGGTTGGCGCAGTCGAGAGAGGAGAAAGCCTTCCTAATTATAAGGCTGGGCCTAGGAAATGTGGGGATTACACGCTTGTGGAGCTGGCAAATGTGGCGCACCAAGCAATCTGAAGTGAGTTAAGCCACCAGGGTGACTTCCCACTAAAACTCTTCTCGTTACTGTGGTTGTTCTCGGGGTCTGGTTCTCCCCAGACACAGATGAGGGGCTCTGGAAAGATGATAACCCCTTTCAGGCCATACTGTGACCCCTAAGCTTGAGATTCAGAGGTGCACGAAGGGACACAGGCAGTGCCTAGGTTTGAGTCCCCCTAGACAGCCAGGCCAGATCTGGCTACCAGGCTACCAAGGCCAGTATGACCAGACCAAGATAGTGAGAGCACAGCTCCCTGCAGGGACCTTGTACTCCACAGGACGACTGACCCAGGGACAGAAGACAGAGGGCCATAGACTCTGAGCATAGATCACAATTATGGAAGGGTACAGGGTCCCTGTGGGAGGCCTGTGGCTCTGGCATCTTCTCTATAGGCCTCAGAGACAGAATCCTCAGAAACCGTATATAAGACATGGGATGGGCAAGTTCTGAGCCAAGTCCCCAGGGAACTACATCTCCTGTTCCTCCTTCAAGCACCTCCTGACCCTTGGGGAAGAAAGCAGGGCTCCCAGGCCCTTTCCCATCCTGAGGTTCCATGACTAGCTGACACACACGAATGCCATGACAGGCATGTTCATGCCCCACTTGGCTACTGAGTGTCCTGAGGGTCTTGGGTGCCTCCACCCAGAGTGAGACAAAGCCTCAGGTGCCAGGAGCCTGTTCAGAGAGTGAGGATGGACATGGCAGCCTAGAGGGTAACAGATTCATGCACAAGTCTGTGCATCCACACCCAGAGTTCTGTTATGACAAGGGCTGGTAACAAGAGTAGAGAGGAAATGCTTCTAGGGGATTAGATTGTGTCTCAAGGGGACTCTGAGCCTTGGCAACCCCATGGAGGGGCCATGTGCTGTCAGCTGATCATTGCTGTTACAAGATAACTGACAAAAGCAACTAAAGGAAAGATGTGTATGTGTGTGTGTGTGTGTTTGTGTGTGTGTGTGTGTAAGGTCAGAGGTCAACCTTGGGTGTTGGTCCTCAGGCATGGTCTACCTTGTTCATTGAGACAGGGTCTGTCTTTAATCTGGAACTCTGTGAGTAAACTAGGCTTGCCAGTGAGTCCAAGGAAGGAGAGCTGAGGTTGTCTTCTGGCCACATGTAGACCTGCACATACATGAACATACACATATACACACACACAAAAAGTTATGACTCTTATTAATGAAGCCAGAACCCTCAAGATCCAATCACTCCCACAAGCCTTCTCAGTGAGCAGTCAAGTCTTTAACATGCAGGCTTTTGAGCAACACAATAGATTCAAACTGTTAACAGGTAGTGAATATGGCTCTTCTTACAATGTCGCCAAGATGATTCTGTGTGTGGAGGGATCAGATGGACAGCAGTATAGTACACAGGGGGCATTCAATAAATGCAGCTGCTTTCATTGCCAGGCTCTGCAGCTTCCCATAGGTTCTGAACTGAAACCTGTCCTCAGTCCACTGTGCATACCCCTCCTGACTCTGGGTTCTTGGTCTTAAGGGATTAATGATGGGTAGATGGATAGGTTGGGGAGGCCCCTCTTGACCCCTTGGGCTTTCCTCTGTTACACAGTGCCCACATATGCAGCATGATACAGGGCTCTGTTGTCCACTGCAGCCCACACTGGGAGCAAAAGAACAACAGGCTACTACCGAGACATGTGGCTGATGGCAGGGCAGGGCAAGGCCATGGCCTGGCTCACTCATGCCTAGGGTTGATAGATGGGCTCTGTATACGGTGGTGACATAGGTGGGATAAGAACCACTTTTCTCACACCTGGACCTCCAGAGAATTTAGAACCCTGAAGGACACAGTATGTTTGAAGCTGACTCGGGACTGAAGCTGACCAAGTATCCCCTGCATCCAACATTTCTCCAGAACCTAAGATCACCAGACTGGCCTCTCCAGGCACCACGAGAGTCACTTCTGTGGAGGGTGACCAGAGTGTCAGAATGTCACTGGCTACCCCCATGTAGCATCCACCGGAACCAGGCCTCTTCAAGGCTCTGCTTGTATGTCTCTTCCTTAGAAGGCCCACCCCTCCCCTTGTCTGTCCAGAGCTGTGAGGCCGGCCCCACCCTGGGTCCAGTATACCCTCACTGGGCTCCCAGGGTTCTGGCAGCCTGGCCATACTGGCCAGCAGCTCAGCCAAACCCACCCCCATCTTCACTCTCCTTCACTGCCCAAGCCCAGGTACCCAGCCTTCCCAGTTCCAGCCTGTCTGCTTGGGCTGGTACGGTGCCCTCAGGCCTCAGTTAAATCCTGACCTATGGATGCCTGGCATGAAGGAGTCACCTCCACCTCCTGTGCTGGCATTACTGTCTCCACACTCTATATCTAGTGTTTCTGTTCTCTGTAGTCTGAATCAGCTTGGACCAGTGACATTCTGTGCTCTCCCATCTAGGGGAGGGGTAAGTAATTATGTTGCTGTAAACTAAAAATGCTTTTCAGCTGCAGCAACAGCAGTCAGAAGGCCAAGGCTCCCACCCGGAGCTCCAGCTGCAGGCTGGGCTGCCTGCCTGGTGGCCAGCAGGGAAGCCAACCAGAGGAAGGGGGATGTGAGGGACTAGGGGCTTGGCTGGGCTCTCCTCTCACTCACCACACTTGCCAGGTCAGATATTCAAAGAGATAGACAGATGAATGGGTGTGTGAATGATGGATAAGTGGATGAGTCAGTGGGTGGATGAGTGCATGACGGATGAATAATAAGTGGATGGATGGATGGATGAATAGATAGCAGATACATGGATAGCTAGATGGATGGATCGATGGATGGATGGATGGATGGATGGATGGATGGATGGATGGATGAGTGGGTAGATGGTGGATGGATGGTTAGATAGATGAATGGGTAGATGGGTAGGTAGGTAGATGGATAAATGTACAGACAGGTGGGTGGGTAGGTGAGTGGATTAATAGTGTTAACAGGATCTTGGAGGTTTTCTGAGAGACAAGCAAACTCTTCAACTCTCTTTCCTTGGATTCCAGGGTCTTTGGAGACTGACTCATTAGCCTGTAAGGGCCTCGTTCCTAAAGAGAGAGGCTGACAGAAGCCACAAATCCCCTGACCCTGACCTTTGAATTTGCTGCATAGTTCTTTGGATGAATATATCCCATATCTCCCAAAAGCTTGCTATAATCCATTCCTTGCAAGGAGGACTCAGAGGTCACGGCTGCACCCTCTGTCCCATGATGCTGAATACAATGGGAACAGAAGTTGGCCTACCTGGGAAGTGGAGGGCAGATCCCACACTCCTCATATCTGTGGCAGGGGGTATTATGGGGGTCGGCAGTCACATGATCAAGATGGAGGTGGTGAAGTTGGAGGTCTCTCAGTGAAGTCACTCTGGGTTGAAAGACCCCCAACTTCATCTGAGTGATTTATAAGACAAAAAGATGGGGAAGGCACAACAGAACAATACAACCACAGAAGGCATTGAGGTGATGTGTCTGTGAGCACACAAAGAGAATCTTCAGCAGCTACCCAGGAAGCCACCTCCCTCAATCTAGGGAGCCTGGGCTCTATCTGGTGAGTTTGCTGTCCAGAAGCCCGCCAGAGTTCATAGGGATGGGTAGTTTATTCTACATGCCTCTGAGGAAGGGCTGGATGAATGAACATATGGATGAGTGAATCTGAGGGTGAACATCTATCTTGGACCCCTCCCTGACTTTTGAGCTTCATTTGTATGGTAGACAGTAATTATGCAGGAGGCAATGGGTATTAATACCACTTAATCCCAGTAAGCTCTGCTGAGGCCAGCACCAGCAGGCACCCAATATGGCTGCACCCCTCCCTGCTTTGCCGAGATGGCACAACCTGCTAGGAGACCTGGGTGGGAAAAGCAGGGACTCTCTCTACCAAGAGAAAAAATTACCCTTGGCATTGTGCCAGACCATCACAACTCTAGGCCCTGGCTCCCATCTAGTGAGGGGATATTACTCCAGTGCCCCCTGGGGCACCAGCCCTGTCTCCTAGTGTTATTGTCTGAATGTGAACTGTCCCATGCAGGCTCATATGCTCAAACACTTGGCCCCAGCTGATGGGGCTGTTTGGTGAAGCTATGAATCCTTAGGGCCTTAGACATGGTGAAGGTGGTTCACTGGGAGCTGGCCTTTAAGGTTATAACCCAGCCCTACTTCAGACCCAAAGTTTCTACTTCCTAATTCTCTGAGATCAAACTGAGCCACAGACTATACCCCAAGTTCTTGCCACCATGTGTTCCTTCCATGAGTGTATCTCCCAAGCTGTGAGCCAAAATAAAATTGCTTCTGTGAGGCATTTTGTTAAAGTTACAGTGGTAAGAACATTCACTACTATACCCTGCTCCTCTGGTCAGAGTGGCCTGGTGACTGTTGGCACCCTGTATCTCTTATCTCTCCTGTTAGCCTATCACAGAGTTCTTGGGTTTTGCCTGGTCTAAACACCCTGCAGAAAGCTCTTTCTTGGGCCCATGATCAGTATCAATACCCTGTGATCCTACAGCCAGCCACCTAGTCAGAGCTGTAGCTTCTAATGCAACTGTCCATCTGGCCTGAGTGACAACCACAGCTGTCCTGCTAAGCCCTGGTAACAGTCAAAGCCCACGCCCTGAGCTGTAGCTTCTAATGTGACTGTCCATCTGGCCTGAGTGACCACCACAACTGTCTTGCTAAGCCCTGGTAACAGTCAAAGCCCAAGCCCTGGTTATACCCTTTTGTTTCTCATGGCCTGCAAGGTGAGGTTCCCCTGCAGCATCAAGGCATAGGAGTACAGCCCACTGCTAATTCCTACCCAGCCTTGGACCCCTTAACACCAGCCTGTAGTTGCAGTGCCTGGAGGAGTTGAGCAGCAGGAGGGGACTCTGATGGCCTGAGAATGAGGGTCTCTTTCTTCACCGCTTGAGGGATCCAGGCTCAAGGCTTGGATGCAGCTAAAGCGTGGGAACCTGCTGGCTCTGGGAGCCTCTGGTCTCCCCAAGGCCTGTCTGGCTGCCCCGCCCTCTGAGGCCATTTCCCACCCAGCCCGCGCCTGCTATAGAGAGCGCCCAGAGCACCTTACAGGGCCAGGCACTCCCTGGTCGCCAAGCCGGAGGAGAGCCATGGGTGGGAGGCGGGGGGTGTCACAGGAACCCCACCAGGCTGCAATTTAAAACAGGAGGCAAAGCTGGCAGCTGCCAGGGAGGAGTAGTGGGGGCCGTGAGGAGCAGCAGAGCCCAGGCCCACAGGCCAGGCAGAGCCAGGACCTAGAGCTGGCTCTGCATGCAGTTGTGTACACAGGGGTTGAAGCCAACACTGATGGGCCAGAGTGAGCCAGCTGCCAGAGACAAGATGGAGTTAGGACTTCTATGACAAAACCCCAAGCATGAAAGGATTTTAGACCCCAGAACTGCTCCCTCAAGGGGACCAGGAACCAAGGTCTGTGGACAGAGCCAGACTCCCCTCCAAAGACTTCAGCTGCTACTTGCCCTCTGATATGGTTTGAATGTGACCCATCCTACCTCAGGTTCTTGTTTTGAACACTTGGTTCCCAGCTGATGGTACTGTTTTGGTAGGTTGTGGAGCCTGCAGGAAGTAGGGCCCGGCTGAAGGAAGTGGTTCACCTGGGGCAAGCTTTATGTGTTAGAGCCCAGCTCTTGTTTAGTCTTACCTCTGCTTCCTGATCTACCAATATGTGAGGAGCTGCTGCCTCACACTCCCACCACTGCAGATGAAGCTGCCCCAGCCACCACATATTCCCCACTGTGATGGACCAAAACCATGATCCAAAATAAACCTTTCATCCCTCGAGCTGCTTCTGTCAGACATTTTGATAATAGTGACTGGAGAAATAACTAATACACTCACTCGTTTCCCCTTGCATCCAGTCCTGAGCTATCTGGACTCATAGACCCATCCCTCCATCTTGGCCTCCAACCCCCAGTCTCAGCCCTGTGGGTGTCTCTGGGCTGAGTCTTCTAGAAAGTCTTAGGACACTGCTGCAGTACAGAAGCAAGATGGCAGCTAGGTGTCCCCATTCCCCATGATCCTGTCCTTTATCCCTGCAGCTCCCAACCCTCATGCCTCATCCCTTGCTCCTGCCAGCCTCCCTACCCGCCTCCCCACCCTGCCCAGCAGTCCTCATGGTAGGAAGAGAATCTGGGCCTCCATGCAGGAAAGAGAAGCATCCTCAAGCTATAGGACATAGAGGTACTACCACTATAGAAATCACTGTACTGGGGGCTGGAGAGATGGCTCAGCAGTTAAGAACACTGACTATTCTTTCAGAAGACCCGGTTTGAATCCCAGCACCCACATGACAGCTAACAACTGTCTGTAACTCCAGTTCCAGGGGATCTGACAGCCTCTTCTGTCCTCCACAGGCATTGCACGACATTGGTGCACTTACTTACACGCAGGCATACCACTCATACACATAAAAAAATAATAATAGTAATAAATAAAATATTTTAATAAAAAAAAGAAATCACTGTACCTTGGGGCAAGAATCTGAGAGAATCCACTGCATGGACCCAAACACTCATGTATCCATGTTCACCTCCCTGACCTCTCCTGGGATGGACTGGGTTCTTCGGCTTTTGAGAAGGGCATGATCAGAGGTTCCCGCCATTGGAGGTTTCCTTGCATATCTATTAAAAATATTCATAGTGCCAGACATGGTGGCACGTGCTGCATTACTTTAATCCCAACACCCTCGAAGCAGAGGCAGGTGGATCTCTGTGAGATCGAGGCCAACCTAGTCTACATAGCAAGTTCCAGGCCAGCTGAGACATCAGGAAGACCCTGTCTCAAAACACCAAAAAACGTCATAGTTAACATTGTATTTAAAAATTATGATATTGGTTATATTTAGCATATAATGTTGGGTGTTATGGGGATTAAGCTATTCACTTGGTGTGGCAAGGTCCAACAGCATCTGGCTGTTGTAGTGGGGCTGTGTTTTCCACATGTGACATGACCATCACCATCATGGAGCAAGTTGTCATGATGACCTACAGATGAGCCTGGCCCATGGTAGAATTATGCAGTAATGACTATCTGCAAAAATGGTCAAGAAGCTGTTAGCACTCCTTCCTCATCGAAGGATGGGGTGTTCCCATGCCCTCACCTAAGATTCCAGCCACCACTCCCTCCAGCCCCAGCTGCACACAGTCTCAGGGTATGAGAGTGTCTAGGAGAGGGAAGTGGACTGGGGTGGGGTCACAAGGGATGCAGCTTCATGAATTGTTACCATCTTGAGCTGGGCTTTTTGTGATGTAGTTTTTTGGGGGTCACCAATGCTACTGCAAGAAGTCACAGTCATTAGTTCAGAAAGCCAGATACGACTGGAATCATACTTTGATCTGATGGTGCCCTACCTAGGGCAAATAGATGTTTCTTCATGTCTCCTCAGGAAAAGCATGTAGCATCAGCCCCCATGAGCTTGGTGACAGAAGCCACCATCCTTGATACCATCATGGCCATTGTCACATCACCTCCAGAGTCCCCAGCCCCAGGAAAACATAGCAAATAAGACAACTGTCCAGAGGCAGTATTATCCTTGGAAAGAAATTTACATTGTATTCACAGTGCAACATGTCAAAAATACAAACCAGAGGGGCTGGAGAGCCAGCTCAGTTAACACAGTGCTTGCTACACAGGTATTAAGACCTGAGTCTGGATCTCTAAACCCACATAAAAGCAGGGAGTGGTGGCACATGCCTATAATACTAGTGCTGGGGAGATGGAGACAGGTGGATCCTTGGGGTTTGCTGGTCAGCTAGTCTTGATGAATTGGCAGGCTTCAGGTTCATAGAGCAACACTGTCTCAAAAAGTAAGGTAGAAAACTATTGAGAAAAGCATTCAACATTGAGCTCTTGCCTCCATACCTGCACATACATGTACATACATGCACATAAACATGTATACATGCATCTCACATAAACTAGAAAGAGAAACACTATTTTGCCACCAGAGTGTTTGGCGTCCCCCAATCCTTTGTCCCTGAGTGTGTTTTGTATAAAATAGTGTGCATTTACCCAGACTCCAAGTCATTACTCTTGCTATGTGACTTTGGGCAGATGACACAACCTCTGAGTCTCCTCTGCTGCACATAGTCAGGACAGAGAATAAAATCTGCTCCATAAGGTAATGTGCGGTTATTTAAGGAAAGCAGGTGCTGAAATAAACATTGGTTTCTGGTGGGGAGGGATTTGGTTGATGGGGCAGCTCAAGCTTAGACCTGGACATTACCATGCTCCATGAAGTGGTGTGCCATCTCCCAGGGCCTGAGACAAGTGGCCCCAAAACAGCACAACCCACCCTCTTTCAAGCCCAGAGATTGGGTGACATAGGGTATGGGCAGAGTCACTCTACCCTGGAAGACCTGGGGGCCCTGTCCTCTGGGGCTACCATTTTGACCTGTGGGTGTATCACTTGGTGCCCTAAGCACCTTTTCACTCCTGTTTGATTAAGGATGTTATCAGACTAGCACCTAGATCCTCTGTGGCCTCCATTTAAATAAGTACCCTCAAAGACCTTGTATTTCCTAACAAGGCTGCACTTACAGTTCCATTCTGGGGCCCCAAACCACTCCACAATGGAACACTACTGTTCTTGAGTATGCCATTGACACAACAGATCCCCATCATGCAGTGCCAGCCTTGGTTGCTGCCAGGTTGGCTTCCCATGCAGGACTCAGGGCTTTCAACCAGACAAAGATAGTACCCCCCACCCACCTCAAGCCACTACAAACACACTTTGGATGAGTAAGAGAGCAGCAATAGGGGCTGGAGAAATGGCTCCGTGGTTAAGAGCACTGTTTGTTTTTGCAGAAGACACAGGTTCGAATTCCAGCACCCACATGGCAGCTAACAACTGTCCATAACTCCAGTTCCAGAGGATCCAACAGACTTTTCTGTCTTCTGTGGGCATTGCATGATATGGGTGCACTTACACGCAGGCAATACACGCATACACATAAAATAAAAATAATAATTTTTTTTAAAAAGGAGAGCAGCTCTAGAAATGGGGAGCAGCTAAATCCAAGCTGAGACTGATGGGGGTGGATGTCTATCTACCCCAAAGACACTAGGCCAAGGAAACAGTCCCCACCCAAGTCCAGTTCAGTGAGCCAGTAAATTTATTGGACGTTTAGGAACTTGGGGACAGGTTTGTCATAGGAGCATGGTGACTCTTGTAGCTTTATTGCTGAAAGTCCCACCACAGCATGGGTGATGAGCTCCCCAAAGCCACATAGATGCAGTCCCCCTGCTTCAGCCAACTTTCCACCTCCTATTCATTCCAGAATCCCCCTGCCGCTGGAGGAGGATTATGTGCACTGACACAACAACGGGAGGGAGGAAGTGGTAGAACGTCATCTTCTGTGAGGGAATGTCAATAGGCTTGATCTTGGGAGGGTCTCCTGTAGGTGAGCACAGCTGCTCTGATTTCAAGACCATAAAGGCCATGTCGTGCCAGGACAGTGTCACATAACATAACACTGTGCAGGTGAAATTTTACCTGTGCAGGTGAAATTTCCAAGTGGCCATGTTATAAAAAGCCCTCTTGTGTCCAAGGGCATTGTACGACACAGGTGCACTTGCATACATGCACACCATACATGCATACACATTAAATAAAAATACATTTTTCACCACCCCCCCCGAAAAAAATAAAGAAAATTTTTTAAAAAGCAAAACCAGAGCTGTGAAATGCATTGTGGTATTTTAATCCAATTCATCCCGCATGCAGCATATTATCCATATAAAAATCATTAATGAAGGCCTATGAGTTGGCTCAGTGGGTAAAAACATTTGCTGCCAAGCCTGATGATCTGAGTTCCATCCCCAGAACCCACATAGTGGAAGGAGAGAACCCAGTCCTATAAGTTGTCCTTTGACTTCCACATGAACACTGGCACATGTGTGCACATACAAAATAAATAAATAATAAATAAATAAAGATTGGGGTTGGAGAGATGGCTCAGTGGTTGAGAGTGCTTTCTGCTCATCCAGAAACCTGAGTTGGTTCCCAGCACTCAGAACAAATAAATCACAATACCAGCTCCAAAGGATCTCATGCCCTCTTCTGGCCTCAGTAGGCATCCACCCACATGTGCTACACACACACACACACACACACACACACACACGCACACACACACACACATAAAAATAAAAATAAAAACAAATATTTAAAAAATAAAGAGATTATTGACGAGATGCTTTAAATTGGAAGATCTGTTTTGGTGTGTGTGTGTGTGTTCACAAGGTCTCCCTGTACCCCAGCTGTCCTAGAACTCACTCTGAAGACCAGGTTGGTCTTGATCTCACAGACATCTGCCCATCTCTGCCTCCTGAGTGCTGGGACTAAAGGTATGGGCCACCATGACCAACCTTGTTTGTTCTCTTTCTTTCCTTCTCTTTTTCTTTCTTTCTTTCTTTTTCTTTCTTTCTTTCTTTCTTTCTTTCTTTCTTTCTTCCTTCCTTCCTTCCTTTCTTTTTTTCTTTCATTCATTTTTTTGAGATAGTGTCTCACTATGTAACAGTCCTGCTCAGCCTCCCCAGTATTAGGAGTACAGGTATAAGCCACCATACCTGGCTCAGCTTCACTAACATGGTCTCACACTGTGCAGTTCAGCCATTCATTATGTGCACACCTGTGGCTTCTCACACATTCACAGAACCATACTGCCTTGGTAACCACGTGTTCTAGATGTTTCCTATCCCTGAGACACAGGGTGTGGTCTTTGTGGCTGAATATCATCTTGTCAAGAGTTGTCCATGTTGTTTCAGGGCTGGAAAGATGGCTCAGCAGTGTCTGCTCTTGCAGAGGACCTGGGTTTGATTCCTAGTACCCCACATGGTGGCTAACAACTGTCTGTAACTCTAGTTCTAGGGAATCCAATGCCCTCTTCTTACCCCCGCCAGCATCGCATGACATGGGTGGACTTACATACATGCAGGCAAAACACTTGTACACATAAAATAAAAATAATAAATAAAATATTTTTTTAAAAAAGAGTTGTCTGTGTTGTTTGAAGACTTTATTCCTTTTTATGGCTCCATTATGCTTCACTCTGTGGCCCCACCACTTTACATTCTTTTTTTTTTTTTAGATTTAGACAGCCACATTTCAAGTCTCAGCAGTACCACATGGACAGTGGCAGCAAAAGGCTTCAGGATAACGTGCTGGGCATGCAATATGAGGTCATACCCTATTGGGATCCAGCAGCTACAATCTGACAGACTATATGGAAATAGAAAGTGAACAGCTCTGGTGGTTGAGACAGAAGTCAGGTTTTCTAGATGGATAAGCTCAACTGTTCAGGAAAAGGCAGGAGGAAGAATCTCTGGATCCTTTCAGGGGTTACAAAACACTGATTCTACTACCTGCCTTTGCAAGGGCCCAAAGCACAGAGCAGCTGTGTCCATGGACCACCCACAATCTTACTTTCAAATACAGACACAACTGCCTGGTTCTGCCCTCACCTCCTCCTTCTAGGGTGCTTTGTGCCTAATAGTTGCCATCTCCACAGTGATGGCAAGTAACAGGGGACTTCTCATGGATTTTACAGGCCTGTGAGTAGCTTTTAGCTGAGCGTCTGCCTGGCAAGTTACACACAGGATGGTCTCGCTCCTCCCCTAGAGTCCTTTCAGGGTTGGAGAAGAGAAGACAGACAGCAGGACATATGGCCAGAACTACTGCCCCACCCAAATCAAGCCGACATTGTACCACCTCGGGGATAGGGCAGGACCCCAGACAGGAGGCCTTGAAGAACTGCCAACCAGGCTGACCCTCCCACAGTCCTTCTGAGCTGAAGAAGCCACCTCCTTTGCAGATAGGAAAACTGGGACAAAAGGAGCAAGCCATGGCCCAGGGTCACACCACCTGAAGGAGCAAGGCTGTGATTTCCCCTTGCCTGAGCCAAGGGGTGAAAATAGCAGTTACCATTCCAGTGCCCCTGGCAAGTCCAAATCCCAGCCCAGTCCTTGGTTACTACTTAACTAGGCTCTGGAAATTTGGCTTCTTCGGTCCAGCATCTGTTTGGAGTCTTGTTAGTGACACTGGCATAGAGGACACAGGCCTAGAGGCCAGGACTAGGTCAGGGTCTGAGGGAGGCCTATTGGGCCCAGCTCTTCTGCCAGCCCTGGTTCAGTCACAGATGTCTTCCTGGCTACTGCCTCCACCCAGAGCCACCTAATAGAACAGAAGCTGTTGGGGAGGGAAAAAAGAGGTGGTACCTTGCAGCCTGCAGGCAAAGGACAGGTCTGGTGGGCACAGCCTGAAAACATCATCCAAGATACCCTGAGCCTGGTCACCAGGGATGGAACCAAGGAGGCCACACAGGGACCAGAGGTCCCTGCTTCACTAAAGGGATCTTTAAGATCCCCCCATAACTTTTCTTGGTAGACACAGTAGTATTTTGCTGTGATCTCTGAGGTGAAGCTAAGGCCCTTTCTCCTACTATATGCCACTTCTACTCCCCACTTAACAGACAGGAAAACTGAGGCACAGGGGCCTGGCCAATAGTCCTGGGTCTCCGTAGCTTGGCAGAATGGGGCTGGAGCTCAGACTCAGGGACTGTTGGGACTAGTTGATACTTGTAATAAGATTTCAGCCAGCCGTGGCCTTGCTTGGTTACTTCCTGCCTGGGGCATTTGCATAGTATGCAGCCTACCCTCTGCAGGACAGCAGAGGCCACTGCTGTATCTACTTCACAGATACAGGAACTAGAGCAGAGAGGAGGAATCTAAGGATGCCAGCTGGGGGCCAGTCTGAGCTCCCACACCACCCAGTCTTTCAGATAGGGGATGGATTGGGCTCAGGAGACTTCCTCAAGCTATTGAAAGAGAGGTCCAAAGGCTCATTGTCAGGAAACTGAGGCATGACAGTGTGGCTTGTTTTCTGTAGATCCCCACAAAGCTACGGTGTGGTGATCCTCAGCCTGAAGCTCCAGACAATCCAGCACTAGCCTAGCACCTGCCCACCTGCCCACCAGCCATACCTGCTGGATGTCAGCTTGTAACCCTCTGGGCAGAGCATTCCCCAGCCCAGACTGTCCTATATGATACTGCAGGACCTGACTGAGGAATGATGTTGGCTTAAGCATGGCTGGGACTTCTAGGGTCTCCTCAGCTCCATTGTGACCAGCCCAGTGGAACCAATAAGTCCAGGTCCTTATCACCCAAAAGACCTTTCTTGGCCCAGGAGTACTTAACCTTGGGCTGTCACCAGCTCAGAGTGTGTCCCCATCCCCATCTGCTCAGAAGAAAGAGACCAGAACTTCTAAGGGGACTGATGAATCACCTCAGGGAATTCCATCCACATTGGGCAGGGCCCACGTGTGCTCTTGTTTGAAGTAGGAAGGAGGAAGATGTTGCTGAGGAGCCTCGGCCTCTGGCCAAGTGGATTCCAAGGGAATTTTCCAAGCAATTCAGGAAGTAGAGTCGGTTCCCAGCCCAGCCCCCCAGGACCTGCTTTGCAGACCCTTAAGGAAGAGCAGGTCTGTGCACTGCCACCCCCTGACTAGCATTCCCAGTTAGCTCCTGGGAGAAGAAAGGTCGCACTTTGCTGACACTGAGCCCCAACACCTGACAGCCTCAAAGCTGGCAGCAGCTGGAATCAAGGTTCCAACTGGCCAACTGGCCCTGACCTGGCTCAGCTCTGAGGGGTGGGAGTCCCCTCCCCTGGGGAGGTGGAGGCTGGAGTGTGGTACAGGGAAGGTTGGCATGGTTCAGATTCTTAGGGGGAACTACAGACACTCCCATTCCACAGAGGGAGATGGAGCCATCAAGCTCTTGATGCCATCAAAAATTCAACGTGTGTCCCAAACCTCTGAGGGTCAGCTTCCAGGATTTGTGCCAGAATGGGGAGGGTGAGAGGAGCCCAGCATGTCTTGGGATCCCAGCTGCTAGTGGGTTTACTTCTTATCTACCCAGAGCTGCAGCAGTCCAGAGGTACAGTTCTGTTCACCTCAGGGACATGAGCACCCAGTGTTCCTGGCTGCTGGTCACTCAGGCTGCTGCCTGCTGAACTCTGTATTCTGGCAGGAAAGCCCCACTTATCCTAGCTGGGGAATTCGCTCAGAAGCAGAAGTTTGCTCACATACCTTGAAACCCCCGGCTAGGGTCACAGGGGGGTGAGGTCTCCAAGGGCCTCAGGCAGAGGTTGCAAGAGGAAATTCGGGAATCCCCCCCCTCTCTGCACACCTGCTGGTCTGGGCAGCATTCCAGGTTTTCTTTTGGGGTGTGGGGGACACCAGGTCACTCATGAATGAGGCCAGGGGAGGTGGAAGCCAGGCCCAGCCTCTGGTCACCATATAACCCTGGGTCTATCACTTGCTTCCCCCCGACCTGACCTCAAATCTGATTAACTGAGGTCTCTTTCCTACCTTGGGGACAGCACTGCTGGGTTGGCCCCTTCTTGTCCCAATGGCTCCCTGCTGTGGAGAGCCCTTTCAGTTCCCTGCATGGCTCTAACCAGGCTGCCACCTGCCCTTGCCCAGGGGGCTGTGCCTGTTTTCAAATAGCAAGAGACAAGTGAAGCCCCTCCCAGGGCTACCCTGGGTCAAGGAAGCCGGTGTCAGAGTTCAAATTCATTCCTTCATGTAGACACCTGCTCATGTATCTCCCTGGAGGATCTATCATCAGGCCCAGCCCCCACCCCCTTACTGGTACTTTGTGGCTGCCTGGAGGGGCAGAAGGAAGAGGAAAACTCAGCTCATCCCATATTCTCTAGTGCCATGGTGGAATGAGCCCCTCATCCGCTCCCAGGTTCTTGGACAGGTAGGGGAGCAGAGAGGAGAATGAGGTGCCTCAGGTACCACCAGGGGTGCTCTCCTTCCCTGGAGGATGCTTCCCTACCCTTCCTATACCTTTCCTACTCAGAAAGCCTCACCTCGAGTTGTGCCCTCAGACACAGTGGAGTTGGGGAGAACCTTAGGCCTGTTCCCATAGGCAAATCATGCCTTTTCACAGTCTACACTGGCTCTTACACTTGTACACTCAATGCTTGTTCATTCCTTGCTGGGTGTACCATGGTAAGAGTCCCTTACAAAAACAGCCTGGTTCTTGTAGTTTGTAACTCTGGACTCAAGGACATCCAGGAGGGGCATAGGGATCTGAGGGTATAGACACAAAGAGAACTTTCCTGGGCACTCCAGACCCTCCCCCTGAGCAGAACAGGCTCCCACCTGCTTGGGGGGGGGTGTCCATGGATGTGAGAAAAGTGAGTCTACTACTCTGTCCCATGAACCCAAGACATGTCTACCTGTGACCACTACCCTAGCAGTGGGTGCTAGGTGGCCAGCAACAGATTTGTTCCAAAGTCAGCTATTTCATGTCCCCTGCCGATGTCTATACCTCTGAGGATGTTAGAAGGGGCAATCCTTGCAGTGTGAAGCACCTCTGCTCCCTGAGAGCCAGCATTTGCACTGAACTACATCTTGGTTAAATCTGGTTCCTTCAGATGCCACAAAAATGGTCATATACATCTCAGCAGCCTCACAGAAAATAGGGGCTTCCAATACCTTTTGAGAGAGAGTTTTTGAGAGAAAGTGCACTTGTGAGGCCCCTGTAAGTCACTACAGTGTCACATGGATATAAAACTGAGACCCTGGTGAGGCATGGTCTGTAGTACCTGCAGCCTTCTGGTCACCTCCCCTTGGAACTCAGATGGATTTGCCCTCCTCCCTGCCTCCCACAATATGTGTGTGTGAGTGTGTGTGTGTATGTGTGTGTGTGTGTGTGTGTGTGTGTGTGTGTGTAGACCAGACCACCATTTTTTTGAGACAGGGTCTTTCACTGTTCTGGAACTGGCTTAGTAGGCTAGTCTAGCTGGCCAGCAAGTCCCATGCACCCTCTTGTCTCTACTTCCCCAGAGCTCGGATAACTAGTATGTCCCACCAGGCTGGACTCTTTTTTACATGGGCTCTAGGGTTGGAACTCAGGTCCTTGCCTTTGTACTTGTTTGCCCCATAGGCACATTACTGACTGAGCCATATGACTCAGCAGGGATTCGCCATTTCTTGAAGTGTGACTAGGGAGGGGCTCCTGAACTGGGGGTGACAGGAACAAGGCGTCGTCAGGAAAAGCCCCTCAGTCACTGTCCCACCTCTGCAGCCATCCTCCTTTCAGGACCTCCTCTACCCTTTCAAGCTGATCCTTGCTTGCTGGTTTGTGGCTGACTTAATCCCTCATGATGAGATTTCTATGGGTGAAGGTCCCTCACCGGCCGCTGCTTGCCACCCAGTTTCTGCTTGTTTTGCACAGAATTTTAATTGTTTCCAAATTAATCCTCAGAATGGAGCCAGCTCCACACAGATAACCAACTAAGGGAGAGTAGCACACGCACATCCTATCTTCCCACCCTGAGCTGGCCACAGTCTGACTGGGGTGGCATGGGCAGCTGCCCGGAGATGTGACACAATCACCCAACAATGTCAGCGTTCTTCCCGCCTGGCTGCCTCCAAGTGCTTGCTCAGCCAGGCAGCCAGCTCTTGGGGAGTTTTCCTTCATCTGCTCTTGGCTTGGTTTCCCCCTTAATCCTATTTTCACCCATTTCTATCCAATTTAAGACAGCTTCTGTAAAGTCAAAATTAGTTACTCTGTGTGATTCCTATCCTGTGGCTGCTCTGCTCACAGTTCCTGGATTGGACTCAGAAAGGAGGAACTTGGAAGATAGGCAGGGTGGGTATGACACATTCCACAATATGATTGGGTTTTGGGGTCCCAGTTCCATGCCAAGGAGCCCCCATGAGACAGAAGGGAGCAAGGCTCCACCCAGCATCATTAAGAACTAGTCCCTCCCACTTGGGAGTTCACCCTGATTGCCTCAAATGTCTTTACACAGGCAGAGGTCTTCCTCCTTACTCCATTTACATGTGCACAAGGCCATGTCCATGCCAGCCCTTCTCAGAAAGCACTCAGGCACCCCCAAGAACAAAGACAAACAACATAGGCAATAGAAAAAAAAAATGGACCAATACTAACAACTTTTATCTGATGAATTCAGGAAAATGAAAAGACAAAACCTTCTAAGTGGGCAAAAGTTGTTCAGATCATCTATCTAAAGAGGGGCCAGTATAAGCCACTGTAGAGAACTTTATGACTCAGCAATAAGAGACAGATAAACCCCTAAGCCATGAATGGTGGCCCATGCCTGTAATTCCAGCATGTGGTGGGAGGCTGAGACAGGAGGATTGCCAGGAGTTCCAGACCAGCCTGAGTTATATAGCAAGACCCTGACTAATACAAAAAAGTGGGCCTGGCATGGTGGCGCATGACTTTAATCCCTGTATTCAGGAGGCAGAGGCAGGTGGGTCTCTGTGAGTTTGAGGCCAACCTCCTGGTCTACAGAGTGAGTTCTAAGCCAGCCATAGCTACATAATGAAACTCTGTTTAAAAAAAAAAAAAAAAAAAAAAAGGTGGCTGGAGAGATGGCTCAGTGGTTAAGAGCATTGACTGTTCTTGCAGAGAACCCAGGTTCAATAATTCCAATCACCCACATGGAGTCTAACAACCCTAACTCCAGTTCCAGGGGATCCAATACCCTCTTCTGACCTCCATAGGCATTGCACAACATGGGTGCACTAAATGCACATATAGGCAATATACTCATACACAAAAAATAAAAACAACAAATAAAATATTTTTAAAAAGAAAAACCCCCAAAGCCATAGTGAAATGCCATTTTATATCCTCAAAGATGACTGTTAGCAAAACAAAACAAAATCACCAGAAAGTGTTGGTGAGAACTTCAAGGAACTGGGTCCCTTATAATATGGCCAGAGCAGGTGAGGTGGCCAGAAGGTTTGGGGAATAACCTGGCATTTTCTCTAGAGTTGAGATGCAGAATCACCCAGGACCTGTAATCTTTTCCTAGGAATCTGCCAAGAATGTTCATACCAAACCTGGCTGTGAATGTTTGCTGTATCACTGACAGTAGCCCTGATAAGGCGGGAACCGCAACATCTACCAACAGATGAGTGGACAGAAAATGTGTGAACTGGCCACACATTGGAGCAATGTTCAATACAGAGACTACACAGAGCCCTGACATGCTTGTATGAGAAACCTGGAAAACATGATGCTTGGATGAGGCTCAAGTGAGGCTCGGGTGCTGAAAGCCATATTGTATAATCCTGTTTACATTAGATGACTGGAATAGGTGAATTCTTATGGTCAACAAGGTTAATGGTTAGGGAAGGATAGCTCTGGGGTTGAGGCTTCTTTATGGATGTGATGATGTATTCTAAAATTGTTATGATGGACGCGCAATTATAGTAAAATATGCCGAAGACCACTGAGCTGTGTGCTTTAAAATGTCAAATAGCATGGGAATTGTATCCAAGAAAAGAAATTACAAAAAAAATATTAACAAGGCCTGAAGATGTAGTTCAATAGTAGAATGCCTATTTAGCATGCATGAAGTCCTGGGATCCATCCCCAGTACTGAATAAACTGGGTGTAGTAACCCATGCCTGTAATCCCTGTACTTATAGGTGGAGGCAGAAGGACATGAAGTTCAAGATGATCCTCTACTACAAAATGAATTTAAGGCCAGTCTAGGATACAAGGGGAAACACAGGAGTATGATCTCATGATCTGGACATGGTGGTGCATACCTATAATTCTAGCAGTTCTTAAAATGAGGCAGGAGGATCGACCGCCTTGAATTCAAGGCCAGTCTGGGTTATATTGTTAAGACTCTGAATTTCAAAAAAAATTAAAAGCCTGACCTAAACTAAAATAGCCACAAACAAGGGAAGAAATAATGCTAAAGGAAATCAAGGCAGGGGCTGGAGAGATAGCTTAGCAGTTAAGAACAGTGGTTGTTCTTGCAGAAGACCCAGGTTCGAATCCCAGCACCCACATGGCAGCTAACAACTGTCAGTAACTCCAGTTCCAGGAGATCCGATGACCTCTTCTGTCCTCCACGGGCACTGCATGACACAGGTGCACTTACCCACATGCAGGCAATACACTCATACACATAAAGTAAAAATAATAAATAAAATATTTTAAAAAGAAATCAAGGCGAACCCCCGAAAAGGGTTGATATGGGTTAAGGCCAGTTAATCTCTGCTTGGATTTTCCTTCTGGGCACAGTAAAGACAGAAACACCTGCGTTGTAATGGTGTTATTGGTTCCCATTTTCTGAATGTGTGCTTTATATTAACTCATAGCAAAATTTTCATGTGTTGACTCAGTTAATCCCATAAGATCTGGACAAGAAGGGGACCTTTATAGATGGGGAAACTGAGGCAGACCCAAAGTCACCAGCGAGTAAATGACGGAACCCATACTGGCACTCTAGTGGTAGGAACCAGAGCCTTCGTACCTCATTCCAATCAGGCCTCCCCATGTGCATAGAAGACCCCATGGATGATACCATACACTCCAGGCCTGGCAGTCCATGCCAAAGAGGCAGGATTGGGGTCAGTCCCTGGGGGACATTCCAGACCGTGACAGGATGAAGCCAAAGCAGCGGGTTCTGAAACCACTGTGACTAAAGCTTAACCTTCTCAAGCTGCGGATATTTTGTGAATGAAAGGGCTGTGGGAGCTCACTGGTGCCTGTTCAGGCCAGAACCTTGAGGAAACAGCTTGTAGACCTGACCTCCAGAGGCCTGAAGGAGGGCAGGAGCCTGCAGCAGCTCCCCAAAGACCCAGAACTGTAAGCATCCTGGGCTGCAGGAGTCCTGATCTGAGGTCTTAGTAGTGTTTCTATTGCCACTGCTCCAAGGTGGAAGCAGGAGTGAAGAGGACCCTGTGTGGCCACAGGGATCAGCAGCCCCACTAACCCCACCCAGCTTGGAAAGGAAGGGCTGAGCTACTTCCAGTACTAGCAAGACCCCTGCAGCCAGCTTCTCATATTCCTCCTTTGGGACCCTTCCATCCTCCTATGGGCCTGCATCCAATGCTTACAACCAGCATCCTGGGGTCTTAGGGCTCTGGGCCCATGGCTGTTGGCCTCCCACCCTACAGTATATTCTGAGGGCCTTCAGATGCCTCAGCCTCAACCCCAGGGAACACCATTGTCCTACCCCCATCCCTATCCTGAGCCATATTGGAGGATAGTCATTGGTGGTCAGTGGATGGATGACCATTATTTGGTGGCACTAAGGATCTTGCAAAGCAAAGTGATTTTTGTTGCTTATTTATCATTTGGAGACAGAGTCCCTGGTATGTGTTCCAGACTTCCCTTGAACTCATAATCCTCCTGCCTCAGCCTCCTGAGTAGTAAAATTACATATGTGTGCTACCATACTTAGCTCAAAGCCATAAGAATGAGCCCAGCAGGCCATACCCCACAGCCAAGTGGTCACCACCTTGATGAAAGTGAGCAGGGTGGGATCGGATTACCCTGACCAAGGGATGGCAATAAGATTGGACCAAGACTGAGCATACCCTTTCCCATCTGTAGCCTGCTGTCCAGAGGGTGAGAATCAGGTAAGAGAGAGTGTATCAGCAAGTTTTTATTCTGAACAGGACACCCAGATTCTTCTGAGGAGGGCCCTGGGGTTCATAGGGGTTCATGGGGGTCCTGTGGGACCCTGAGAGGCTGGGAGGGCTCTCCTGTGCTGTTCTGGGCCACTGTCCTCTGCCAACTCAGGCCCCAGCATACATAGCCCTGTGTGCTGCCCCAGAGCAAGGAGCTGCTCACGACTGTCACAATGATTTGTTGGAGCTGGCTGGTCACACTGTCATCAGACTCTACCCTCTCAAAACTCTGGCAGCTGGTCTGAACTGTGTTCCTTCCACATGACAAGACACAGGGCCCAACAAAGCCTAGACCCTCTGCCACAAACTAACAACCATAGCAGGGGCTTGGGTCCTGGAGACAGGCATGTTTGTACCCCTTCCCCATGGTCTTTTTCTAGAACATTCTTTGCCTTGAGCAGCAGCATGTCCATGAGGCTATAAAGATGTCTCTCCAAAGAGCCTGTCACCTGGACCAAGCTGAGCAACCCCAGACCCTCTGCTTCTTTGAAATGGGTAGAATGAGTTCCAACATGGCCAGACAGTGCTTGGCTCATACTGCCCCGAGTGGCTGCAAAGCATAGGTTCCTTTGAGCCTTAGGACCTCATGTACTTCCACACTCTGAGCAGTGTCTGCTGTGGGAACCCCTGTGGGCCCCTCCCCATCCATTGTCCAGGCCTCTAGGGGGCAGGTCCACCCCACTGACCCCTTCCCCTACTGAGAAGGTGGGCATGTTCTATTTCTCCAGCATGGTGGCCTGAAGACTGCTTGGGTATTTGAGCCCTGGAACAGAGTCAGACTGGCCAGGTGATGAACCTCAGCCACCTCTCAGTTTTGACATGGTGAAGGCAACACCCCATAGCCTAGGAATAAGAAGTGGTCCAGGCATATTACAGATGAGGGGGAAAAGGCTCAGAGTAGAAGGGAGCGGTAGGTCTCTGAGTATCTGTCCCCATTCAGTTCAGATTAAACCCAGGAAGGAGCAAAGGGGGAACCCCAGATGTCTACCCAGGCCCCCACAGGATAGGGATATCAAAGTTCTGAATTCTTCTTGTGCCTTGTCCAGGTAGGATGTGACTTCAGTTGTTAGGACCATAAATCAGAGCTTATATCCGCTGCTTTCATGCCTGGGGGGACCTCAGACTCCTTGGTCTTTTTCCAGTCCATCAAGGTCCCCTGAGACCATACCTCCTCACCCTATACCCTGCTGGGCCATTAGTGAACATAAACTTCCCCATTACCGGTAAGGAAGCCAAGGCATGGAGGGGGTAGGGGAAAGGGACACACCTGAGTCTCACAGCTCTGTGGAAGCTGGACTTGACCCAGATCCAGGGTCAACGCCTATCCCTGTATGCACATCCAGGTGGTGCCACCCTTCTTCCCATCCTGGGCATCCAGGCCTACAAAGGCCCAGGGCAGCCACCATACCAACTGAGGCCCATGCTACCCCACAGGCTTCCTGGGACCAACTGCCCCTCAAACTGTCCCTGCTCATGCCAGCACCATCCTGACCTCTATGGCCTCCAACTTCATGGGGCCATAAAGTTGTGGGTATCATGCAGAGCCTGGCACAGGCAGAACCAAGGGGCCCTGGGTCTGGGGTAGAGCTGAGACCCAACTCAGACCTCACTATATAGCTGGCATATAGGCTTTGGGAGGTTGGGAGGGCCTGCTGAATATGGCCCCAGGGCCTGGGAATGACGACTGGACACCACAGGACAATATACTAGCCCCTTGTCCATAATGACCAGGGTCATACTGTGGGTATGCAGACCTACCTCACCCTTTCAGTGACAATAGCAGCCCTGCGTGCCTGAACCCAGAGCAGTTGTTCCCCTGTTAGATCTCCTCAGGAAGGGTAACACAGGTCATCTGCACCTTCCTGGGCTCAGGAATGGCCAAGGAACACCAAAGCCTGATTTTTCAACTGATTTAACCCTCTACCTAGCTCCTCCTAGTAAAACTCCACAGCAACCTCAGTGTGGAGATTTAGAGCTGCTCTTTGTCCCCATGCACCCTGCCATTTGCCCTGAACTGAAGGCAGTGTGGTCCTGATACCCTGAGAGTGGGGTGTACATTAAAGTCCTAGAGTGGTCATCTCCATTTCTTCATGTATATTGGAACAGGACCCTCAACAGCAACTAGACACTTCTCAAAATAGACCTGAAGCTTTAAGGCTGATTTGGAGGCAGGAAAAACGGTTCAGTTGGTAAAGTGTTTCCATGACAAGCATGAGACCTGAACTTGATCCCCAAGGCCCAAGTGAAAAGCCAGGTATGCTGAGTGTCATATGCTTGTAAACCCAGCACTGGAGAGGCAGAGACAGGCTGGTTCCTGGGGTTTACTGGCCAGTTAGTCCAGTCTAATCTGCAGCCACAAGTCCCAGTGAAAGATCCTGTTTCAAAAAACAAGGTAGACAGCTTCTGAGGACACTGGAGGCTGAGCCCTGGCTTCCACACACAAGCTGGTTTTGTAGGAAAATGTTGAGTTAGTGGTGGTGGTGGTGGGGGAGACAAGTGGAAATACCCAGTCTGCATGTGTCACTCTTGCCCATTCTCTACATCTCTTCTGTCACTTAGCTCAGGTGAATGTAGAGTTTTGGGGAGAAGTGAGTTGGGTCAGTAGGAGTCTCTGGTACCTCCTACGTGCCCAGCTGTGTAACCAACTGAGGGCTCGACCCAAGAACAGAACAGCATCCTTGTCCCTTAGAGCTATAATCTCATTGATGAACGTGGCCAGCCAGATAGGAAGAGCCCCAAACAGGAAGGAGGATCTTCCCAACTCCTGCATTAGCTACACACAGAGCATACATCCTTGGCAGTCTTCCTTGGGCATGTAGGCCTCTCCACATTCTCCCTCTGGGATGGCTGGATGATGTGGCCATAGCCAGGGAACACTAGGAGCTGCAGGTACAGTTGGTGGCGCTCAGTGTTGCTGTACCCAGTCCCAGACACAATGTGCCTGTGCTCACTCCTGGTGATGGAGACCAGAGGACAAAAGTGAGGTGTGCAGGGCTGCTCTCTCTGGGAGGAGGTTCCTCTTGGGGGAGCCTGTGGTCTTCCACAGCCTGCGGCCCCATCATCTCCACCTTGGTCATCATGAACACATGGCCTCTCCTCTCCTCTCCTGCTTCTTATCATCTCCCTCAGGTGAGACAACCTGGCAGTGCCTGCTGAGAGGAGGCCACTGCTCTAACCTGCTCGCTTCCTGGTGTGCTTTGAATTCTCAAATGCAGCCCAGGGCGAACCCAGTCCAGGTGTGTCTCCTGGGACACCTGAATTCACAAGTCTTTGGCAAGAGCCATGGTCATGGTCCCAAGGCTGCCTACCTTACCTTCCAATGCTCCTCTCCTTGTGCAAGAGAGGTATCCTGTTTTATAGTAACTGCTCCAACACACAAGAAGCCTGCCTGCCCATCTGTATGGGGCCATGGCTGGATCACCCACCAGCTATATGGTCACACAACTTCCCACTGACTGGGAATAGCTATAGTTTGGGCTGGCTTCATTTCAAAACCAACAGCCAGAATGCATGGTGTTCATGCCTACATGTGAGCCACAGCCTTTCACTGCCCCACTTGCCCAGTGGCTGTTGCTTGAAAACTCTCTGATTTTGGGGTCTCATCTAGGCCCATTTCTACCACTCTTTCTATGTGGTGTCATACAGCACTGTGTAATGAGTCACTGCCCTGCTGCTGGCACCTCCACATGGTCCTTCTCAGCTGCTGCCTCCAGCCCAGTCACTGTATTATCTCTTGTTTGAGATTATGTAATACCCCAGGCCATGCTGAACCTGGGCTGCCAGACGTGGAAAAGCAGTGCCCTGACAGCATTACTCCCAACAATGAATGAGAATGATTCCATGTCAAAATTAGCTGCTGATTCAGGACATGCAACATGTATGAGCCAGACTGGCTAGAGGTATCTATAACTAGGTCAAAGCCAGTCAGAGCTCCCCATCTGTGCAGCCCCCTCAATATCCACTCCAAAAGACAGCTCTCAACATATATCCTAAGGTTCACATGGGGCTGTTCCCTTGCCAGTCTGGAGGACCTGATGGGACAGTCTAGGGCACCACAGGATCTTGGACCTGCAGCGTGATTGCTCTCAGGGCCACAGGAAGGAGGCTGACTACTGAAGCTGGGTGACAGGAAACATGGGGTTTTATAAAGAGACAGTTATGCCCTCATCTGTTTGTACCTCAGCCTCTGCATGTCCTTGGGCTGGGCTCCAGTTACCTGGCCTGGAAGGGCTGTTCCTACTCCAAGCATGTCCATCCTCAGGGCGCCAGTGTCCTCCTCCCTGTGCTATTTCAAGCGCCTGGTGGAGACATTACCTGTCTGGCCAGGCAGAGGCCTAGCCACAGCCCATGGGCCTCCCTGCCAGAGTGATTCATACCTTCCAAGAGGAACCCCCCAATGTTTCCCTGGGGGCCCGGGAGGGTGAACTTGGTAAGTTGGCCACTATGGCCTGCCTGTCTTTCCTGGGCACCAGGCCTGGCCTTTTTCCCTTGGGAACTGAGACATGTCTCCCCCGGGAAGATGGCAAGCAGACTTAGGCCAATACTCTGGTAGTCTTTGTGCCCTCCCGAGAGTTCTCTCCACCCTCCATGTCACACTCCCATCCTGTCTGGGACAGGGTTTCAATAGCCCACCTTGCCTGGCAGTTTAGTATATCAAAGGGTCCCAGCAGTTTTAGGGAGGCCATCATCCAGTTCTGAAATGTAGGACAACCTTGAGTGACCATTTCCAAGTGAATAGGGGCAGGAATGACCATTCTATCCAGGATGTTTAAGCAAAAGATATTGAGACTGAACCTGGTTGGCCGCTATGCCACTGGAGACAAGCCCCAAAATCTGTCCAAGACCCTTGGTCCCTAGGTTGGGGAGGGTCTGCCTCAGAGATTACAGTGCAGGGAGTAGGGGCTAGATGTGGGGAGGAGTTCTCCTATATCCCAAATGCAATGCCACCCAACTTCAAGCTCCATGCACCCCACATAGCTGATCCCCTGCCACATGACCCCAGGCACAGCTGAAGGTGGGCTACCTGGTGATGCTGGTGAGAATGGTTGCCACTTGGCTCCAGATGAGGAAGGGAGACAAGGTCGGCCCAGCTCCAGTTGAGCACCAGCCCAGTATACCTACCCTCCCTCCAGAGTCCTTTTCAGATGTACACAGAAGCAAGGAAATAAAAATGGTTGCTGCCCATTTCAAACCTAAATCCCCTTCTGTCCTCTAACTTGCTAGTTATTGGCAAATAACTTTCACTTGCAGTTCCTGCATGGGATTTGTTGGTAAGTTCATACATCTGCCTTTGTTCCTGTGCAAATCTAAAAGCCACCTGCCACAAGTGCAGCCCTTGCTCCCTTGTAAATGCATGGAGGATTTTGCATGAAAAACAGCTTTCAGTGTCCTGCTTCAGAAGTGAAGGCCATAAATTCAGAGGAAGAATTTGTTCAATCTACTACCTTAATGCAGCAAGTGTGGAGTTAGGTGTCCTTGTGTCTCACACATATTTTCACACTTGGCCAAGTGCTGAAGAGCTGGAGATATCCATTGATCAAGCGAGCTGCAGAGGTGGGCACCCACTTACACCTCTCATAGAAAATATTCTGAATGGATGGCCTATATGTCAAATCCATCCATTTATTCACTTGGCCACTCATTCACTGCAGGATTCCTTCTCTATCCAGGCTCAACACCACACAGGATAGATCATGGTAGGTAGAGACCTTTGTCCCACATTCTCCTCTGTGGTCATCCCAGGCCACAGAGAATGAGACCCCAATCATGAGAGATAAGCAAGACGAAGCTGTTGCTGGTTGAGCCAGTGAGCTCCATGAGAAGGTCAACATCATGAATGAAACCTGTGGTTCTTCTACATTGCAAGGAATTGGAAGGTGGTGAAATAGCAAGGCTCAGGATGGCAGGAACTTAAACTAAAATACAGGCCCTTGTTGGAGACTCAGCCTTGGTAGGTTTGTAAGGTCCCATTATTGGTGCCAATACAGCTTTGGGCCTTGAGGACCAACCTCTAGAGACAGGTCCCTCTCAGCCATCATCCTAGGAGTGGAACCTGATACCAGCAGGCATCTTGGGGAGTGAAGGGACATGATGGTCTATTCTGGGCAGGCAGGGTCTCTCTCTGAGCAGGTCTGCATGCAAAGTCCTTGAGCATTTCTGTGGTAGTGTCCATAGTTATGACCACTGGATCAGTGGATGCTGTGTCCACCCTTCCTGGGCAGATGGCTCAGCACTTGATGCAAAGAGGTATCCACAGGATGTGAGGAACAACCAGTGTCCATATAGGATAAGCAGGTGCCCTGCAGTCCTCATCCAGGGGTACCCAGAAAGCAGGATAGTAGGGTCCAGGGGTGGGCTTTTGGGTCACTGTGGTGGCAGGTTCCCTGGGCACATCATCATGGAGCCTCAGTTCTACCCAGGCAAGGGCAGGCTGACTGGTGATGCTGAATGAAAAAGTAACAGACTAATCTGGCAGAGGAAATCTAAAATAATGTGACATTTAGACTATGGTATAGTTACTGATCATTGCTCTTATATCTACAGTGAGAGAGCAGAAATATATGAAAAATAAGCAATTTAGTAAAGAGTGCGAGTTTGGAATTTCAGATAAGGCATGTGCAGAAAAAGCAGCTATCATTGTTAAAGCGATTAGATTAAACTTCAAACTCTGCACTGGGACAACAGGAAAGGCAATGTGAGAGCAAGACCTCTCAAAGGTTCTAATGTGTGCAAATGCAAATTCATTTGAAAGGAGAGAGACTGAACTGAAAATGCCTCTGAAGGAGTTGAAAACTTCCTAGGGAAGTATTTTCACAGGTTCCAGCCACCAAGCTGCAAAGAGGCCACTACAGTTGTGGTAGAAGGGGGCCAGATTACGTGTAGAGCTGGCAGCAGACCTTGGTCCTGTAGTCCATATGGTACTGGTTTTAAAGGCATGTAAAATGCAAAAGTGATGGGGTCACGGAGTTTGTACAAAGGTTCTAGAAAGCCACCAATGCCAGGCATTATGTAGCAAGTTGGATTCCCTGAAAGAAGGCCACTGCATAAAGCCCAAGTTGGAATAGAGACCCCAAGATGTCGGAGATGACAGGATTGTGAGCCATCTGTTGAGGACAGCTTTAGAGAGAAATTTGCTTAAGAAAAAGGCTGGGCTTGGTGGTGCATGCCTTTAATCCCAGCACTCGGGAGGCAGAGGCAGGCAGATCTCTGTGAGTTCAAGGCCAGCCTGGTCTATATAGTGAGTTCCAGGACAGCTGGGGCTACAAGGAGACCCTGTCTCAAAAAGACCAAAAAAAAAAAAAAAAAAAAAAAAAGAAAAGAAAAAGGCTATGTGTGCTACAGGTGGCAAAACTGGAAAGGCAGGGCTGCTCAAGGCCTTTGGAAACCAGATGATTCCATCACAAGCCCAAATGCCAGTCATGGAACTGTATGGTTTATTGTTTGTCTTAGTGGGTTTCAGTCTTGCTTTGGTTCAGTCTTTCCTTTCTATGATCCCATTCCTCCTTTTGGAATGGGAATGTTAACTGCGCCATTGCATATTAGAAATACATGACTTTTATTTTATAAGGGATCACAGTTTAAGAGTTTGTTTTGAGTCCCAAAAGAGAACTTGAATTTGGGGATTTTTGAACAATGTTGGGGACTGTTAAAGACTATGGGTACTTTTGAAGGCAAGGTGAATGCATTCAGTATTTTGAGATGGACATGACCCTTTGAAGGCCACGGGTGGAATGTAATGATTTTGAAGTGACATGTTTGGATAGCAAGCTGAGAAGTAAGAGACTTGTGATAGTTAATCTTCATTGTCAATTTAACTGGATTTGAAGTTCTAAGAGATACCCCTCTTGACATGTCTCTGAGGCCATATCTAGAGATTTAAATGATGAGAGAAGGCATACTCTAACTGTGGGTGGCACTATACCATGGACTGGATCCTGGACTGAATATGATTTTCTGCTTCCTCACTGAAGGCACAATGTGACCACACCAACATTAAAGACTTTCTTCTTCCTGACTGCAGACACAATGTGACCAGTTGCCTCATGTTCCCATCACCATGCCTTTCTGCCATGAGGGACTATATACTCTTGTACTGTGACTCAAAATAAATCCTCCTTTCCTTGTTTCTTTTGTTAAGTATTTTGTTACAGTGATTGAAAAAGTTACCAAGGGGCTGGAGAGATGGCACAGTGGTAAGGGCATTGGATGCTTTTGCAGAGGGCCAGGGTTCAGTTCCCAGCACCCACATTGGTGGCTAACAATTGTCTATAACTCCAGTTCCAGGGAATCCGATGCCCTCTTCTGGCCTCCATGGGCATTGCATGCATGGATGCACTTACATGCATGTAGGCAAAACACTCATACACATAAGAATAAATAAATCATTTTTAAGTAACTAATATAGCTTTTCACGATACCACCTTCAAGCTTTTCACGATACCACCTTCAAGATATGGGGAGGCCAGAACAGGGTTGGATGGTACAGATTCTCAATGTTTAAATATCTGATTATCAGCCTCACCTCAAAACATTTCAGGACACATATTAGAAAAAAAGACTTTAGCCAAACTGAAGGTAAATAGGAATAAATTCAGAATTTATACTTATGCCAAGCTGTAAGATGAAAGAAATCAACTACTGTGTATAGTGGGTAGACAGGAGTCTGTCCAGCCATAAAAGCACCCTGCTCTAAAGCCTCCTCACTATCCAAACCCCATCTTTACCCATAACCACATCTTCACCCACAACCACATCTTACCCAGAGCTCCATCTTCCCCTAGGGCCCATCTCTCTACCGAGAGCTCTGTCTCTACTCAAAGGCAAACCTCCATCTCTACTTGGTGCTCAATTGCCACTCTCAAGGCTCCATCTCCACCTTCAGCCCCATTGTCATCCCCAGCCACATTTCTGCATACATTCAGTCTCCACCCTCAACCTCATCTTCACCCTTAACCCCATCTCCCACTCAGCCCTATCTCCACCCTCAGTCCCATCTCTACCCACAACTCCATCTCCATACTCAGCTCTACTTCCTCCCCTAGCTCTAGCTTCACCTTCAACCTTATCTCCTCCCTCAGCCCCATCTCCACCCACACATTCATCACCATCCTCTTCCCCATCTCCACCCACAGAGGCGGCTGTGGCTGGCGCCACCTCCCCTGAATCAATATTTACCAGGCTGGGAATGGGTCTCCAGGGTCCAGTGGTTCTTGTGGCGTGGTGCCCAGGCCTTACTCTGGACTGCAGTGCTATGTAGGACTGGGAATTGTCTGGGTTCTCTCATTTACCTTTGGAAAAATAACAGCTATTATTTTGTTTTTTTAACCATGAAATGTTCATGAATGCTTTCTGGAGGGAAGGAAAACCTCACGACTAAACCCTACTGGGAAAGCGAAGTTCACCAAGTGGCTAGGTAGAGCAAAAGGTGGAATTCTCTGAGCTGCATCTCCACCCTGTCGGGGCAGCTTCCTCACAGTTTCAATGGCAGTTTGAATTGAGCACTGTGAGTGTTCGTTCACGTTCTTTTATGAGTAGGCAATCTACATGGCTGAACCAAATTCCTATCACCTGAGTCCCCATCAGTGCTAACAGTGAACAAACCCAATGGGCTAAGAAGCCTCCAGAGCCTTTAGAGGCCCCAGGGCTGCCTCAACAGACTCTTCACCTGCAAGCCCTTAGGTGGCCTCCATGTTGTTTTCTGTGACTGTCTGACAAACTTCATTACGTATTTCAAGACCCCATCTCCAAGTTTACTCACATTCGAAGGTCCTAGGTAGCCAGGGCTTTACTGTGAGGATCTAACAATTGCCCCAGTGATGGTGACCATAGCAATTGCCCCCTCAGAGCTCAGAGCTTTGGAGTTTGTTGATGTTCCCACATTTCAGTGACTGGGCAAGACATGAAAGAGATACATTTGCTATTCAGTGGTTCCTGAACCTCCTGCCCATAAAAGATGGCAGGGTGGTAAGGGAAATGCCTCAAACTGGAGTTTTAAAAATTAATCAATTAATTCTTTTTTTGTTTTTTGAGACAGAGTCTTGCTATATAGCCCAGGCTGACCTGCAGTTTGCAGTAATGCTCCTGTTAAAGCCTTCTCAGTGCTCCACCATGCCTAGTTTCAAACAGGCTTTTTGATGCACTCTCCTGCACTCTGAGGTTCTAGTGCCAAGCCTATGGCCTCTCTGAGCCTCAATTTCCCCTGCCTATAAAACAGACCTAACCAGAGTCCTCATTGCAAGGTCAGGTATGTTTAGGGTTTGGGTGCATCCAGAACAGGGTGTACCTCCTTACATGGTAGCCATGTTAAGAACAAGATTGTCATGGGTTGGAAGGCTATATCTGAGGAGAAAATGCTATTTCCTTCAGATACAAGGTCAATGACAACAGCTCAGACCAGGCCTGAGTGATAGGTACCCCCAAATCCACTCATCCTGCTCCCTATTAGAAAAGCCACCCTGCCTCAGGGAAACAGGCTACTGTGCCTCCACCCAGAAGTCCCTGCTCTGGAGTCTGCTGAAAACATTGCACTCTCCCTGGGTCCCACAGACTCATGCCCACTGGGCCTATCATGAGTTCAGCGGCTTGCTGGGAGACCTCACTCCCTGGCTTTCAGTTGGGGTCCGCCTGCTTTTGGACAAGCAACATAGCCATGGTCCCCAGCAGGCTGTCTGTTTGTTAATGAGGCCTGACAACCATCGGCTGTGTGCTGAAAGGGGACATTATGTGGGTGACTTTCAGGGGGTGTTTGCTTTGTATCACATCCAGGTACTGCTGAGGGGAGAGTGTTAAGATGAAGGACTCTGGGCTTTTCCTAGGAAGGTGAACTAGAGGTCTCCTGAGCCCCCCTGGGGTGGGACCTGGGGTCCTGACACAGCAGACCAATGTGGGGGCCCCTCCCAGACTCTAGTTCCAGCCAGCGTTCTTCCCAGAGTCTGGAGAATGTGTCTGGATGTGGGTGGGGCAGGCAGGGCTGTGCAGAATGAGTGAGTGAACATGTGCAGAACTCAGGCAGGGACCATAGCACATAAGCAAGATGTGGAGGGCTAGGGCCCAGGCCCAGATTACATCCATATTCTAAGTCGTGGTTCTTGGTCCCTGGGCAGGATCTCTGCATTAAGATCCTCAAGATGTTCCCAGGTGACTGGCCACTCCAGTCCTGGCTCCTCTGGCTCCTTATCTACCCCAAGTCTGACCCTGTCCCACCTAGCTGAGCCCTGCCCTGATGAGGGATTTCCTGCCTCTGGCCTGGGAAGACTGAGCCCTGTCCACTGCTTGGCTGAGTGTCTGGCATCTCGGATGAGAATCAGCCCTGGATGTGGTACACATCCACTCACCATCAAAATTCTGGGTGTCACTTTGTCCCTGGCTCTTAAGAAAGATCAGGCGGCTCTGTGACAACCAGTGGTCAGATGTTTCACTGGCTGAGTCATCTTGGCCATGTAGGCTTTTCACTTAGGCACATCACAAACCAGCATCTTTTTTTTTTTTTTTCTTGTTATGCTGGGATTGAACTCAGGGCTTCATTCATGCTAGACAAGCACTATATGATTGAACTACATCCCCAGACCCTCTTTCTACCTTTGCTTTATGTGTGTGTGTGTGTGTGTGTGTGTGTGTGTGTACATGTTGGTGTGTATGCATATGTGTGCAGGTATACATACATGCGTGTGTGTGCATATGCATACAGAGGCCACAGGTCAATGTTGGATGTTTTCTTCAATCACTGTCTTATTTTTTGTTAATTTTTTTTCTTTCTTTCTTTAGCGTGTGTGTGTGTTTGTGTGTGTGTGTGTGTGTGTGTGTGTGTGTGTGTGTGTGCACCCCTGTGCCATGGTGAGAGTACGGAAGTCAGATGACAACCTGTAGAAATGGGTTCTCTCCCCCGCTTCTACTATGTGGGCTCTAGAAATCAAAATCATGTCATCAAGCTTGGTGGAAAATACCTTTACCTGATGCTGATAGTCACTGGGGTTATCTCTACTGTGGCTCCAATGCTAGGTTTGTTGGGGATAGGTTTTTGTCTAAAGGGCCTTTTCAGTTCTCTCATGTCTGACCCCCCAGGTGGCTGTCACCCTCACACAGTGCTCTAGCTGAGTCATCTCCAAATTGGGGTCCAGCTCTCTCTCTCCAAGGTCACAGTCACCCATGGGGTCCCTAGGAGAGGAATACCACAGTGACCCCTGTGTCGACAGGCTTCCAGGCGCACTCCTTGCCACCAGGGTACTTCTCTACATCTGGGTCACCTTGAAAACTGTCCCCCAGTGACAGAGTTCTGAGGACAGTAGGGAACTCAGTCATACTATTCACTACAATACGGCTTCCTAAAGTATGTGTGTTGGGCTGAAGAGGTGGCAGAGACTAGATCTGAGGGTGCTGACTGGATTGATCTCACTTAACCAAAGCCCCATGCGCAGACAGCTGGCCATTCAATCCTGACCCAGGAAAGATATGCGGAGCTCTGGAGAGAAAACATTCCTGAGAAAATGCATTAAGTAGATTCGGAAGTTCAGGGATCAGAACTTTGTCAGGGGTCCCACGACTAACTGGGGTCAGTTGTCAGCCCCTCAAAGGTCACATGGGGTCAGCCTGTTCTGCTTGGCCATGAGATCTTGAACTTAATTTTCCTGACTAGTCCCATGGGACCAGGCCATGTGTGCATAAGAGAGCTGAACAGTAGCCCCAAAAGACTTGCTGATGTCTACTCGACTTGATCCTGTCTCTGTGGTCTTTCTTAGAAAAGGGGTATTAGCTTTTTTGTTATTGTGATTAAATACCTGAAGGTAACAACTTAAAGGGAGGAAAGGTTCATTTTGATTCATTGTTTCAGGGCTTTTCATCCATAGTCAACTTGAATCTATTGTTTCTGGGTATCCTATTTTGTTTCTCCATTGCTGTGACAAAACACTCTGACCAATACCAACTTGGGGAGGAAATGGTTTATTTAGCCTACATATCCTGGATCACAGTTCATCCAGGAGCCCAAGGAAGGAACTCAGGGTAGGAACCTGGAGGCAGAAGCTGGAGCATAGGCCATGGAGGAATGCTGCTTGCTGGCTTGCTCCCCCTGGCCCCTGCTCAGCCTGCTTTCTTATACAACATAGGCCCACCTTCCCAGGGGTGACACCACCCATGTCACTCAACAATCAAGAAGATGCCCCATGGATATGGCCACAGGCCAGTCCAATGAAGGCAATTCCCCAGTTGAGGCTCCCTCAACCCAGGTAAGTCAAGTTGACACTAAAGTTATCTAGCACACTGGGCTTGACACAGGCAGGACATCATGGTGGGAGCACTGGTGGAGCAGAGAACAGAGGAAGGCATTAGAGACAAGGTATAGCCCCCAGGGAAACACCCCACAGGGACCCACTTCCTCCAACCAGGCCCTACCTCCTAGTTTCTACCACAGCATAGGAATGCCTTCAGACTAGGAATCAGCCCATGGATTAATCTACTGTTGTTGTGATCAGAGCTCTCATAATCCATTTACTTCCTCAGGCTCATCACCTGGCAGGTAACCTTCAACATGACTGTTCTGGGCATACAGGAGTAGGCATCTCCAGATGGAGTTGGAGTTCTCTGGGTTAGCCCTAAGTCCAACCTTATAACCTTATAACAGAAGATGAGGCGGAGGTAGGAGACAGACAGATCCAAGGGAGCCTGTGAAAATGGAGGCAGAGATGGGACAGATACTGCCACAAGACACGGGGACCTGGAAGCCTGCAGGAACCGAAGAATACAGAAAGACTTCACGTGGAGGCTCTGGATGGAGCACAGCCTTATCCATGCCCTTGATTTTGGACTTCTGGGCCTCAGTCTGAGGGACAGAGTATTGGTTGTCTTAAACCACCAGCCCATAGCACTTGGCTCTGAGAGTACAAATGGGAATACCCAGGGACAACCAGCCTTCACCTCCAGAAGCCAGCAACGCTGAATGCCAACCTGTCTGACTGACTCCATGTGGGTCCAGGGTCTGTGCTGACCCAAAGTTAAGTCCATTGTCAGGCTACCTGGTCCCTAGACCAAGCTCTAGGCAGGAAGAGGGGCCCCTTTGCCTTCCAGGTCATACCTATCCTTAGGAGCAGACTATGGGTTTCTTTGGTGGAACAGGAGGAATGGCACCCTTCAAACTGCAAAGCCAAGCTGGCGTGTCAGTCTGGGACAAGAGAGGTGCCCCGCTGTTCTAGTTTGCCTCTAGGTGTCAGCTCAGAAAACCCCTCAGCCTTGAGAAGTACTGAGCCTAATCTTTACAAACTGATTTTCCCAAGACTCTGTGTGAACTCTTCCTAGCCAGAAGCATCATGTCTCAGCTGTACCCCTGCCCCCCCATAAACTGTTTTTCCTGGAGGCACCAGGTTTGAGGACTTTATGGCCCCAAATCGTTTTGATTCACTGTTCTTAAACAGAATGGTGTAGTGTGTTGAGATCCTGGGGGTATCCTTGTCATTCTTCAGCATGGAGTCACTGACCCCCATTCACAGAGGTCACCCCATGTCTACTATAACCACAAGCAGCCACCAACCATTCAATGGGATGCTGAGGCAGGACTGCCATAAGTCTGAGCACAGCCTAGGCTTTAGAGTGAGTTGAAGGCCAGCTTAGATTACAGAGTCCAATTTTTTTTTAAGAAGCCCCTGGATGTAGTTGAGTTTATAAAATACTTGCCTAACATATACAAAGCCCTGAGTTCAGTTTCCAACACTGCATAAAGCTAGGCATGGCCATGTATGCCTGTAATCCTAGCACTTGGGGAGGTGTAGGCAGGAGTATCAGAAGCTCAAGATTAAAAAAAAAAATAAGGTGAAGGGGTGCCAAAGATATGGCTAGGCAGGTAGGAGTGTTTACTGTTCTTCAGATAACCAGAGTTGGGTCCCTAGCACCCACAGTGGTGTTGCGTGACACCACTCCTGGGGAGACATGAACATATGTCTACCCACCCCAGATACGGAACCATGGACAGACCAAAGAAAGGATACCACCAAAATCTAACTCGGTGAGCCAATGAGTTTTATTGGGGTTATTTACAGGAGTATGGGTGAAGGGTTACTTACAGGAGGAAGGATGACAGACAGCAGCCTCACCAAAGCCCACCCCAGCATAGGTGAGAGCTCACAAAAGTAGGAAACCTGGAGCACACTACACAAAACACAGAGAGCTCAACAAGTTGGAGGATGTCCTTTCCAGGCATCTCAGCTGGTCTTGGCCTCTTCTGCATGGCCTCTGAGAGCTCCCTCTTCCCCATGGCTTAGTTAATCTGAGAGCTCTCTCCCTCAGGTGTATATGTGTCTGGGGAGGAAGGGGGCCTAGTGAGTATAGTAAATTTCAGGAACTTCCTAAAGTTTATTGAGTTGCTTACTTCCTGAGCTTAATGGATTTCCCATAGATGGACTGCTTCACCTCCCCCTCAAAACATGTTTACCTCCCCTTAGAACATCCTATTGTTTACCCAGCTTCCTTCCAAGATAGTTTTTATCTGAAGAAATTGTTATACAACAATTGGGTGGCTCACAACTGCCTGTAACTCCATCTCCAGGAATCTGACACCCTCTTCTGACTTCTGCTGGACACATATAGCATATACTTATATAGACACACACATACATATAAATAAAAGTTAATTTCGAAAAGATGCTCAAGTGCCTGGTGTGGTGGTGCACACCTGTAATCCCAGAACTCGGAAAGCAGAGGCAGGTGGATCTCTGTGAGTTCAAGGCCAACCTGACATAGTTCTAGGCCAGCTGGGACTACAGAGAGACCCTGTTTCATTAAAAAAAAAAATGATGTTCAAGATTATCTTCAGCTACATAAGTGAATTTGAAGCCAGCCTGCTCTAAATGTGACCCTGTCTCAAAAGCAAATAATAGGGGCTGGAGGGATGGCTCAGCAGTTAAGAGCACTGACTGTTTTTGCAGAGGATCTGGGTTCAATTCCCAGCACCCACATGGTAGCTACAAACCGTCCTTAACTCCAGTTCCAGGGGAATCCAAAACCCACTTTTGATCCCTGCAACATTGCACGACACAGGTGCACTTACTTACATGCAAGTAATACACTCATACACATAAAATAAATTTTTAATTAAAAAAAGCAAATAATAGGGGCTGGAGAGATGGCTCAGCAGTTAAGAGCGCTAGCTGTTCTTGCAGAAGACCCAGGTTCAAATCCCAGCACCCACATGGCAGCAACCCTCTGCAACTCCAGTTCCAAGAGATCTGATGCCCTCTTCTGTCCTCCACAAGCACTGCACAACATGGGTGCACTTACATATATGTAGGCATAACACTCATACACATAAAATAAAAATAAAATAAATTTTAAAAATTTAAAGCAAATAATAAAACAAAATAGAAATAAGCTCCAATGGGTGCCAGGTGTGAAGGGGCCACACCTGTGTTGTCACCTGCTCTTAAGAGCCTCATCTATGGGTGGCAGGGGAGTCAAACAGTGGCTAGAGTGGCTGAGTTGGAGAGATGGTGTCCTAGCTCCGCCTACACCCCTGCTCCAGGCTCTTAATCCTTCCCCTCCAGCTGTCCCTAATTTAGCTTCCCACTGATTTTCTCACTGCCATTTGGGAAAAGTAAGGTCCTCCAAGAAGAAACAGCATCTGTCCAAATGAGCTCTCTGAGTCTGGGTTACCATCCTCTGGGAAACTCCAGAAGAGAAAATGTGGTTTTGATTTTCCAGAGAAGCCTAAGGCAGATCTCAGTCAGTCCTCACCCAGACTCAGAGGGTCTGCGCTCATGCCTCCCTCCAGGGCCAGGGAGCTCCAATCCTGAGGTCAGTACACTGGAGCAGCAGCCTGGTCCCAAAGCCAAAGGCACT
Organism: Nannospalax galili; assembly: GCF_000622305.1. Taxonomy (NCBI): domain Eukaryota; kingdom Metazoa; phylum Chordata; class Mammalia; order Rodentia; family Spalacidae; genus Nannospalax; species Nannospalax galili. Next base: position 657,512 of record NW_008358090.1, on the reverse strand, counting down.
TCCCTGCCTGGTGCCAGCCTCCAAACAGACCTAGAACCAGATGCCAGAGCTCAGAAGGTCCACGATTAAGGTCACTAAGGAACCTGGGCAGGAAAAAGATTTGCCCCAGACTCAGAAAGCTTCCTTCAGAAGACTTAGTCCTGAGCCATTCCCCAAGGGAACTTGAGGGCACACTTGGTACTGGGGCCCTTCTGATACCTGGATGAAGAAGATTCTGGGCTGAAATCCTGGGTCCAGCAGAGTGGCGCTGGTTCACTCAGCATCTTCTCTTCCCTCAGTCCTCAACTCTGGGTCGCTGCTTCTGAGTGCTACCTGAGAGGGGCCCCCTGCACTCCCTCCGAGCCTTGTCCTGAGCTCTTGTGCCAGGGAGACACCAACAGTCTTCCCTGTTCTCTTCTGGCAGACACACTGGGCTGACATTGCTGTAGACGAGAGACAGAAGGGAACCCACAGGAACCGTGATCTGAGCCCTGGACTCTCACTCACCCCTGTCCTGGGGCTCAGGACTTGGCAGGACCTCTGCTCTATTTCCTAGCATTGTCTACTCTCTAGGTAGAACTCCTGAGGGCTCAACCAATGACAACTGAGCCACCTGCAGGAAGCTATACTTAGGCCATAGGCTCATCACTTCTGCATCCAGCCTCGCTCCCATTGCCCAAGGCAGAGTCACTTGAAGCCCACTTCCCAAACTGGGAATCAAGTCTAGGCTAGTTTCCTCGATGACCAGCCTGAGTTCATCAGCAGGCCCTCTGTCCATCCGCCTCTGAAGCCAGGCTGTCTCCTACAGGTCCCGGAATCCCTAGGCGACTGGAATGAAGCTTCACAGACTGAGAAGGAAGGATTCATAGCGGGTTCTCCGGCTTCATGCAAATGAGTCCGCTCAGCCTGTTTTGTAACCAGAAGGCACAAAGACACTGAGGCGGGGAGCGGCCGCGCCCACACGCAGATCCGCTGCGCCCGCGACGCCCACAGGCCCTGCGGAATTAGCTCGCGAATGGGAAGAACAGGTGACAGGGCGGGCGCCCTCTCCGCGGGGAGTTAGCTCCTCCAAAATCTCCGGGGTGTACAGAACGGGAGGCGGGGGCGAGGGCTGCGAGACCCCATCGAATAACTGAAGTGTAATTTGTCTGCTTTTCAACTGAGACAGAGCTGGCTCGGGCCCTGCTTCACAAGAATATGACTTTTCTGCCAGATGGGCTCAGGACGCCCACCTCTGCCGCCGCTACAGTTTCTGTCTTCCTCTGGCGACAATGCTGCTAACTCCCCCGACACTGCGTGAATTCCTGAGGAGATGAAAAATGCCTCACTCAGCCTAGGCCTGGAGAGGCCCGCCTGCGACATCCATTCTCTCTTGGGGCAGGAGGAACAGGGAACTGTGTTTAATGAAAGGAAATGTTCTAGCCAGCAGCTTCCTGCACTGGCTGCCCGAGTCCCTGCATCTCCTGCCAGGCCTGGCAGCCTCCTGCACCTGGACACAGAGGAGGACAATCACCAGGTGCATGTGCAACACCCACCCCCATGCACCTAGCAGCACTTAGGGGGCCTCTGTCACGTGTGCCTTATAAGGCCCGATTCCAGCACCCCAAACTGCTACACTCCTTCCTCCCAGTGCCCAGGGGACAGGGAGGAGATGTCACTACTCCGGGCCTTGGGATTGTCCTACTTAAGAAGCCCTGCCTGGGGAGTGGGGGGCAGTGTACACTGCCCAGGCATGACTGGGGGAAAAGGAACCTGGGGCAGGAATCTGCTCAACAGACTCTTTGGTGCAGCCAGTACAGCACCTTCCTCCTCCCGGTGGGGCGAGTGGAGAGTGTAGGACCCTCATGCTAGGAGCAGGCTGGCCCAGCTGTGTCCCCATTTACTCCTCAGTTCAGGGTCTGCTAGTGGTAGCCATGTCCAAGTTGTCCATCTTGAGGCTTCACTCCTCCATGTACTAAGTTAGATGAGAGCACCTGCCAGCCCTGTGAGCCAAGGTCACACTGATGGGGACCAAGTTCCCTCGCTTACCGCCACGAGTCATTGCCATGTTCCTTGTTCATCCCCCTCCATTCTAGACTCTGACAAGGCTCCAGGTCCTTTACATGCAAGCTTCCTCTCTGCTGGAGTTGCATTTTCCCCAGTTAGACACTTTCTGTTGTCTAGATGACCTCACTGTTGGAATCACTATAGCTGGGGTAGCCTCACCTCCTTCCCACCTGCCTCTCCCTCAGTCTACCAGCCTCACAAGTCAGCAGGGCTGTCACTGCCAGGACTCTCCTATTCCAAGAGAGGTTCCTTCCCTTTGCAGAAGAGAGAAGAATACTCAGGAATCCCAGGCTTCCAAACACAGACCTGGAGAGAAGCTGACTCAAGTTCAGGGGTGGGCTGGGGGCTTACCTAGAACCCAGCAGGAGGAGCTACAGGTAACCTAGACCAGTTCAATATGAATGGATCTGAATGGAGCCCCCTCAGCTGTCCCCTCATTGCTCTGTGAAAACAGCACCTTGCTGTTACATAACGAGATACCTTAGGGTTCTCTTGGCCAGGGCGAGGAGCTCCCTATATTGTCTGGATTTTTTTCTTGCTTGCTGAGGTGGTCCCATTGTACAAAGAGACCATTATTCACTTTCCCATTCTTAAAGGATGTGAAGAAACCTTGTCTGGAATCTGTAAAGAACCTTCTAGTCTTGTGAACACAAGCAAGCATTTTAACTCGAGGCACATCTTGGAGTGGAATTGTTAGAGCACTGGGCATCTTAGAAGTGCTTGCACCATGCGAAGTCCTACTAGGAGCAGACTCTGCTTACCCTAGTCATCACCAGCATGGGATGCTTTCCTCTTATGTGTGTGTGTGTGTGTGTGTGTGTGTGTGATGTGTGTGTGATGTGTGTGTAAATGCAGGTGCATGCATGCCACAATAAGCATGTGGAGGTCAGAGGACAACCTCAAGTGCTGGTCTTCATTTTCCACCTTGATTGAGACAAGATTTCTTGTTATGCATAGCTGTGAAGGTCAGGCTAGCTGACCTGTGAGCTTTTGGGGAGTCTCCTGCCTTTGTCTCCCATCTCTTTGTAGGTGTGCTGGGATTACAGATGCATACTACTACACCTGACTTATGTAGATTCTAGAAATCTGAACCCCAGTCACCATGCTTGCATGGCAAGCACTTTATCCCCTGAGCCATCTCCCCAGCCCTGATTTCCTCTTCTAAACTTGGCTATGCTGGCAGGTGGCATGCCTTAGGAAGCGGGTTTGTCAGACCCTTCTATCATGCTTTGGTAGTTCATGATTATGGTCATTGGCACTGTCCTGAATTAAACAGCTTTGGAATGTGTCAACTACACAGATATTCCCATACACACACATTGGGGGACACTGAAGTACCCTGTATCACAGTAGAGGCCACCCCAGATAACAGATGGACACTGTTCAGATCTCCTGAGGTCTCCTTTGCTTCTCTCCCTGTTGTTCTTCATACAAGTTGCTAGTGGGTTTCTCTGGGTCTCCTCTGGGCAATGAAAAGAAGGAGCAATGATGCCCTTGAGCTTCTTGCTGATGCTAACCAGCCTGCCACTACTGGGCTTTCATCACAGAGCCCAGCGACTTTCCTTTGCTAAGCAGAGCATGTTCATATATCACTTGCTACCAAACATCTGGTCTGTGTTCCCAGTGAGTTCACAGGTGCAGAACACAGAGAGCCATGGCCTGGCTTTGTTGAGCTCATAAGGCCACACAGGGTCACATTGTTCTTGAACACCTGTTCTCTACCCACTCCATACACAACACAGAGCATAGGTTCCTCTAGAGAGGAGCATGGACTGTATGGAATCTCTTGTGCCTACTCACTAGGGAGATGACTATCCTGTCTCACCTGGGACCAAGGAACTCTGTGGGTCATGATACTCACAGTGCTAAAATCAGGAAGATCCAGGGAAGCCAGGATGAGCTGTGCACTCCATTTCACAATGGGACTAGTGAATTGAAGGGGCTACATGTGGACCTGGGCCAGTGGCTCTACCTGCCCTACATACAAAGATCTAGCAATAAAGAGGAAGCTAGAACAGTCTACCTGGATCAACACTGGATGAGTTGAGGGCCACCACTCAGTGAAAACCTCTCAGGAAGCCATGACTTCCTCAGCAAGCCTCTCCAGCCACAGGGCATGCTAAGGGACCTGTACTGGTTCCTAAGATTCCCTGCACTTATCCTATGGGACTGTTTCCTAGTGAATTGAAGAATTGCGTGTCAGTCTCCTCTTTTAAAATCCAGTCCCTGCTACTGGATGGATGGATGGATGGATGGAGACATAGATGAATGATAGAAGAATAGATGGATGATGGAGATGAATAGATGGATTGATGGATTGATAGAAGTTGCATGGGTGGATGATGGGTGAATAGATAAATGGATGTCAGATGGGGGAAGTAGATGAATGAACGGAAAGATGAATAGATGGTGGAATGGTGAGTGTATAATGAATAAATTGCAAGGAGATGGTTAGGTGGGAAGGTGGATGATAGATGAACAGGAAGATGGATGGGCAGATGTATTGGTGGATGACTGATGATGAGTGGATGGGTGGATGGATGGATGGATGGATGATGGGCAGGCACATGGATGGAAGAAGGGAGTGAAGGGGAAATAGAGATTCAGAGTGCAGATCAGCACTCCGACAGGCCAAATCCTTGCTGATCACATGCAGGTTTGATTCCTGTTTCTGCAGTTCAGTGGCATCTCTGGATGGTGTGTATTGAGTAACTGATCCTAACCAAACCTGTACTAAGCACCTGGCTCACACACACATTTGCCATGCTTCAAGCACTGGGGAGCAGGTGTTATTTCCATTTTATAGGTGGGCTACTGAGACCCAAGAGACCAGTAACCTCTTCAAGGCTGCACACGTTTGGAGGGTGACAGGAGATCTAGATGTCTCAATCCTCTCTCTGTCCAAGTTCTCAGACCCTGGCATATACCTCATGGAAAGGCATTACCCTCCCCAACACCTCTCTTCTTGTTCAAGAGCAGCTAGAGCCAAGGTCTCTAGGCCTTGTCCCACAGCATCCCTCCCTATGTTGTTAGTAAACACATTCCTTAGATGAGTTGAATGGCCCCAGAAATTGGAGGGGAAGGGAGACAGGGACTCTATTACTTTCCTGTTGCTATAACAAAATACCATGACAAAAGCAACTTAAAGGAGAAAGAGTTTGTTTTAACTTACAGTTCCAGGGGAAGTTCACTATGGTGGGGGAAGACATGGTGACAGGAGTGTGAGGCAGCTGATCAAATTGCAGCTGCAGTTAGGAAACAGAACCATGAATGCTGGTGCTCCACAAGGTTTCTCTCCTTTTTTCTCAAATCTGGGACGAAGCACAGGGAATGTTGCCACCCACTGTTAAGGTGGGTCTTCCACCTCAACTGATCTAATCAACATGCTCCTTTATAGGCATATCCAGAGACTAACCTAATCTAAATAATCTCTCACAAGTGTGCTCAGAGGCTTGCCTCTTAGATAATTCCAGATCTTGTCAAATTGACAATCAACATTAGTCATCACAGCTAGGTACAGAGATTATGTGGATGGTTCCAGGAGCTGCTTCATCCCAGTGCCTGATGCCCTACTATGAGGACAGATAGATGGGAAGGTGGATGGATGGATGGATGGATGGATGGATGGATGGATAACAGCTGGATAGACAGGCATATTGATGGATATTTCCTTATCTGGAAACTGGTGTAGGGCTGCTCTGAGAGGAGCTGAATGTGACCATTCCTCCCAGCATCCTCCAGCACCTGCCTCTGACTGCACTCAGGAATGGGCCTCTATGCAAGGCAGCCCCCTCCCATAGCCCGGTTGCTCAGTTGGTGTTCAAGGTCTTGCTCCAGGGACAGAATTTGTTCAGCTGCACTTTCACGGGTATCTGTCCATGGTGAATGTTGGTCTCTTCCCTGCCTTTAGCACCCCAGCTGATGATAGGAGAGGAGGCAGCGCAGTCCTGGGGAAGATGTGCTTCAATATCAGGATCTGGGCACAGCAAAGCCTGAGGAGTGGTGTCACCTGTCCCTTAATCTCCAGTCCAGGAAGGGTTGTTGACTACCTACCCTGTTTGGTTTCTAACATCACTAGGGAGCAGGCAAGGAAGACCTCTCTTCTAATCAGTCTAGGGTTTTACACTTCCCTCACAGTCCTGCAGGTCAGGGAAGGAACCAAACTGAGAATTCTCCCAGTAGTGGGAACCTAGGGTGGGTTCTTGCCCAACTTAAGGGGATAGACACAGAATAAAGAGACTGGTGCAGGCTTCTAACTGGCCTGCCTCTCTGCTCCTACTCTGGTCTGGACTCCTTCATTCTGGACACTTGGTAGACACTGGGAAGGACACAGATCTCCAGGGAGCTCAATTTTTCAGAGTGTGTGAGCCGGTCTGTGGGTGACACTTATTTCCTGATGATGTTTGAATAATCAGGCCAGCAGTAGCCAAGGCTGGGCACAGCTGGCTTCTCCCTCCTACCCTGTCTCCCCTTCTTCCCTCCTACCCTCCCCCTTCATGTCTCACAATGTAGAGAGCACCATCTCCATACCCCATTGCTTCTGACCCCCAACCATGGAAGGAAAGTCCAAAGAGCAGAACAACCTTCTCAAGATCCCTCTGGTTCCACAGAAATACACAATTTCATCTGTTCAACTCTCTCCATGCTATCCAGGGCACAGGGCTCTGTGTCCGCCCAGGCCATAATGGTAGCCACATTGCTGGCCACTGGGGCCTGCTGGTCCTCATAGAAAGTGCCCGGCTGGCCATTATCATTCCAGGGCGGAACTCCGCTTGGCTTGTGTCTCATCGGTCACTCAGCAGCCTTTAATGACCTGTCAGTTCCTTGGCCTGCCATTTTCTGTCTAATTAATTCTTTTATTGTGCACCGGATAAAGAAAGACAAAGGCCTTGCTGGCAATAACGATTCATTAAAATGCAGTGCCTTCCCAGCTCTTGGCCCACCACCAGCCTGCCGCTCCACCCGCTATGGGCACGGCTGCCTGCGCCCCTTAACCCTTTATGGGGTCCTTTGGACTGGGTATCCTGGAGAATCTAGATATGAACTAGTCAAGGGGCCTGATGGGGGTCTCCTAGAAGGCAAACGTTTGCCCAGGATTGGCCTACAGGACATAGAAGTGCATTTGGGAATCCAGCCCCTAAGTTAACACACTCATATTCCAGCTCCAGCCTCACGGGGGAGGGAAGCTAGTGGGACAGAAAGGCTTGGGGAGGGGCACCTAACACAGGGTCCAGGGGGATCCAGGGACATGTGCCCTTGAGATTTAGCCAAGATAGGAGGTGAGCCTGTGAGCTGTAGCCACTCCAGACCCAGCTAGTTTATCCTCAGGGAACTTTGGTAAGGCTGGCAACATTCAATGGTCATAGGGGAATCTGAGGCATGGGATGTGAAGTGGCAAATGGTTTCTAACCACTGCTCCATCCTACCTTCCCACAGGAAACTGCTTAGATGTCTGGATGCAGTGGAAGGGAAACAGGCCCTCAAGTGGTAGCTGGACTTCAGTCCTGGGGAAGAGTGAAGAGGAGGCAAGGAGGCAAGGCTGTAGCCACCCCAGGTTCCCACTGAGCATACATACTTTGTCCATCGCTCTCTGTCTTCTAACCACAAACCACCCACCTATTTTGTAGATGAGCAAAAGAATCTCAAGGGGCTCATGGGAGTGATAATCCCTTGGACAGTCACGGTTGTGCTCGGCCATAGGCAGATCTTGATCTCACTGAGTACTCCTGGTCTCCACAAGAGTAATTCTCAGTTACAGTTAAGGAAATTGACACTCCCAGAGGCAACTGCACACCCCAAAGCCAATGGGGATGAAGCAAAAGACAAGGTGGCTCTCAGGGACCTGGGGCAGGGGAGACAAACAGTTCCATACTGCTCTGTCCACCATGCCACTCATATATAAGCAGAACAACAGCCCCCTCAAGACCCATCATATATAGAGGCTCAAGAATTGAGAAAGCTTCAGCCAGGGTTACCTGGGGTGTAGGAGACCCCAAGGGGTTGAAATGCAGCTGGGGAGGTGGAGGGAGGCTGGCATCGCTTTGTCAACCTCAGCTCCTAGAAATGTCAGGGTATCAGAGGAAAGGATGGGATGAATGCCCACAGATCCTAGGCTCCCCTTGACTGAGGGGCTTCACAGTCCCTTCAGTGGCAGTGCTCAGGTTGGCAGAGCCAGGCTCTAGGGTATAGCAGGGCCAGTACCTGGGCTACCTCATGGCTGATAGCTGGGATATCACCACCCATAACACATCTCTGGGCTCAATGCCATTGACAGTAGGCCCAGCAAACATGAGGTAGAAAGAAGTGGGGCAGACAAAAAGTAGGATAGACAGAAAGTTTTAGCAGGGCTGGAGGCCCTGGGCATGGGGTCAGATGCTGGGAAGGAAAGATGGGGGTCCATATTCCAGTCCAGGACTCTGCCCCTCAGACACGCTCCTTGATGTTCCTTAAGTGAGACCATGGGCTGCAGCATGTCAAGTGTCCCAAATCTGACTATCTGGGAGCAACTGGTGGAAAGATGGGAACTGCCCGAAGAATGTAGGTCCTTTAGGAACTGACAGCCAGGATGGTCATGAACTTAACCAAATAGACACCAGCTCCCAAGAGCTAACATTACCCCCAGGAAGCCCAGAGGGGCTTTTCCAGTCTCTTGGGGCAGATGGGTACCATTGCCCCTTTCTGAACAGAGCACTCAGTTCAGATCAGGGATAACATTGTTTGAATAAGGAAATGAAAATTGAGAACTTTCTGCCAACCTGCCCCTGGACAAGTCAATGGGATAGATGCTTTCTGTGAGTACAGGACTCCAAAACTTGACTCAAGGTTGGCCAGGGAAATGTCCTTAGATTGAAGCTCTTGGGGATGGCAAAAAGATCCACTCTAGCTAGAGGACCAGGATAGCAGTAACACCCCCTGCCCCACCTCACCACCACAATTGTCTGCTCCAGTCACAATCTCAGTGCTACACTGGGAGCCTGGTATAGATAAACTCTCAGGACACCTAACCTTGGGCTCTGCCTTAAAGGACTGAGGGTGTCCTCAGCCAAGCCAGACCAGGAGTCAGGATGGGAAGGGACAGGCAGGTACAAAGCACAGGGCATCTGCAGAGAAAGAGGCATTGCTGTGCTCTGGGTGGGGCATGGATTCCACAGGCCATTGGTGCTCTGCTTTAAGAGACTCAGATGCAGGGAGACCCTCAGGTGGCAAACTGAGGACCAGGGCTAGTTGGCAAGACAGAAGGGCCAGAGCCCCAGGAGTTAACACTTAGGAGCCCTGCCAAGACCCAACAGTACTGGCAGGGCTGCCCAGCCCTAGGGAACCTGGCAAGCCCCAAAACTAATCCCAGCCCAGCAGCAAGGCCTCGAGGCTTTGTCAGTGAGCTGGGCGCCTGGGGTTCTCCTTGGTCTGGGGTGTCAATGAGAAAGCTCTGAGGGCCATATGGATCCAGACAGCCTTTGGCTGGATGCAGGACAGGCTGGACCAGGTCCACATGGGCAGCAGACTCTGAAGGCAGTAGCCATCCATGAACCTGGCTTTCATAGCCCCACCCCTAGAATCCCCCATACCTGGAGGCTTGGTACTCCCAGACCTCAAGAACCCTTATAAATCCAGGTGATTTTTCCCAAGCATTGCTCTTGGCAGGCTCCAGAGTAGGCTCATCAAAGTGGAGCAAAGGAAGCAATAAAGGAGCTGGTGCTCCCTACAGAGCCACTCCACATTGGGGTTCCCAGGAAGCCTGGCTCCCTTTCACCCATGGACCAAGGCTGAGTTTGCATAGCTAGGATGCAGCTGGCCCCAGCCTCACACAGCCCCCACCAGCCACATGCACCGGGGAGGCTTGGCAAGGGCCCCTACTTGCTGCCTTTCCTTCAACCATTTTCTTCCTAGAAACTTTCCTCCAAGCAGACAATTCTGCCTGGCTCCTGAAGGATAGATTTTCTCTGTTCCCAGCCTGGCTCTGAGCCAGGACAAGAAAGAAAGAAAGAAAGAAAGAAGGAAGGAAGGAAGGAAGGAAGGAAGGAAAGAAGGAAAGAAGGAAAGAAGGAAAGAAAGAAAGAAGGAAAGAAGGAAAGAAGGAAAGAAGGAAAGAAAGAAAGAAAGAAAGAAAGAAAGAAAGAAAGAAAGAAAGAAAGGAAAAACAAAACAAAACAAAAGAAAAAAAAACACCCATCAGCTTGAGGCACACTGCAGAGCCACCCAGATACCAGCCTTGATTCAACTGGGAGGAAAATAGCACAGGCATGGGCCCATCTGGACCCGTTTTGCCTGCTGAGGAGCAACTCCCCAAAGGAGGAAACCAGACAAAGCTAAAGGTATAGTGTTTGAATTCAGACCCAGTGACTGAAGGGGCATCTAGTCACCTCCCTCAGATGAGGTGCAGCCCCTGCCTTGGGGGAATCTGGGTGGATTCTCTTGGCCACCAACCCCACCCCCAACTCTGCAGTGTTCAGGGGAGGCCAGAACCAGAGATCCTTAGCAGAGCCTCAGCCACCCTGCTAGGAATCTCCATGAAGGAGCCCCAGACAATACACAAAACATGGTCCAAGTAGATAAAAAGCATTTTTTAAAAGTTTTATCAAATCAGTCTGTACAAAAGTTAGCATTGCTTGGTCAGAAAGTAGCAAAACAGAGCAGGCGAGTGACAGCAGAAGTCTTTTGAATTTCACACACACACACACACACACACACACACACACACACACAAATAGACTACATAAAAATGAGTTTGCTGTGGTTCCCACCATCACCCTCAGAAGGAGATATGCTAAAAGAAAAAAAAAAAAAAGACATGTCTTTCTCTTTTTAAAAAAAGGTAGGAAAAGTAGAAAAGTAAAAAGCAAACTTCTCAAATGTGTTTAAATGTACAAAGTTCCAAAGGCACAAGTTTCCCGTGAAGTAGACAGTTATACACTTAGCACAGAGAGAAGCAGGGCAGTAAAGCAGGTGTTATTCTCTAACTAGGAATCTAGACACCGTTAGTGGAGGAGGTTTCCTTTCACAGCTTGGTAGGTGGCACCTGGTGCTGAAGACCCAAGATAATTGTGATTCTGCAGCCTCCAACTTGAAGGAAATTCTGTCTTCTATCGCTTGGCACCATCAGGGCAGGGATGACACTCCTGCCTACCAATGCCCGATCTGATGCCAGTGCTGGGCATTCTGCTTTGACCATACCCACGAGGTTAATCACTTCCTCTTGTGCCTGGCCACAGGCCTCCCAGGCTGTCTGAAGGCTGAGTAAAGCGATGCTGTGAGGTGCTGGACTGCCTCCTACCTGCCCCCTCGTGAAACAAATCTTTCCCAGCTTTCATCCTGTCTTAAATTCTACTCTCTGAACAAATTACTTCATTAATTAAAGATAAAATAATACAGAACATAAATACGTCAACAGCTTTCAAAACAAACACATTTAAGCATTAAAAATAAAAATTACAAAAACATAATAAAAATAAACATGAGAAGTGTGTTCATCTCAGCCAAAATTGCTGGGAAGAACTGTGATGAGAAACCCCCTCAATCTCAAGCTGGTCCCAAGAGATGCCAGAATGGATGCATCTCCGAATATCCATGGATGTACCATCACCACGGAAACAACATCCCTTGGTCCCAGGAGGTTCTTGGTGGGGTTGGTGAGGACCTCGGTGCCCTTTCTACTCTTCTACTGAGGCACTGGTGACCACCTGTCCTCACAGGAGAGGAACCAAATGGCTGTCTGTTTTGGAATCATCAGTCACCTCAGAGGGAGAGGAGAAGGAAAAGATAGCTCTGTCCCTTGGCAGAAGTTTGGAGATCCAGAAACAAAGGGACACTGGGTGACAAAGCCTGGCTTCCTGCAGATTCGGCAGGCACTTGACAGAGTGAGGCCATGTTGGCTGCCTCACCCTTCTCTAAAGCAAACTTCTGGGAGTCCTCAGAGACCTGTCTGTCCTGTGAACGCTGAGTCCCCCTAGCGTGCAGTGGCCTCAGGGCCGGGTCAGGGTGGTGTATACCGGCTGGTCCCAGTTGCTGCTGGGGCTGTGGGTGGGTGGTATGGACAGCAGCGGAGAGGCATAGGGCCGGCGAGATGAGTGGAAGTAAGGGTACTGGTAGAGGCTGGATGGGTAGCCAGGGTAGGGACTGTAGTAATTGGAGGCCTGCAGGTCAGTATAGTCGCACTGTGCACTGGCAAAGGAGCTGGCAGCTGTGGCTGGGGCAGCTGTGGTAACGCTGGCCTGGGCACTGAAGGAGCCATAGTCAGCTCTGCTGGGAGAACCATGTGATTGGTCGCTGTAATGGCTGGGACTCAGCTGCTCTGTCTTGATGTGTGGCCGTGGGGGGCCTGCCTCTGTAGGTGAGGCTGAGGCTGAGGGAGCTCCCTTGTGGGCCCACACAGGAGATGCCCCAATGCCAGCTGCCCCAGAGTGGGAGTAGGCAGTGCCCCCATAGGAGCCAGAGGCAGTGGCCTGGCTGGGCTCTGTAGGCAGGGCTGAGTGACCATTGAGGGGCAAATACTGGTCAAACTCGTGGACGTCAAAGGTGTCCATGTTACTGATGACCTCACTGCTGAGCTCTGAGATGTCCACATTGCTGAAGTCGATGTTCTGGCGTCCACTGTCCACCAGGCGGCGCCCTTCCAGCCTTAGCTCCTGCTTGCCTCCCCCACCAGCCTGGTGGTGCAGGTCTGTCTTGGGAGTGGTGGGTGGGGTGGGTGGCCCATGGGTCTGGCCTGAGGAGGAGAGTACATAGTAAGGATGAATGCCCCTTCTGTGGGACCAGGGTGGGGCCCAAGAGCGACACCAGCAGCCCTGGTTTACTGCCGCAGGTATGAATCAACAGCTTTTTGTTTCCTTACCTTCCCAGAAATTCCTGTAAACTCAGACCCAGACCTCACTCACTGGCTGAGAAAAATCTGTTAAGCACTGTGCTTAACCTGGGGCCTTTCCTTGAAGACCAAGGTGGGGGATGGATGGTGGCTGGCCAGACCCCACCAGAGCTAGTGTTAATAGGGCACTCTCAGAATGCCTGACCCTGGGCACAGGACCAAGGTGAACCCACACAATCCTGTTCTTCCCCATCTCAGCCAAGTAAATGGAGGATCTTGGTCTTCCATTAGCTTGACTGGGGGCTGCTTGGCTACCAGCCTGATTCTGAAGCTGGGGCTGTTGACCCATGCTGTTGTCATTGCAAAGTGGAGACAGAGTGTGGGTGAGTCCCACTGAGAACATTCATCTCCAGGGTGTTGGATGGGGCCTTCTCTTGTGTATCGGGAACAGCTGCACCCAGAGGTTTATTCAAGGCACCAGGGAAGAGGTCTGGCTCTCTGTGGTGTGCCAACCCTGGAGGGAAGAACTTCTACCTCCCCAGTTCAGCCCCACTACTGCCTGTTCCCATTCTGTGTATCCTGGAGCCTACCTGTGTGGTCACCATGGTGGTGTGCATCACTGAGGACCCCATCAGCCTTGTACATGGGACCACCAGGGTGGTGACCCAGCTCAGTGCCAGAATCAGAGTCACTCCGGCCAGTCTTCACGCTCTTTCTTCGGCGTGGCTGGTACTTGTAATCTGGATGGTCTTTCTTGTGCTGGACACGGAGCCGCTCAGCCTCCTCCACAAAGGGACGCTTTTCGCTCTCACTCAGCAAGCTGTAGAGAACACAGCAGGGCAAGGATGGCCACAGGGCTCCAGAGCTGCCAAGGGCCCAGACAGCACTGGTATGTACATTGCTGTGGGAGCTGGCCTGGAGTTAGACAGCAGGAGCACAGGCCTGGGTGCTGGAGAGGCAGACACTTTCCAGCTAGTAACCTGCCCTCATGCTGAGACTCCCTGCACCAGTGGGCCAGAGCCCAAGGGAAGGGACATGTTTGGTGAGGGATATGTGATCACTATAGTCCAAGGAATAAGATGCCACCTCTCTATCTTACCCTTGAGGTCCCCCACTTTCCAAACTGGGTTTTCTCTCTCTTTCCCTCTCTGGGGGAGGCAGGAAGGACCCAGTGAGAACTGCACTGTGGACAAAGGCAAGGCTTCCTGGGAGTCTAGGCAGCTGACCTTGCTGTCTTTCCAGTTCCAGGCTTTCAGCAGTAATAGCAAAACTGGACCCCTGTCTTCTGAGCACACACACCCTACCCTTTAGACTCTTCAGGCCTTGTACCTCTAATTGCCTGTGGGGCAGAGCTTGGGGGGGGGGAATAACAGTGCTGTCCTGCCTAGCTCAATGTCCCTTATCCAGACAGAAGGGAGGAACCACTGACATGCAGTTTCAAAGTCAAATAGAGGCCATTTGGGAGTGCGGCTGGGGCTGTGCTGAACAACTTCTATGCTGTTTTCCAGTACAATGCCAGGCTTCAGTGCATCAAAGTGCCCACTGAGCCCCTGTCACTTTTCACCCATTCTTTCCTCCTCAATTCCAGGTTAAGGAGGCCTGAGAGAAGCATAAGTGAAGGGAGGGTACCAGCCAGCAGACTTGGACTCCTTTCCCATGGGCGACCCGGTGTCCCAGCTAGCTCTGCTCAGAACATAGTGGCTCTGTGCCTGCCCTGTGCCCACAGGCCAGGATGGGCTACTCAGCTGGGATCCTCAATTCTGCTCTTCTCAGCAGAATGTCCCAGGAGACGAGAAAGTGCTGGAGGGTCACACTCCAAGAATGGCCTGGGTCCATCTCCACGGTCGCCCTTCAACACACCTGCCGCCTTGTCTCGGCTGACCAGAGGGTGTTTTTCCAGGGGACCCACCCTGGAACCGGCCCAGGAGCACAACCCGAGATTGGGCACGGCACCACCTCCTCCAGTCCCTACGCTCTGATAGTTCTCAGAGTGCCAAAGACCCCACACTCACCGCCACAGCTTGCCCAGTGTCTTGCTGAGCTCCGCGTTGTGGAGATGCGGGTACTGGTCCGCCAGCTTACGGCGCGCCGCCTGCGCCCACACCATGAAGGCATTCATGGGTCGCTTCACGTGAGGTTTGGCCTTGAGCGCGCCACCGCCGCCGCCCCGCACGGGCATGGGTACCAGGCTCCAGTCGTAACCTTTGAGCACCTGTGACACGGCGTCACGAATGCAGGCTGGGAAGCGCTCGTCCGCCGCCTCAGCAGAGTCACCCCGGCCACCGCCCCCCGCGCGGCCCAGGCCCTCGGAGCCCGCGGGTGACGGTGGCGCGTCGGAGTCGGAATCCTCCACGTGCGACATGGAGCTGGCGGTGCCGGAAGGGCTGCACGGCGGCTGGGCGCGGGCCTCACTCATGTCCAGCATTGGGGCCACGCGCGGAGTGGTGCGTACTGGAGATGGACGCAGGGGTCGCGCCCGGGCACGCTGTTGCCTCTCTGAAATCTGAGGTCGCAGCGCAGGACCCGACGTTCGTCCTGGCCTCCGCCGCCCACTTCCAGCTCCTCCTCAGTCGCCGCCGCTGCCGCAGCTCAGTCTCTGTTGGGGGACCCGCAACAAGTTTCTTTAAGCAACGGCCGAAGCCCCGCCCCTCCCGGCCCGGGTTGGCAGGCGCCCCCCCTGGGGCGGTGCCTGAATGCCCCGCCCCTGATCCAGGGAAGTCGGTGGGCCTCGCCCCTCCCGCCTCACCACGTGGGCCCCGCGCCCCGCAGCTTGATCCCTGAGCGCTAGGCAGGGTCAGAGGGCCAAGGGTGACTCCCTAACGGTCCGTTCCCTGCTGCAAGGCGAGGCTCTTGGGCGCCCCGCAAGGATGCGGGTCCACCGGGTTCCTCAGCCCCAACATCCCTCTCTCCACGCCAGGACTCCGGATTCGCTGTTGCACCCAAACCCGGGATCCGCACGCAAGAGCCACCAGCTGACCCAGGTAAAGCGCGCGTCGGGACCAGCCGGGGAACCCCGGGGCCGGACAACACTGCGAGCGGGGGGGAGCGGGGGCGCTGGGCCGGGCTGCACTGGCCACGGCTGTCAGGTCCCTGGGGCGGCGGGCGGATGGCGGGGCCGGACGCGGGGGCCTGGGACCTTCCGGGCGTGACCCGAAGCGGGGGCGCGGAGGCCCTGGCGGGCGGGTCTGGGTGGTCTAGCAGAGGCGGAGGCCAGGCCAGGCCGCTTCGCCTTGGCGCCTGGAGAGGAGGGGAGAACTCGGGGTCGAAGAGGGGACGTTTCCCCAGAGGCCAGCGCCAAGCTGCGACTTCTTCAAGCCGCGCCCGAGGTCGCCCCCGCGAGCTGGCCCTAGGCCCAGAGGTCCCCTAGGGCGGCTCGGATTCTCTCGCCAAACTCGAGGCAAGCGACAGACCTACTACCCCAAACTCACTGTGGGAGCTTCGTGCTGTGACTGTAAAGACTCAGGTGATCCTGAGACCGCCTGGTTCCCCAGCCAGTGGATGCTGCATCCTGAAGAACATTAGTCCCTGCTGTGCCACCTGAGGGACTCTTTCCAGAAAAGACCACAAGGGAAGTCTATAGGCGTGGGGCTGGAGGTCTCATCATGTGCTGCAGGAGACTGGCCTCCCCCAACTCCAGCCAAGACTAGTAGTGTCACAGCCTTCAGGTGTGGGAGCCCCCTTCTTCAGTCTAGGCCCTGCCTGCAGTGTAGTCTTGCTTCTGGAATGGGCCAAATCCATACCAGAGTGGCTTTGGGGCACCTAAATAAAGAAGAGAGTGACCTGGAGCCTAGACTACCAGGCCCCTGCCACCTGCTGAGGTGACAGCTTGGGCAGAGAAGCTTGTGTCATGTGCCTTCCTCTGTGTGTGTGTGTGTGTGTGTGTGTGTGTGTGTGTGTGTGGGAGAGAGAGAGAGAGAGAGAGAGAGAGAGACGGAGTGTGGGTGGGGGGGGGGCAGAGAGAGAGAGAGAGAGAGAGAGAGAGAGAGAGAGAGAGAGAGAGAGAGAGAGAGAGAGAATATGAGTGGGTGGGGAGCTGGCTGCCATTGTCTGATGAACTCACCCCTTCTCCATCTGCCTCCTTTAACTGGCACTTACCAAGAAAGACCCACATGGGTCTGCAGGTACTCTCATTTCTCTTGGGGGTGCCTCCATTCAAGGGCCCACCTCTTGGGAAGGAAGTGTCTCCAAAGCATAGAGATCTCTGAAGTGAGGGTGCCCCCCGAGGGCTCCTGTCTAGGGCACTGTCAGAGCACCATCTGTATCAGCAGAAGAGCTGTAAGTGGAGGGGCCAAGAATGGCGATTAGGCCCAAACTGTGCTCCTCTCAGCACCTGTCCATCGGGGATTAGGTCCCACTCCTCCCTGGGCCAGTGCCTTGAGGTCTGTAGGCCTTAACGAAGCCCTCCACTTTGCTACAGAAGTACAAAGCTGAATTTGTGTTGGGTACCCCAGGTTCTCCAGGCAGCCTCTTCCTGACCCTCCACCATATACCTACTTCTCAAATCCTTTCTCAGAAAGGAGGTAGAGCTCAGCCTGGCTCCATCCATAGTCTGTACCTTCCTGTTGCTGCAGCGACAGCACTCCCCTCCCCTGGGGACTGGTGACCAGCCTCTGTTGTGGAGATATAGGCCACTGTGACTTGTCAGGGAGTTTGAGGGCCCTGTCCCATCAGACCCTGTCCTGCTCAACGGTCAGACCCTAGAGCCCATTACAAGCTGTTGGTACATGAGTACTACCCCGAACTCCCCCGGGTTCAGGGGTCAGACTTGCCCTAGTACAGGCTATTGGCACACTGGTGGTGTCCTGAGCTCCTGCCTGGCTCATTGCTTGGTCATCTTGAGAGACCATTGCACCCTTCAGGCCTATGGATTCCTTTCAAGCTGACTGCAATTTGCATCCTCAGCCTCTAGTCAGACATCAGGATGTGGCTTCTGGAAAGGAAGATGTCCAGGGTGGGTTCATGTGTGCCCTGGAATGATCAAACATAGCTTTGTGCCGGGGCCTCCTAGGGCCCCAGAGTCAAGGTCCTGCTTTGTTCCCTAAGCTGGAAGTCTTAGTGTTAAGGATGGGGAGGCAGTTAGTCCTCTCTGGGGACTGCAATAGGCCCTGCAGGGAAGAGGGCTTTCAGAAGGATGGTCCCAGAAGGATTGAGGTTGTGATAGTTCAGCTGAGATCTGAAACTTCCTGCCTTGAGGAAAGGAGGAAAGCACTTCCTGTATGTGGCCTCATGTGCAAAGGTCCTGCAGCAGCAAAGGGCACAGGGCATTTGAGAACACAGAGATCTACAGTTGTTTAAAAGTTGAGTGGCAGCTATTGGAGCCACGTCTCGGTCTACCTTATGGGCCACTGGACCTTGTCCAGGTGTGGACTGTTCCCTCTTGACTTTTCTTTCCTTGGCTGGTGGTAGTTCTCCTTCAGTCTGCATGACCTCATCCTAGCCCAGGACTTCCCCATCATCTTGTCATGGATTTTGCAGTTCCAGAGTGAGAATCTGATTGGCTGAACCTGGTCCAGGTGCCTAGAGAATGGGGAGCAAGTGGGCCTGTGAAACCAAGGTTGATATGTGTGTCCTCAACCCTGGCCTGGTTCTCCCTTGGCTCCTGCATTCAAAGCAGTACGTCAGGCAATTGGCAGGGCATCCCAGCACAGCCATGGAGATTTTTAATTACTGACACTGGCCTGGCAGAAACAAAACATGGGGCCAAAAGGGTGAACTTGGAGCAGAGCTCCTGTAGATGGCTGCCCTCTCCAGAGGCAGGAGAAGGTCTCAGAAGTTCTGCTTGTCATCCACAGAAGGCTGGCCTCCCAGTAACATGCTCAGGGCACCAGGCCAAGCACTCTGCTTCCCACCCCACCTTAATTCAGTGATCCCAGGGATGCTATCAGAGCTGGCTTGGGTGGAAGTTCCAGTTGAACTTAAAGCTAGTCCCTCAGTAGAACTGACATCTGCCAGGGACCTGCTGATATCAGTACCCACTCCTCCATGCTGCCCACCTCTCAGCCCTGCAGGAGCAACTTTCCTGCCATTCCATGACTGGAACTGGTCCCTCTGCAGCCCACTCCTGCATCATGCCATGCTGTGCTGCAAAATGAGCATCCCCAGCATGCTTTTGGCTCCAGAGAGGGGTTGACATGCTCCCTCCAACCCAGCTGCATCTTTAGAGCTTCATGGGTGTTCCTAATCAGTAAGCCACACTGCCTTGGGAGTGACTAATGACAGCTGGGTGAGATGGGCTGTTCTCAGGATTCTGGAAGAGAAGTGGTGTTTAACCCATGCAATGGAGACCCAACACTCATCCTCTGCAACGTGACAGGTGTGTGCAGGGCTTGCAGATGTATTGGGAACAGATGTGGTTTCTGCTGCTCTGCATCCAACAACCTCTGGTACTCAGGTCCCTGAATTTCTGGCTTGGTCCCATCCATCTCCCTGTCAGGGCCCTAGCACCCATGGGGTCTTGGTACTTCCCCTTGGATGCTGGATAGTAGGTGCTTTTGAAACCAAAGTCATCCTCAGTAGGGTTCCCAGCACTCCCAAGCAGCCTTTCCTTGGTGGAAGTGAGCACCATTCAGCCCTCAGCTAAGTGCCAACATTTGTCACTGGAGTGGTAGTCTGTTGATAGTGTGGATGTGGTCTAAACTGGGCTGCTTTGGGACTTCTGCAGTCCCCAGGCCCACACATCCCAGCCTGTTGGTGTTGGGTGCCTTGGATCAGAAAGGTTTGTTCAGATACCTAGATCTTCAGTCCCTTGCCTGAGGCTTATCCTGGGGGCCCCACACCACCCTGACCCTGCTCTTTCCCCATTACCTGATCCATGCCAGACTCCTGCAGTTCATGAGCTTCGCAGAGTTGAGACACAAGGGGTCTAGGAGCTGAAACACTACACTGATGGGGACTCAAACCCACAGGCTGCTGAGACCTGTGTCCATTCTCCCAAAGCTCCACTTTGCAGCAAGTCTTCCTGCCCATTCTGTGCTCGCAGTTGCAACTTATTTAAGCAGAACCCTGTTTCCAGTGTAACCAGCAAGGAATATGGTGGCTTAGAATAAAAATGTAACAAAGAAATAGCCCCATCAGCCCAGATCTCTGCCATGAAGGAAAGTTCGAAATACCTATCGTGTCTGTGGCAAATTAAACATACCCATAAATGGCTTTCTACTGTCTGGCCAGCATTTATTCCCCTGAATTTGATTAAGAGGTTTCAGAAATGCCTGCAGGTCATGTGATGGTGGTTTGGTTTGGGACTGTTTTATTAGGCAGCATTAGTGGGGCAGTTGGTGACTGATGCAGTGACCAGTACAGCTCTGTGGGCAGAATCAGCCCACAGGGTTCTTCTGGGTTCTGACCTCTAGGCTGGGTGCTTTCCAAGAATTCTTCCAGTTCAGAATATAGTTCCAACAGGAACAAAGGACATATCCATGTTCCCCTACAGGACTCTGCCCCAGAGAATATCATGCACAAGAGATTTTACTTCCATTCCACTTCAGAGTCACAGCTTAGTGGCTGTGGGCACCCAGGGCCTTGTCTCCTCCCTGGGGTACAAGGGGAGCTGGGGATGCACTAGCCAACACAACAGCCGCCTGTGAGTCATGGCCTGAGCCCAGCCAACAAATGGCACAACACCTGCTCATTGTCACACCTGCTGGTCTCTTGTGGGTTTTGGCTGTTGGACAGTCAGGGTAGGACCAGCCCGAACTGACCACCCCTCCAGGAGAAGGGGACAGATGTGGGTCCTGCCTCTCTTTCTTTCACAGGCATATTTCAAGACATGAAAAATTAGGGTAAATGAACGGTGCATGATTAGATTCAACTCAAGCTGGGTTCTTGGGGGGTCAGAGACAGCTGCAATTGCATGTCAGGGACAATGGCCCCCAAGGCAGTGGGGACTGCTGGGCTGGGGTGCTTAGGGACAGCTGGACGAGGTGCTGACAGGGGGCTCATTCCTCTGTGAAGCCATTCCGCAGCTGCTGGGAGAGCTGCCAGCCAGCGGGCAGTATGCCCTATCCCCATCTCAGCCACTGCTGGAGGCTGTGGGCAGCTGAGGCACAGAGCCCAGCTAGGGGCAGGTGAGCCCTAGGACTCCAGGGACACTATCTGAGTCCTGATCTGGCAGTCCTTCTTAGAATCCCTCTCCTTTTTTTGGCATCCCTTCCCCCTCCCCAGCTCCAAGCTCTGGGACAGCCCCTGCCTCATCCTAGTTGATTATCTGTCCTAGTTTTTGACTGAAAGTGATGCTTAAAAGCCTGCTGTATCATGATGGCCTCTGGGCGACAGAAGCACATTTCAGGGCTCTCACCTAGCCAGTAACCTGTATATGAGTCTCCCTGCTGTTCTGCTGAGGTTCTGCTTTCTATGTGGAGCATAGCTGAATTTAGGCCTGGGAGTTTAGCTGCCAGGTGTTCAACACACAGGCAAGTGTGGTGTAAGCCATAGTTTACTACAGCAAATGAAAGCAACACCTTCCAGGTGATTGTGAAATACTCCACTTAATGAAGGGGGGGGGGTAATCCTTTGTAGTTTTTGCATTTGTTGTACTTTTAAAAACTTTTAATTGAGGCAACGTCAGGTATGGTGGCCCATGTCTTTAATCCCAGCACTGAGAAGGCAGAGGCAGGATTGCTGCAGGTTCAAGGCCAGCCAAATGGCATAATACAACATGTCCAACTTATCGCAGCTTGACGTTTTTGTGGTTCATCCACACTGGCATGTTAAACTCTGTTCTTCTTTATGGGTGAATAATACACCAGTGCTTTTAGTTTTTAAAAAACTCAGCCTAGGCTGGCCTTGAACTTTAGGTGATGTTTCTGCCTCAGCGCTCACAATGCTGGGATCACAAGTGTGTACCATCATGCCAACTTCCCAGTGTACTACTTTTGATTAAGTTCAGGCAAAAATGGGCAAGAACTCAGCCACAAGCCGGCCTCTCCTTGGCTCATTTCTGCTTTGTGTGACCCGTTCTCCAGCCAGTTCCAGACAGCATCCCAGAAAGGCACATCAGGGGCAGGAAACTTGAGCCACAGAGGATGAGAGCTCCCTGCAGACCCTTCTGCTGGTCTCGCCCACCCTGGGCAAACCCAGAGAGGGAGCTCAGGGTCAGCCCCAGCCAGAGTGCTGGATACTGGAACAAGGGGACCATTTTATGTTCTGCACAATGCCCCATTGTGCCCTTCTGCTGGGAGGACAATGCTACCCCTGCAAGGGGAAGCTGAGGACAAAGGGCCCTTTGTGACGGCAGTCCCCACCTGAGCAACAGCACCCAGGGTCACACCTGATGGCACAGCAGTTCTTCCTCTCTTTTTGTCCCTTGCCCAGCTCTGGCTTCCAGACACAACCTGGGAAAATTCTGCAGACTTGAGCTGCCCTCCTCAAATATCCCTGCTGGCCCATCCCATGCCTGACACCTACCAGTGAGGAGGAGAGGCAAGAGCAAGGGCTCTGGTGGAAGGGCTTGGATGCAAGACACTGCCTCTGGCAACTGGCAACTGTTATTTTAGTCTCCAGGGTTTTGAGACTTTGGGCAGATGCTGGCCTGTGGGAGGCATGGCAGGAGGTGGAAGGTGTTTGTGTCATCCACTGCAGTATCTGTAATGTTGCACACTTAACAGCTGGGCGCTCAAGGAAATGTTTCTTACACAAAACAAAACAAAAAATCACTCTGGAAGAGGTATTTATATGCTAGTACCCTAGCATCAAGGAGTCTGGGAAGGAGCCCCAGCAGTTGCTAGACTGGAATAGATGGGGGGGAGGGAGGATGGGTTCCAGTAACCATTCCAGCCCTTGCCCTCACGAGACTCACTGCAGATGTGGCGGTATAAACACTAATGGGTTGTTTGACCACACAAACATTGGTAATTTTTATGTCAAAACGGCAAGAACAAAAAGAAGCTAAAAACAACATGTAAAAACAGCAGAGACAAGCCACAAAGGAACAAGATTTTTGGGCAGGAGAGATTGCTCAGTGGTTAACACTGGCTGTTCTTGAGAAGACCCAGGTTCAAATCCCAGCACCCACATGACAGTTAACAACTGTCCTCTGTCCTCTGAGGGCATTGTACGACATGGGTGCACTTACATGCAGGCAATACATGCATACACATAAAATAAAAATAATAAATATTTTTTAAAAACAGCAGAGACAAGCCACAAAGGAACAAGATTTTTAATTGTTCTTAATATGTAAAGAGCTCTGAAAAACAAATGAGGAAAACTCTGTACTTATACCAGTTGTTCCCAAGAGCCCTATAGTTTGCCCCATAATCCCAAGGCTGGTGGTGCCACTGCCCTGCACACATCTCTTCTGCTGCAATGAACCTTTCCAGTGTCACCTGCGTGCAGTGATTGGCCCCTAATATGAGAAATCAAAGTTGCCACCAGGTGTGCTGGCCTGGTCTTTGGGAATCACAGACTCGAGAGTTTAGGGAGGTTAGGAAGCTGTAGGCTCCCTGCTCACAGTCTGAAAGTCGTCTGGCATTCTCCCCGCCGAGGGGAAATGGTGGTCATGGGGCATCTGTGAGGCACCTACCACTCCAAGACGGCTGGCAACCAGGGAGCCCTGGGTGAAGCCCCTGCTCGGCCGCTGCCCTAGGCCTGTTCTTTCGGGCTAGATGGTGAGGACGTGCGGTCTTCCACCAGTTCCTTTCGCTTCCTCACCTGGACTTGGAGTTCTGCGGGCAGGTGCGGCACTCTCAAGCACCAAGAAGATGCCCTCCTGTGGGTGGGGCTGTCCGAAGAGGGAGTTGCGCGCAGGTGTGGAGGCTCCAGGGCATGGGCGTGTCAGCCGAGGGAGCGGGTATGGCTTTCCAGGGGAATGGGCGGGGTGTCCGTCCACCCCGCCCTTCATGCGCATGCGCCCGAGAAAGTCGCGTAATGGCTGCGCCCGAGGGGTCGCTGAGGAGGCGGAAGGTCGCGGATGCGGGCCGGAGTCCCGGGTGGCCCCCCGGTCCTGCTCCCCATCCCGCGGGCTCCCGGGTCCATCTGCGCACGGGCACCTTCTGGCTGACCAGGGTCGTGCTCCTGAAAGCCCTCGCTTTCATTTACTGTGAGTGTCCGGTGGGCGCGGGCTGTCGCTGGTGTCCCGTTACCCTGTCCGTTGTGCGCACCCGCTCTCCCCTCTTTGCGCTTCTAGGACCCTGCACCGCCCCGCACAGTTCCACCCCTCCGTGCGTGGTGACCGCCCTCTCTCCTGCTCAGTGGGCTCCTGGACCAGCCCCTCAGTGCGTTTCTGGAAACACCGCTCCTCTTCACGCACCTTTCCCTCCCCTTGAGCGCTTGGACCCCCGACCCCACTCCTGCTTGAGCTTGGACTCCTGTCCCACCCCTCCGCGCGCTCCCGGGACCCCCCCCGCACCCCACCTGGCACAGGTAGGAGGTCAAGCCAGTGAAGGTGAAGCCGTTGCCATGCACTCGCTTCGTGTGCCCCCTCCTTCCTGCTCGTACGTGGGGACTGAGTCAATGCGAAGTCTTGTTTCCAAGGTCTAGGGGAGAATGAGGGTCCTTAGCCTGCAACTTGGACCTAGCCTGACTACTTGGTTTTCTATCAACCACCCCCTCTAACCGGACCCAAAGTTGGTGCAGTCCCCTCAAGCTAGGAAGGGTGCCAGCTTCACTGGCAGGTGAGGTGAGTGTGCCCCTGCTTCCCAAGGCTCAGCTTTTTAGCTCAGGGAAGTTCCAGGTTTTACTTAGGTTCTGATTCTGCAGGCTTTCACAGTCCACTGTAACACCCCACACCCACCTGAGTCTAGGGAGCCCTTGGGAACTTCACTTCAGGTAGAGCTGAGGGGGCTGGTGGTCATTCTGAAGTTTCCTTACTATAAGCTCAGCTGTTCCCATTCACAAGGAGGTGCACCCGCAGGTAGACCCGGAAGCTCTGACCAACTCATGGCACATGAAGCCTGAACTCCCGGCGCTGGCTGAGAGCCTGTCTCATTAATACTGGGCCTGGCCTGCCTGTGGCCATCACACATAGCTCACGCTTAAAACCTATGGAAATTGGCCTGGTGGCAGCAGCTGTGGGTTCCAACTGCTCCTTTCCACCTCCATTCCTAATACCCAGAGGATCATGTGAACACTGGTGGACATGGCTCAGCCTGTTGGTAAGAAAGGCCAGAGTGCTAAAGAAACCTTGAGGCCAGAGGCGGGACCAGGCTTGGGTGATTGCTGGGGTAATCACCCCTGCCTGGCTGTCCACAGTGGACATTGGGCATTTCTATTCCTTTTCTTCATCCATGTCCGTCAGATAAATGAAGAATTGTCTCTGAGGCTTTGGAGTGTATCCATGTGGCTCTTCTATGGAGAAGACAGGTTCATTTGCATTTTGTGTGACAGCCTGGCCACTTCCTTGTACAGAGGAGATTTGGGGTTCTTACCAAATGGTACTTATGGGGTTGCTAAACTTGATTTCTACTCTGTAAAGTTAAGAAAAAAAAAAATCTGGACTTGTGTTTTATCCCAGGAAGTACTAAGGAATCATGAGAAAATTGGTATTCTCACAGACAGTAAGGATACAGAGACTCTGAAACAACTGGACAGGGAGCGCCAGGCAGAGGCACCAGGTGGCTTTATGCTGCGGGTGCTTTGCAGATGGGCTCAGGGGCTCCCAGGTGAGCATTGTTACCTTTGATCTCCACCAGGACTAGAGCCTCAGTGTTGGGGTGGGGTGGAGTTTAAATTGATTCTAGCACCAATTTGCTGTGATGTGCTTTTCTTTCTTGTGTGTGTACTTGTAGACTAGCATTTTAGGTTTCCTATCTTCTAGTGTTGTGGTTTTTTTGTTAAGAAGGCCCTTAGCAAACAGTCCTGCATGTACATCCTTTAGAAGGTTGTGGATTTAACTGCACTATGAGTTATACTCTTAGATCCTTCCAGAATGATGCGCTGTCTAGGTATTTCACCTGAATGTTGAATTCAACAGTGCTTCTACCATGGAAAGACTTGTAATAGACATGGCCAGGTGCACTCTGAGAATCCCCCTCAAGAGATGTGGGTATGGGGCCAGGTCTGACCTCATGTACATTGTGTCCAAAGCATCTGATGGTGTGATGGCACATACCTATAATCCCTGCACTTGGAAGGCAGAGGCAGGAGGGTTTGGAGTTTGGGGCCAACCTGGGCTACTATGTAGCAAGACCTTGTCAGGAAAAAGAAAAAAAGAAAAGGGACGGTCTTTAATAAAGTGAAGATACTGGTCAGAAAACTGTGGGATGAATAACAGCATTAATGTGGCCTGCTGATGACACCTTAAAACCAGACCCAGAGGCTGCCTACTAGCAGCAGGCTTGTACACACCACCTGGTGTTGTGCAGTTCCTTCCAGAGCAGTTCCAGTGTGTCTGTACAGGTGGCAGGGGAGCTCCACACAGGGCAGAGGTGCACAACCCACATGGAGTGGCTACAGGGCAATGCTATGGAAGCTGAAGACATGGCACTACTGAGAGCAGCTTTCCAACAGATGCTATCTAAGTCATCTGGATAAAGATTGACCTGTCACTGATGCGTGGCCTCCAGTCCCTGAGCAGGCACTAACGTGGAACCTGCCATGCACCTCAACTCACATATACATCACAGCATACTTGCCTAGTGACATCATCAGCAGCTCCAATAAAGAGAACATATTTGGTATGTGGCTTAGTGAGCTGCAGTGAGTGGCCAGGCCCCTGGCTTAGGCCATGCCTTCTATTCACTATTTCCAGGGCCCAGGTATTTGGAGCACCAGCCTTGCTGCTCATCAGTGTCTTTCTTGAATTCCAAGGAGCACCCAGGAGAGCTGAGGCTGCAGAGGGGACACTAGACAACTGATGAGACCCATCTGTTTAGCACAGGATGCTGCTCTTTGAAAGGACTGGGTTCTAAACCTGAACAACTCATGAGATTGGGCTTCTCTGCCTCAGCTGTGGGATTTCAGTGTCTGTAGAGTATGGGGCAGTGTGAGCTCTGGTCAGGCCTGGTGCTGTCCCCAAGTATAATGAAAAAACTGCCTAAGGGGCTGGAGAGATGGCTCAGCAGTTAAGAACACTGGCTGTTCTTGCAGAAGACCCGGGTTCGAATCCCAGCACCTACATGGCGGCTATCAACTGTCCATAACTCCAGTTCCAGGGTATCCGACAGCCTTTTCTGTCCTCTGAGGGTATTTCACTTACCTACATGCAGGCAATACACACATACACATAAAATTAAAATAAATAAATAAAAAGAAAAAACTGCCTAAGAGCAGGAATTGTACTCAAGGGGGCTTGAAACCCACACCCTGGTTTAGATACGTGTGCTGAGTAGTCGTTGTGGTGTGTTCCTTGTAGTTGCCTTTCCCATTTACATGTGGCACAGTTTAATGACTCCCTGACAGGTAAGGCAGATTTAAATAACACTCAAAAGGCTACCATAGCTGAGACTTTATTAAGGCAAATCAAGTTGCCTGAGAGATGGCTGCACCCCACCCCCCTCAGATGCCAGGGGCAGAATCAAGGCAGTGAACATGCATATACCCTGTTGTTTGCCAAACTGTTGGCTGAGGAGAAAGCAGAACAGAAAATGCCCTTGACATCCTGCCTGTTTGGTTCTGAGTGCTCATGGGCTATGAGTGCCTTTCAGCCACTGGGCAGTACAGGCCCTATCAGGTGCCACTCACTCTGTACTTCGCTTAGAAGGTAGACATCACAGCTCTGCCCCTGACACTGAGGGGAAAGTGTTTGGGCCTGTGGTGCCACAGCCTGAGGTTTGACTGCAGTCAGCAAGAGCAGTGACAGATGTTTCTGGGTGATTCTGCATTATATAGGATTATAGGATGTCTAAAAGAGAGAAAAGAGCTACCTTTGGGGGGCGGTGCTAAAGATTGAACCCAAGGTCTTGCACATGCTCAGAGCTTACAAGGGTTCACTTACCCCTTGGAGGTCTCTTAGGCCATCTTTAAAGGTGACCTGGGATTTCTTCCTGGGGGGTGGTTGGTTATGTTCTGAGGTCTAGGATGTTTGAAGTTTTCTTCCTCTCATCTGTTCTGTGAGTTGACAGTAACATAGGACTTCTCCTCAACCTAAGCCCATCTGTCACTATTGTTTCCTGGTAAGTAGATGGTTTCCCATGCTGCCTGCCTTAGGGCCACTTTCTGAAACTGATGAATTAGGAGACCAGGTCTCCTTTCTTTCCTATATAGTTTGAATCCTGGTGCCCAGAGAGGGGCTTCCAGCACTGTAGCAATGCAACTGAGGGCCATATATGGAAAGCAGTGTATCCAGCACAGTGAGAATGGTACTTGGGGTGAGCTTGCTAAGTGGGTACCTTCTCCATTCCCCTTGTGTGGCCACCTGCTGGAGGATGCTCATGTCCACGTGTGCACCCATACATACATCTTGCTCTCTCAGAAGCTGGTGCTGCCCACATGGCTGTGAGCTGTGGATATCCTCTGGGCTGCTTAGGGGTGCAGTGGCAGGTAGATATGGGTGCTCCTGCTCAATAGTGGAGGCAGAGGCATGATGAGCCTTGTGCTAGGCCTCTGGTAGCTCTAGGAGCCTCCTGGGCTAGAGGGAGATGGCATTCAGCCATCTTGCTGCCATATACTCAGAGACAGTAGCTGTCTTTTTGTTTTTGTTTTGCTTTTGGTTTTTGAGACAGTTTCACTGTGGAGTATTGGCTGGCCTGGACTCAATATGTAGACCAGGCTAGCCTTGAACTCACAGAGATCTGCCTCTCTCTGCCTTCCAAGTGCTGGAACCACCACCATGACTGACTTAGTAACCATCTTTGAAGGAATATTTGCTTAGCCATTCTTTCACACTGTGGGTTTTTTACTAAAGCTCAGGACCCACCTGGGGAACCCACATTACCCTTGTGTTTCCTTTGTCCCCCAGTCTGGGAGACACAGACTGTCCTGCTTTCTCTTGTGATCATGTGGAACAATCCTGGCCATGTGTTCTGCAGAATGTGCCTCAGATTGGATCTGTGTTTGATCCAATGCTTCCTGGTGGTTAGACCTGAGATGATAGATTTGGGGAAGAGTCCCCTCACTGTGAGGGTTTTCTTGTCACACCTGACATTTACACATTATGCTGAGTTACCCAGTTAAAGTGTGTCTGCCAGGATTGTGTCCGTTGCTGGTCTCTTAGTTTATATTCCGGGGGAAAGGGACCCCACATTAGCTCCTGGGGGGTGTCTGCAGGCACTTCTTGGCAATCCTCTGGGAGGAAAGCTGTGTTTTCTGTTTACTGACTACTTATTTTGCTGAGACTCCTGCCAGTCTGGTTTATACCTAGCTATTCTCTCTCATGATTGGTGCATACTTATCCTTTAGCCTGTCCCAGCTGTGGTCCCTGGTGGTTGTTCCCTTTGTGAACCTCGTCCCTCTGAAGTGCTACTGTCCAGTTGCTAGGGTGGCTCCTCATTCCATAGCTTACAGTGCTGCATTTTTTTCTAGTCTTCTGCCTGGCCCTGGGATCAACCATTTCTCCAAGGAGGCCCCATTCCTTTGAGTGGAGAATGATGTGAGAAACCCCAAACTATTTCTTAAGGAAACTCAAGTGCCTGAAAGGCTGGATTCTGGTTGGTACCCAGGCCATGCTCAGCCTCCCTTTGTGGACCCTGCTCCATACCCCTTTTCCTGTGTGTGCTCATTCAACCACATACAGAAACAAAGCACTTCCAAAGTGTTCACCCAGACCCCAGGGGACAGAGCCAACCAGAATACCATCCTGGCATGGTTCCTTTGTCCTTATCCCTGAAGACACCTTCCCACCCTCTGTCAGGGAGATCATGTCATATTTGTCAGGGAGTTGGCTCCACTTGTCAAAGTACTTGTTCCCTCCTGGCTTGCCCCAACACCCTGGTTGCATTCTCTGTTCATTTTTTTAGTTTGTGTGCTATGCATTCCTGTGTGGGTTTTAACAGGAATTTGTGAGTTGAACCTTACAGTTTGCATCTTCAAGGTCTAGACCCCCCCCCCTTTTTTTTTTGGTCTTTTTGAGACAGGAACTCACTATGTAGACCAGGCTGGCCTTGAACTCACAGACATCCGCCTGCCTCTGCCTCCCAAGTGCTGGGATTAAAGGCGTGCACCACCACACCCAGCCAAGGTCTGGACTTAACTGGGCAGGCTGCACTTACCTCTTATCCCATTGTTGCTGAATCAATAGCTCCTGCATTTTTCATACCTGATTGCCATCCCACTATATGAATGATGTAGTTTATTGCCACATTGAGAGGCATCTTGGCTATGTCCAGTTTTAGTGATTACCAACAAAGCTCTGAACATGGTGTGGAGGTTTTGTGTACAGTAAGTCTCTAGTTCATGTGGGTAGATACCCTAGAACACTATGGTGGGTCATACGGGCCTCATCTACCTTTGTTTAGCTGTAAAGAACCTGACAACATCCTGGCACAGTAGCTGCATTATTTTGCATTCCCCAACCCCCAGTAATGAACAGGAATTCCTATAGCTTGGTAACCTCTAGAGCTTGTCAGATTTTTCCAGATTGGCACCTCACTGGGTTTTGAGTGTTTAGTTATTTGGTTGGTTGGTTGGTTTGTTAAGAGATGGTTTCAAGTAGCCCTGGCTGGCCTTGAACTTGCTATATAGCTGAGAATGACCTTGAACTGCTAATCTTCCATCTCCCAGGTACTAGGATTGCAAGCATGCACCACCATGCCTAGCACCTCACTCGTTTGGTTGGCATTCTCCAGTGATGGTGGCACTGTATATCTTTTCCTGTGTTTACTTGTCATCTGTATCTGTACGTGATGGACAGTTTAGTGTCTGTTCACATCTTTTACCTTTTTCTGTTCCTCTTTTTGAGCTGAATTTTCTTATTTCTTGTTTTAAATGTTTTAGATACAAATGCTTTATCAGATATGTGCTTGGCAAATACTTCCTCATGGACTGTGGCTCATCTTTTCATTTTCTTGGAACTTAAAAAAAAATTTTTTTTTTTTTGAGGCTGGAGTTGGCTCAGCAATTAAGAGCACTGGCTGCTTGGAGGACCCTGGTTCAATTCTCAGCACCCACATGGAGGCTAACAACCATCTGTAACTCCAGTTCCAGGACATCCAACACCTTCTTCTGACCTCTGTGGGCATTGCATGTGGAATACACTTACATACATGCAGGCAATACACTCATATAATAAAATATTTAAAAATTTTTCTTGACTTATTTTTATTTTTTTGTTTTGACTGCATGTATGATAGTGCACCTGTGCATGCAATGCCCACAGAACAGTTGTGAGGTGTTATGTGGGTGCTGGAAATGGAACCCAGGTCCTCTGTAAGAGCAGCCAGTTCTCTCCAGCCTCTGGAAGTTTCTTCTTCAAATTCAGAGTTTTTCATTTTTACGAAGTCCATGGATCAAGCATTTGGTGTTCTATTTAAATGCTCACTCCTGGGGCTTTCATTACTGTTGTGGGGGCCTGGGTACATAAGAGTTTCTTTCACTCACATTTTTGGAGACTAGAAGTACACATACCATGGTGCTAGCTCTGAGAAGGGCCCTTTGCTGCATCACCTTAGTGTAGATTTGTGGTGAGTCCTCGAGGGGACACACTTTGTTCCTCTTTTGATTATTTTGACTTTTCTGTTTCCCTTGCCATTTTATATACGTTAGAATCAGCTTGTCTAAATCTACAGAAAAGCTCATTGAGCATTTTGATTGTGATTGTGTTAACTCTGTGGGTTCAATGAAGAATGTAGCACTTTCAGCCCATGAACATGGCACAGCCCTCCACACATTTAGACATTTATTTCTTTTTCCTGTGTTTTGTAATTTCCCATAGACATAATTTTCTTATATTTTGTTAGATTTATATTTTTACCTTTTTTTGTTGTTAGTTTTTTTCTTCAAATTTTAGATGACATTGTTCATTGCTCTTATAGAAGAACATGGTTGTATCATATTCCATGACCTTGATAAACTCACTTGTTGGTTCTGAGATTTACCATTTTTGTTTTGTTTTGTTTTTGTAGATTTTCTGGAATTTTCTACATAGACAGTCATGTCATTTGCTAATAAAGACATTTTTTGCCAGGTGTGGTGGCACATGCCTTTAATCCCAGCACTCAGGAGGCAGAGGCAGGCAGATCTCTTGTGAGTTCAAGGCCAGCCTGGTCTACATAGTGAGTTCCAGGACAGCTGGGGCTACAGGAAGACCCTGTCTCAAAAAGACCAAAAAAAAAAAAAAAAAAAAGACATTTCTTCCTTTCCTGTCTGTGTGCCTTTTCTTTCACTTTTCTCTTCCCTCACCTTTACTCTTTATTTTTCTTGTTTCTTCCCTGTATCCTTCCTCCCTCCCTTCTCTCTCTCTCTCTCTCTCTCCCCCCTCCCTCCCTC
>NW_008358090.1:617214-625307 GCF_000622305.1 Nannospalax galili | reverse complement strand
CTCCCCCCCCCCACTTAGGATCTCTATATAGTCAAACCCAAACCCACATAATGTCCATATCTCAAGGAAGTGAAAGTACTGTGTGGAGGGGCAGGTCCTAGAGGTGGACTCAGAAGCCTGGACTTGAGTTGGGCAGCCACAACCTAGTGAGTGGCACAGGCTGCTGGTCCTGGGGAGCAGCACTGTTGACAGAGGATGTGCCATGATGGTGAATGCTGCATGCTCACACAAAACAAGGCACTGGTTTATATAACCAGTATCAGCTCACTTGTTTATGTATCACATGTGAACAGATACAGATACCCCATGCCTTCTCTAGGTTAAGTTCCATAAGCCCCCAGGATCTTGAAATGAGAGAGACGGAGAGAGAGATATCACTACCTGTGTGTAGTTTGGATGCCTGGCTGCTTTCTTATCCCCACAGCCTCCCCACCCCGCCATGTCTGAGAAACATGGATGTGCCCATGGGGGCCTTTCCTGCCTGTATCTTCTTATGTCCATGGGGCCATTTACTGCTTGCATCCTGTCCTGGTTAGTTTTTATTGTCAACCTGACATAAGTTAGAGTCACCTGGGAAGAGAGAATCTCAATTGAAAAATTGCCTTCATCATATTGGCCTGTGGACACGTTTGTGGGGCTTTGTCATAATTGCTAATTGATACACAGGGGCCCAACCCACTGTGGGCAAGTACCATCCCTAGGCAGATGGGTCTAGGCTGTATAAGAAAACTAGCTGGGCATGAGCCAGAGAGCAAGCCCAAAAGTAATGCTTCTTCATGGTTTCTGCTTGAGTTCCTGCTCTGACTTCACTTAGTGATGGACTGTGACCTGGAAGCATAAGCTGAAATAAATCCTTTTCCTCCCCTAAGTTGCTTTGGGTCATGGTGTTTATCACAGCAACAGAAAACAAACTAGAACGTGTCCCCTTGGGTCTATGGGACTATTTCCTGCTGATGTCCCCTTATGTCCATGGGAGCCTTTACCTCTTAACATCCTATATACCAAGGCCCTTTTCATCTCGGTGTCTCCTGTACTCATGGAGGCCTGTTTTTGCTCATGTCCCCTTGTGTCCTTGGGGGTTTGTCCTATTCACGTCTACTTGTGCCCATGGAGTTCATTTCTGCTCTTGTCTCCTGTCCCAATTGGGGCCTAGCTCTTACTTGAATCCCCTGACCTCACAGGACCTCAGTTCCCACTCATATTCCCTGAGCCCATAGAGGGTGGCCTGATCCTACTCATGTCCTCTGCATTGTCTGTTTTCTAGTTGTGGCCTTCCTGGTGGCCTTCCATCAGAACAAGGCCCTAATTGGTGACCAGGGCCTGCTGCCCTGCAGGCTGTACCTGAGGAGTGTCCAGCAGTATTTCCAGGGCAAGATTGGCTGGGATGCCTGGAGCTATGCTCCAACTGTCATGTGGTTGCTGGACTGGTCAGACATGAACTTCAACCTTGACCTGCTTGCTCTTCTTGGACTGGGCCTCTCATGCTTCGTCCTGGTGACTGGATGTGCCAACATGGTTCTAATGGCTGCCCTCTGGGTCCTCTACATGTCCTTGGTCAACGTGGGACAGGTCTGGTAAGTAGCACATGTCACCTAGCCCTAGGGACACATTTCCTGGCCACTGGAGTGTCTGAGTGAGCATGCCTCGGATTAGTTCAGTGCAGTGTCATTGAGCATTTAAACTATGGGAGAAGCTGTTCTTACCATTCAACCAAACTCTGGCTTTTCTCTTTGGAGAATAGAACTTGCTGCCAGCTGTGAGGTTTGGGGATGTGGAGACAGAAG
The DNA here is from genome assembly GCF_000622305.1 of Nannospalax galili. NCBI lineage: Eukaryota > Metazoa > Chordata > Mammalia > Rodentia > Spalacidae > Nannospalax > Nannospalax galili. The sequence goes on along the minus strand of NW_008358090.1, from coordinate 623,523 downwards.
TCACTAGGTGGCTGGTGGAACACGGAGGGAGGGGCTTGACTTTGAGGTATCCCCTTTCTATCTCTACCAAGAGGACTCTTACCAGCTTATGCCAGAGCCCACACTGTGGCTAGCCACATTGGGTGGTGGCCTCTGGGACTACAAGTACTGATGGAGTTCTTGGGGATGCCAAGGCCAGAGAGTTTATGGACCACAGAAGAGCATACTGGAGAAGTCTGTGGCCATGGGGGGGGGGGTGTCACTGTACATATGAACATATGGGAAGAAGATGAGGGGGTCAGTATCTATATTGATTACTTTTTTCCTTGCTGTGACAGAATACCTGACAAAAGCAACTTTAAAAAGGGGAAGTGATTTTTGCCTTATGATTTGAAGGAAAACAGCCTATCATGGTGAGGAAGTCACAGCAGCAGGAGGATGAGGTGGAAGGTCATATTGCTTTCACCTTCAGAAACAGTTGAATGAATGCTGGCGTTCAGTCCTCTTTCTCCTTTACCCCTTTTTATTCTATCCCAGACTCCAATCCATGGGATGATACTACCCATATTCAGAATGATCTTTCCTCCTCAGTTAAACCTCTCTAGAAACACCTCATAGACGCACCCAGGAGTGTGTCTCCTGGGTGGTTCCAAATCCAGCTGACTGTTATGGTGAACCATCACAAGTCTACCGCTTGTCAACTTGACATCCAGACAGATCAGTTTAATCCCTGTTCATACCCTTTTCCTTGCCAAACTACATTTTTCATGCATTTCTGTTCTCACTGTAGATCTAAGAGCAGTAAGTTAGTAGCTACACCATACCCTAGATGTTATGCTGTATTGAAACTTCTGCAAAACTTCTCTTGATTTTTTTTAGTAATTTCATTTCTTATAGTCTCTTCTGTGTATGCACATGTATACATGTGTTTGTGCAGTTTTGTATACCCATATGTGTGCATGTGGAGGCCAGAAGGGGACATCGAATGTCTTTATCACTCTTGGCCTTCTTCCCTTGAGATAAGGTCTCTCACTGAACCTGAAGCCTATAATTTCTAGGCTGGCTGGCCAGCAAACTCCTGGGATCTATCTGACTCTCTCCCCCAATACTAGGATTACAGGTGCTTGTATCCATGCCCAGCTTTTACATGGATTCTAGGGATTCATACTCAGGCTCTCATACTTGCACAGCAAGTGCTCTTACCCACGGAACTTCACCTAGTTCCTACCCTTAATGGTTTTTAAACGTAAGTCCTTTCCCATTTTCTGTTCAGCATTGTTGCTCAGTAGAGAGTCTGTCAGGTAGGATATTTCTGAGTTTAGCAGCAAATGTGAAAGCAAGTACACTGGCCATTGAAGTGTTTTCTCTATGGACATGAAGCACCATGTTCAAGGCAGGTGGGATGTATTCCCTGCTTCCAACATCCAGGGTAACAAGCAAGCTCTGGAATTGCTACTTTAGCTGCGAACAGTGTGTCTCTCTGCCAGGCTGGGGATCATTTGATACAGTTCCAGAACCACCAGGCCATCAGCCCACTCAGGGAGTATAGACCCCATTGCTAGCTCTCTTCCCCTCTTGTATTTCATTGCTGTAACAGAAGCCCCCAGAAGAGGAGGATTTCTTTTGGCTCGCAGTTTAGAAGGCATAGTTCATCATGGCAGGACAAGGATAGTGAATGCATTGGCTTGACAGCAGCAACAGCAGCTTGCAGGCATGGATTTTTCATATGACACTAACCTAGGGACCAAAAGCTCAGGCCAAAAGTAGTGCTGCAGGGCTGTAACCCACAAAGGCCTGTCCTAGTGACCTACCTCCACCCCAAAGTTTCTGTATCTGGGGAACCAAATTTTGAAACACATGAGCCTGTGGGCACATCTCACATCCAGACCATAAAACCTCTCCTTGGTGTCAGTGTCTGGGGTGTCATGGCCTTTGTGTTCTAATTTTTCATGGTGGAAAGTGACTAGCAAGAATCCCAACAGCAGACATGTTGCGAGCCCCCAGTGCTGACCTGTTGTGGGAGAGCCCTCAATTCCCTCTCTCCCTGGCCCTGTCCTCCCCATGCTGAGGGTCTGAAGGCAAATCTTAGGCACTTTTCATTATCATATTTCATTAAAAGCAATTTCTCTTCTTTATTTAGGGGTAATTTATGCCCCGTAAAAATCTACCCATTTAATGTGTACAAGCTGAGTATGGTGCTATATACCTGTAATTACAGCACTAGGGAGGCTAAGGCAGGAGGATTGCAAGTTTAAGACAGCCTAGGCTAGATATTTCCAGGCCAGCCTGGGGTACATTGCAAGACTCTGTCTCAAAACCAAATAAAACAATGCAAAAATAAATTGTATCAGTGGTTTTATGTATTCAGAGTTCTAAAACTATTGCTCCCAAGTTTAAACCATTCTCACCACCCTAAGAGAAACCTGAATTAGGGTCTATTGCCTCACCCTTCCATCAGCCCCTGGTGACCACTAACTGCATTCTGCTTGTGGATTTGTGTTACACCTGTGGCATTTAAATGCCCAGGTATTTCCTGTGACACATGACTTTGTGCCTGGCTTTTCTCCCAGCATGGCGTTTTAGGGCTCATCCATGTGTGCCATGCATCAGTGTGTCTTCTGTCATGGTATAACAGGTGTCTGTGTTTTATAAAGATGTCAGTAGGGGTTGGGGACAGTGGGGGGGGAGCAATGGGAGTGCAGCTCAGTGGCAGAATGCTTACCTAGCATGTATGATGCTCTGGGTTCCATCCTCAGCACTAGAACACTAAGCACCAACATGACTCAACAGTAAATGACAGTGGTGGCAAAAATACCACATCCCTTTGACATAGGCCCCTATTCCAGTGATCTCTGCCAGGGTACCTCAGGCACTCTTGAGCTTCAGGTCCCAGGGTATAACATTTGCCATGGCAGTTAATTAGAATCAGTGTTTCTATAGGAAAAGTGAATGTTGCATCCTCTCATTCCATGGCATCTTGTGCTGGGTTCTGGGCTTCCCTGGTTCTGCCTGCTCAGTGCCCAGCAATAGGTCCTCTCCAAAGCAAGACCTTCTAGGAGCAGGTCCTCCCAGCAGTACCCTGGGCCCCACACCCCCTGGTCTCATAAGTAGGCTCTGCTTGGTGGGGAAACATAATGATTTAACATGAATGCTTTTAGTTAGAGCAAGCCAACATTTTAAGGTTTTTATTTTTTTTTTTCTTTTTGTTTTTCAGGTATTCTTTTGGTAAGTGAAAATCATTTAGAAGACACTCACAAGGGCTTGCCTTGTATGTTGGGGTATGTATCTCTGCATTTCAAGGGGCTACTCCCATTACTTGAGCACCTGTCACTGGCTCTCGGTACACATGTGGTTCTGCAGTATTAGCAGGCCAGCAAGATCTGACAGATTGGCTTTGGCTCTGGCAGAAGTGAGTGACCAGGGTGTGTTGGGACTGGAGGATTCCAGGTCAAGTACTGGGATGCCTTAGCAGCTGTACTGTGTAATAATGGAGATGCTGAGGGTGAGGATCAGAGAAGGTACTTGGGAAAGTTCCTACAGATCCTTCCCCATGTGTGTCAAATGAGTGTCCCTGTGGGCCCTTGAGCCTCACATATGTGTTCACAGATGAGAGCAGTGTAGAGAGTCCTGTGTAAGGCACTGGTACTGATTAAGGAAGCATTTCAGGGCCTCCCCAGCCCACTCCAGGCAGGAATTACTGGCGTATGGCACAGGGTGCCCCAAGTGGCAGGGCAACTCAAGAACCTGGGGTTCTTTCAGTGGAACTTATGTGGGTCTGTAAGTCAACTGGACTTGAGGATCCTGCAGTGGAAAACCAGGATACTGAATTTCAGGAGAAAGCAAGAGATAGGTCTTTGCCACCCTGCAGTTCTGTGGCTTAAAGACCCCACAGGAGGTGCCCTCACCCCACTTTGGCCTCCCCCATGCTAGACATGTATCTGGGCAGGCCCTGCTTGCCCCTCAAAGTTTTAGCCATGAAGCCTGAGTCTCACGTCAGAGCCCGCCCTGTACTTTTAGCCTTACATGCTAAGTGTACCCTGCAATGCTGGAAAGGGGATCTGATCACAGACATGAAGCCATCAATCTGCTGAGTGAGCATAACTGCAAACGTTTCTTCTTATTTTTAGTTCTCTGAGTAGACAGATACCTGTGTAAAGCAAAACTGCTCAGACTGCTCTGGTCAGTGAACTCAGCCTTTCCCACGCAGCAGAGGGTGGGGTCATTGTAGCTGATTAGGATGTAACAGGTCTAGGACATTCACATCTGTTCCTTGTTCCTTGTATCAAAAGGCCTCAGAGAACCTTGTGTTCTCCAATGCTTCAGGGAACAAATCTTTTCTTTGTAAATTTTGCATATCTAAAATTGCAACAAGATTATTTTCTCTGGTTATGAAGATTGAAACCTTGAGGCCATGACTTCTCTATGGAGATGGAATCCCTCCCTGTTCCTTGGTACAGTAAATTCTGGCAATCTGAGGCACACTGGGTAGTCACTCCTGGCACCCTTCAGAGCTGTGGCTGTGTCGCAGAGCAGACATAATGAGCCGTAGGTAACTGGTGTTCTACACATCTTCAGGCCTATGCTTGACTATGGCTATCTCACCTTAGGATCTGAGAAGTAGAATATCCCCAGGGTTCTAGGCATAGAGCACTGGGAAGAATTAGAAATAGAGGACACCAGGGTTCTAGGCATAGCCATGGGGGATTGAGAAGTGGATGACCTTGGAATTCCGGATCCATAGTCACAGAGGACTGAGAAGCAGAGGACCTCTAGGGTCCCAAGCACAGAGCCATAGGGGACTGAAAAGTAGAGATCCCCCAGGGTTCCAGGCATGCAGTTAGAGGAAGACTGGACTAGTTTCTAGCCTTAAACCTTCTCCCTGAGCTGTGATGTACTTGGTAAGGGCACAGTACTGTCCCTTCTTTAAGCCCTCAGCATGGGAACCTTGTGGTAGCCTTGAGGTTGTGTATGAGGCTATGCTGGCTGTGGTGTTCCTTGTGGATTTGCTGCCAGGTTTTTGAAACAGGGCTATTTCACAGCCTCAAGCCAGAATGACCCAGTATCCTGCTTATGTTGTTGTTGGCATTGTCCCATGTCTGTCACATGTGGTCACTACTTCTCTGTGGCAAGCAGTAACTTTGGGGACTTAGAAGAAATCCATTGCCCCTTTTTCCTGTGTTTTTGTTTACTGCTGGTGCTCAGCAGGCCTTGTTCTATCTGTTGGCGCAGAGACCTAGAAGCCTGCAGTGGCACAGTAGCTCTGCCTTCCACCTTCTCTTGTGGTTCTAGAGAACAAAGACCCATCTGGGCAGGCAGCACAGGGAAGGGGTCAGATGCATTGGACTAAGACTCTTCCAGGCTTCTCTGCTCCAGCCTCATGGTGCTACCTATGGGAACTGGAGATACCACAGTGAGCACCTCTGTCATCCTGGCTGTGTGTTCTTATTGTATCAGTCATTTCTATTTTGCAAGACACCTTCAGTGAACTGAAAGCTACTGTGTGAAGCTGCTTGCTGACAGTTCTCTGCAGGACTTCATCCCTCAAATTGCTGGTGGTTTGAAATGCACTGAATTTCCAGAGCTGCATGGGCCCAGTGCTGCAGCCCTGGCCATGTACACTGTTTATGTATTTCTATTTATTTATTTGTTTATTCATTTGAGAAAGGGTCTTACTATGTACCCAGGGCTGGTTTCCAACTCCTCATCCTCCTGCTTCAGCTTCCCAAATGCCAGGATTATAGGCATGAGCCACCAATGCCTGGCTTAAATGAATTTTCTATATTACTTAAAATGGAATACAATAAAATGCCCATTCCTTAGTTGTAGCAGCCACTCCTGGAGTGCTTGGGAACTCTGTGGGGCTAAAAGGCTCAAGCCATGAAAGAGTCTTTGAACAGGGTCTCACGTAGGATGCCCTCCATTTAACCAACAGAGGGGCTCCTGGTGCTCCCGTGCTCTTTATGGGGCATAGATGAGCAGCACCCCACTGGCTGTCTGCATGGAGGACTGGCCTCTCCTGCACACATCAACACTATCAGTGACAGGATTCCAGCTGAGGATCCCAGTCAGTGAGGTCCCATTTCTAGTGTCTTCTTTTGTCTTAGACAATCACAATTTTCCACGTGTTTACATTATTTTTTTAAATATTTTTTTGAAGGTTTTTGTTTTTGGGGGTTTCTTTGGTCTTTTCGAGACAGGGTCTTCCTGTAGCCCGAGCTGTCCTGGAATTCACTATGTAGACCAGGCTGGCCTTGAACTGACAGAGATCCGCCTGCCTCTACCCCCCAAGTTCTGGGACTACAGGCGTGCACCACCAGGCCCGTTTTCTTT
>NW_008358090.1:616300-616851 GCF_000622305.1 Nannospalax galili | reverse complement strand
TGTATGTCTATAAAGTCATTGGGTAGATTTCAATGGTAATGTTTATCACCTCTACTAATTAACATGATGTAAATTTCCATGCTTCCCCCTCAAATATAATACATTTTTTAAAATTTGATTTTTTTTTCTGGCATGTGTATATCACACAGAACATCCCAAACCATCTTATTCAACTATACACACACTTCCCAGATGGCACCCTCGCATAGCCTCCCTCCCCCCACTAGAGAACTTACACCTTGATATCCCTGCTACTGTCCACTGTATTGTCAGCACCCCCAGCCATTCCCGGCTACTTGTTCATCTGGTGAATGTAGTTAGCCTATCTAGAGGTCTTTGTTTTAGGAAGGTCAGCTGTTCCTCATCTAGCAGCAATCAGTTGTCAATATTCCTTTAGATAAGATTGGGGTCTGCTGTTCATTTTCCCAGTTCTATGCTGGGTTACTGTCTGGGAGTCCCTTTGGCCACCCTGGCCAACAACTCAAAAGAAGGTATTGCCTGTCTGGCATTGTTGCTTGTTATGTAGCCTTTAGCTATGCATATGGACTCTT
>NW_008358090.1:614219-616213 GCF_000622305.1 Nannospalax galili | reverse complement strand
AGTTCCACCTATGTGAAGATAAGTCAAAGGTCCTACTCAACCATGGCTGGCTTCACTTGGAGGCATAGAGGAAATGATTCCTCTGTATTGACCCTCCTCTTTGTAGATTGGACACTGGTTCAAGTCCATCTTGTGGGGTCTCCTCGGCCTCCTTGATCAAGAGGACAGGTGACCCACCACAATTACAGGACATTTTGAGAGATGCTCATAGTCCCCTGGAACTAGTCGACCTAGGAGGGCAAGGAGCAAAAACTGTCCTTTATGTCCCTCTGACCCAATTAGTATAGGCCTCAAAGTATGTCTGTTAAACATCCAAGAAGGTTAGTTCCACCAGTTTGGTACTTTTAATTACTGTGTGTCATGTAGATAAATCTTGGCAAAGACCAATTGTTCTCAGATAAACCTTACCTAGACACCATTTCTTGATCTGGTATGTATAGTTTGTCAGTAGGTTGTTGGAGTAATATGGTTCCCTCAGGTTTTTAAAACCAGCGTTATTTATCTCTCACATTGTGTCACCCCTCCATAATGGTTTCCCCAATTAAGGTGCCCCCATTTTCCCCCTTTCTCCCTTAATAATACTCCCTTAATAATCTCCTATGGTCCTACCTCTCACCATTTCTTGATCTGGTATGTATAGTTTGTCAGTAGGTTGTTGGAGTAATATGGTTCCCTCAGGTTTTTAAAACCAGCGTTATTTATCTCTCACATTGTGTCACCCCTCCATAATGGTTTCCCCAATTAAGGTGCCCCCATTTTCCCCCTTTCTCCCTTAATAATACTCCCTTAATAATCTCCTATGGTCCTACCTCTCGAGCTCCTTCTTTCCCTTTATCCCCTAAGTTCCTTGTACACCCTTCCCTCCCCCCTCCCTTAAACTAACCCAATTTTTATCCATATCTCCCTTATTAAGGCCTGTTTCCTACTGTTCTTCTCTTTCAGGGATTTGGTTCTAGGATCCACAAACGAGGGAGAACATACTTTGATTTTTTTTTCTGAGTCTCTGTTACTTCACTTAGTATAACAGTTTCTAGTTCCATCCATTTACCTGCAAATTTCATGATTTCATCTTTCTTTACTGCTGAGTAAAACTCCATTGTATAAATAAACCACATTTTCATTATCCACTCGTCAATTGAGGGACACTTAGGTTGCTTCCATCTCTTAGCTATTGTGAAAAGGGTAGCAACAAACATGGATGTACAAGTGTCTCTGCAAGAGGATGAATTATTTGGGTATATGCCAAGGAGTGGTATAACTGAGTCAAATGGTAGGTTCGTTTGTGGGTTTTTTTTAAGAGTTCTCCATACTGCTTTCCATTGGGGTTGAACGAGTTTGCAGCCCCACCAGCAGTGGATGAGTGTTCCCCTTTCCCCACATCCTCTCCAACATTTGGTATCATTTGTTCTCTTGATCTTAGCCAGGCTGACTGGGGTAAGATGAAATCTTAAAGTGCTTTTAATTTGCATTTCCCTAATTATTAGTGATGTTGAACATCTTTTAAGATGCTTCATAGCCATCTTTACTTCTTCTTTTGAGAACTCTGTTCAGCTCCTTAGCCCATCTTTTAAATGGGTTGCTTCTTTCTTGGTTCTCTGTTTTTTGAGTTCGTTATATATTTTTGGATAGAAACCTCTGTCAGATGTATCGCTGGTGAAGATTTTCTCCCATTCTGTGGGTTTTTTGTTTGCTTCCTTGGTTGCCTCCTTTGATATATAGAAGCCTTTTAGTTTAATGAGGTCCCATTTGTTAATTCTTGCCTTTGTTTCCTAAGCAATTGATGTCTGGTTTAGAAAATCCTTTCCTACACCTATATCTTGTAGAGTTTTCCCAATGTTTTCTTCTAAGAGTTTCAGAGTTTCAGACTTTACATTGAGGTCTTTGAGCCATGTGGAATTGACTTGTGTGCAGGGTGAAAGATAGGGGTTTAGTTTCATTCTTCTACAAGTGGAGATCCAGTTTTGCCAGCACCATTTGCTGAACATGCTGTCTTT
>NW_008358090.1:613160-613936 GCF_000622305.1 Nannospalax galili | reverse complement strand
AACTCTGTAATATAGTTTGAGATATAGTATGGTAATCCCTCCCCCGAGCATTGCTCTTTGTGCTTAAGATTGATTTGGTTCTCTGGGGTCTTTTGTGATTCCATATGAAACTTGGGATTTTTTTTTCCAATTCTGTGAAGAATGTCATCGGGAGATTGACTGGCATTGCATTGAATCCATAAATGGCTTTCAGTAAGATGATCGTTTTCAAAATATTGATTCTTCTAATCCATGTGTATGGGAGGTCCTTCCATCTTCTGATGTCTTCCTCAATCTCTTTCTTTAAATATTTAAAGTTTTCATCGTAGAGGTCTTTAATGTCTTTAGTCAGGTTTATTCTTAAATATTTTATTTTTTGCAGCTTTTGTGAAAGGGAGTGTTTCCATGTACTCTTTCTCTGATTCCTTGTTATTGGTATATAGAAAGGCTACAGAGTTTTGTAGATTAATTTTGTAACCTGCCACCTTACTGAACATGTTAATAATTTCTAGTAGTTTTCTGGTGGAATTTTTGGTGCCTCTTAGATATAATATCATATCATCTTCAAAAAGGGATAATTTGATCCCTTCTTCTCCAATTATTACTCCTTTAACTTCCTGTTCTTGTCTTATTGCTCTTGCAAGAGTTTCAAGCACTATGTTAAAGTGAAGTGGAGATAGTGAACAGTCTTGTCTGGTTCCTGATTTCAATGGGAATGCTTCAAGTTTTTCTCCATTTAGAATGATGTTGGCTGTGGGTTTGTTATATATGGCTTTAATTATGTTGAGGTATGTCCC
>NW_008358090.1:612168-612897 GCF_000622305.1 Nannospalax galili | reverse complement strand
TCATTTCTTTTTTTTTTTTTTTTCTTTTTTTTTTTTTTTTTTTTTGGTATTTTTGAGACAGGGTCTCTCTGAAGCCCCAGCTGTCCTGGAACTCACTATGTAGACCAGGCTGGCCTTGAACTCACAGAGATCTGCCTGCCTCTGCTCTCCAGTGCTGGGATTAAAGGTGTGTGCCACCACGCTTGGCTAGTTCTCTCCCCTCATTTCTATCTTTTTGAATAAATTAAATAGTATTGGATGCAGATCTTCTTTAAATGTCTGGTAGAATTCTCCTGTAAATCCATCTGGTCCTGAGCTTTTTTTAGTCGGGAGGTTTTGTATTACTGTTTCAATTTCTTTTTATGTTACAGGTCTGTTTAAATTGTTGATATCTTCCTGGTTTGTTTAAACTGTTGATATCTTCTTGGTTTAACTTTGGTGGTTCCCATGATTTTAGATATCCATCCATTGCTTTTAGATTTTTCAAATTTAGTAGAGCATAGGTTTTTAGAATAGTCCTTTATAATGCCGGGCGTGGTGGCGCACGCCTTTAATCCCAGCACTGGGGAGGCAAAGGCAGGCAGATCTTTGTAAGTTGGAGGCCAGCCTGGTCTACATAGTGAGTTCAGGAAAGCTGGGGCTACAAGGAGACCCTGTCTAAAAAAGACAAATATGTATATATATATTCCCTTAAAATGTTCTGGATCTTTTGGGTGTCTGTTGTGATGTTTCCCCTTTCATCTCTGATTT
>NW_008358090.1:611202-611858 GCF_000622305.1 Nannospalax galili | reverse complement strand
CAGTATATGGTTGATTTTGGAGAAGGTTCCATGGCGTGCTGAGTAGAAAGTATGTGCTTTGGTGCTTGGGCAGAATACTTGGTAGATGTTCGTTAAGTCCATTTGATATATGGTCTTGTTTAATTCAGATGTCTCTCTGTTAACTCTCTGCCCTGTTGACCTATCTAATGGAGACAGGGGGTATTGAAGTCCCCTACTATTAATGAGTTGGGATTAATTTGGGTCTTAAAGTCCTGTAGTACTGTTTTTATGAAGTTGGGTGCACCAGAGTTTGGTGAATATATGTTCATGATTGTTAATATCTTCTTAATTTATTGTCCCTTTGATCAGAATGAAGTGGCCCTCTTTATCTCTTTTGATTAGTTTTAGAGTTTATTTTGACAGATATTAGAATTGCAACACCTGCTTTTTTCTTAGTACCATTTCCTTGGTATATTTTTTTCCCATCCTTTCACTTTAAGATAGTGTCTGTCCTTGAAAGTGAGATTAGTTTCTTGCAGACAACAAAAAGATAGGTTTTGTTTATTAATCCATTCAACTAGTCTGTATCTTTTGACTAGGGAGTTCAGTCCATTGACATTTAAAGTTATTAATGAAAGATGTATATTGATTCCTGTCGTTTTGATTTCTGTTTGCATTCTTGGTGTTGCTGTGCA
>NW_008358090.1:582939-610585 GCF_000622305.1 Nannospalax galili | reverse complement strand
ATTCTTGTGCTTTCTTAAATTTTTCATGTTTGCTTGAGTGGTCTAGTTCGTCCACTTTATCTTCCAGTCTTGATACTCTTGTTTTCCATTTCATTCATCCTATTGATGAGGCTTTCTCCCGTTGTTTCTAATTGGCTTACTGAGTGTTTCACTTCCTTCTTCATTTCAGCCAGAGTAGTCAGGGTCAATATTTCTACCTCTTTTCTGAATTCATTCAGAAGTTTATCCCTATCTTCCTTCAGTTCTTTTATTTCTTTGTGCGCTCTTTTTTTTTTCTTTTTGAGACGGGGTCTCCCTGTAGCCCCAGCTGTCCTGGAACTCACTATGTAGACCAGGCTGGCCTTGAACTCACAGAGATCCACCTGCCTCTGCCTCCCAAGTGCTGAGACTACAGGTGTGTGCCACCACACCCAACTTCTTTGTGTGTTCTTTAAATTCATTGAATTCTTTTATCACGTTTATAATTGTTCTTTTGAGTTCTATGCCCTGCATTATCTCTAGGGGGTTCTCATTGTACTCCTCTAGAGGATTGTTGGTATTTGGTGGGGACCTGTTATTTTGGTTTATCATGTTATTATTTTTTCTCTGTGATTCTGACATGTGAATTTCTTTCGTAGTTTCTGATTCTTGTGTGAGACTCAAGCCTTCATGTTTAGGTCTGCTTCTTTTTGTAAACTTCATGTGTCTTTGTGGTTTCCTTTTTGTTCATGAAACGCTTGTTCATCTAAGCTTCCAGTTCTCTCTTTTGATTTTTATATTGGAGTGGCCAGATTGCTTTTGTCTTCAGGAGTTCCTACAGGGGCCCAAGTCAGATGAGGATCACATGCTCTCAGGCTTTCCCCTAAGGTCTGGATCCCTTCAGGAAAGATGTTGTCCTCAGGAATTTGGGGGCTGGACTGGCCTGGGGATCCCTTCAGGAAAGATTTTGGCCTCAGGAATTTGGGGGTTGGACTGGCGTGAGAGCAGGTCCCAGGAAAGATGCTGGTCTAGGGCAGCTGGTGGTGGTGCCACCCAGAGATGCAAAGGGAGATGGGGGCGGGAAGAGGCCCCAAGGGCTCCTGGGGACTGCACTGAGGAACTGGGTTGGTCTGGATGCAAAGGATCAGGAAGAGGAAAGGTCAGCCCCTGCATCCAGGAAAGAGGATCTCGGGTTGTGCAGCACAGGGAAGCAGAGGGAGGTGAGGGTGGGGCCAGACCCAGAGTGCTCTGGACCCCAGAAGGAACTGGGTTGGTCTGGATGCAAAGGATCAGGAAGCAGTGATGGTTGCCCCGGTGCCTAGGGTACCAAGACAAGGAATGGGACAGGTCCCAGGCTAGGAGGAGAGATGGGCAGGGGAGATGGGAGGGTGAATGAGGCTGGGGGAGTCAAGATGCCGGGGGGGGGCACAATGAACTTACCCGGAGAGAGGGTCATGTAGGTCCAGGGAAGCAGAGGGAGGTGAGGGTGGGGCCAGGCCCAGAGGGCTCCTGGGGACCAGGAGAAGGAACTGGGTTGGTCTAGATGCACAGGAACAGGAAGCAGTGGTGTCTGGGGTGCCAATACAAGGAATGGGACAGGACCCAGGCTATGAGGAGAGACAGGCGGGGGAGATGGGACAGTGAATGAGGCTGGGGGAGTCAAGGCTGGGAGGACATGATAGGCTTATCCCGGAGAGAGACCCATGGGTCATGCAGGCCCAGAGAAGCAGAGGGAGGTGAGGTTCGGGCCAGGCCCAGAGGGCTCCTGGGACCCCAGAAGGAACTGGGTTGGTCTGGATGCAAAGGATCAGGAAGCAGTGGTGGTTCCCCCAATGTCTGGGGTGCCAAGACAAGGAATGGAACAGGACCCAGGCTAGGGTGGGGGGGATAGGAAGGTCTATTATTTTTTATTTTTATTTTATGTGTATGCATGTACTGCCTGCATGTAGGTAAGTGCACCTGTGTCATACAATGTCAGTGGAGGACAGAAGAGGCTGTCGGATCCTGTGGAACTGGAGTTTCCAACAGTTGTCAGCTGCCATGTGGGTGCTGGGATTCGAACCTGGGTCCTCTGCAAGAACAGCCAATGTTCTTAACTGCTGAGCCATCTCTCCAGCCCTGATATTTACATTTCTTATTATCAATTTTTTACTGTCTAAGAGGTCCCTTTCTACTGCGTAGCTTCAGGCTCTGCCCCATTGGCTGCTACTGTTCCAGGTCCTCATCCCAGGGTTTTGCACTGACAGATGCAGTTGCTGAGTGAGCTGACAGTGTGTGCATTGGGCAATGTTTTCTGGGCCACAGGAAGCCAGTGCCATTGGCCACCTGCTCTGCCATCTCTGCTACTGCCGGCTTACTTTGGCAACATGAGATCAAAGTCAGAGTTGGAGAGGAATTCATTCTGTGCCCTGTGGGTGCAAGATACTTCCTGTCCCTGTGGAACTGTGCTTCCTGGTGTTCCTTCACCTAACCAGCCATCCTTTCAGAACTCCTGCTGCCCTGTGCTTTGGAAATAGTGCAGCAGCCCGCCAGGCTGACCAGCAGGGCTTTGAGTCTCCTGAAGGACAGGGATGCTTTTGGCAGGCACCATCTCTAGAACACGTGGTACCCAGCCTGACTGTTGTCCCCAGTCCTGCTGCTATCTCTCAGTGTGACTGCTATCCCTAGCCCAGTCACTGTGCCTGGTATGGCCACTGTCCCTTGAATGGCCACTGTCCCTGGCATGGCTGCAGTCCCCAGTCCTGTTGCTGTCTCCCAGCGTGGTTGCTGTCCCCAGCCCAGCTTCTGCCCTTGGCATAGCTGCTGCCCCTAACATGGTCCCTATCCCTGACATGGCCACTGTCTCTCCTGGGCTCCAGGCCATGCTCAGCTCTGTGGCAGGGAAGGGGGTAGTTAGGGAGGCTCTGTGTACAGTGAGGTAAGGTTTGTGCATGCAGAAGGCTGCAACCTTATTTCCAGGGCTTGAGTCTCATGTCCCATCCCCAGGGTTTCCACAGTCTTGTTCCTAGGCTGACTCCATCTAGGCCTGGGACACGGGGGACAGGGAGCAGCAGGGTGATTGCTCTGACTTCAAGGGCTATGATGAACAGAGAGGGACTTTGTCCTGCCACCAGGAGCTGCCTCCCAACAGGACTGAGAGAGAGCCTGTAAAAGGACAACATGATCCACTCCCACCAGGTAGCATGGCTTCCTCCAGCTCTGCTCTTAGGCCATCTTGTAAGGCCAGGGGGCCCAGATACACAGAGAGACTGGTGCTTTCCAGAGGCCTTTGGAACATTTTTAAATGGTCCCCAAAGTGTTTTCTAAGTTCTTTGATATGTTTTCTCCACCTGGTGAACAGGGTGTGGGCCTTGAATGCCAAGTGTAGGTCACACTTCCTGCTCTCTCTCTCTCTTTTTTTTAAATACTTTATTTATTATTTTTGTTCTATGTGTATGTGTGTATTACCTGCATGTAGGTAAGTGCACCCGTGTCAAGCAATGCCTGTGGAGGACAGAAGAGGCTGTCGGATCCCCTGGAGCTGGAGTTACGGACAGCTGTTAGCTGCCATATGGGTGCTGGGATTCGAACCTGGGTCTTCTGCAAGAACAGCCGGTGTTCGTAACCACTGAGCCATCTCTTCAGCCCTGCTCTCTCTGCTTTTGTCCCTTAGGATTCTGGGTTTGGTCTGCAGAGGTTTCACTGTCTCTGGTGACTCTAGAGAAGGGAGAGTGGGCTGCTGTGTAGTTTGAGCATTGAGAATGGCCCTGTGCCCTACTAGGCTTATGGGGACCTGAAGCCTTTGTCCCCCAGCATAGCACACTTCAAGAGGTCTAAGGATAGGGCTAGAGAGATGGTTCAGCCATTAAGAACACTGGCTGCTCTTGCAGAGGACTAGGGTTCAGTTCCCAGCACCGACATGAATGGTCCATAACTCCAGTTCCAGGGAATCTGACTCCCTCTTCTGACCTCCCTGGGTTTGCACAAATGTGGTACACTTACATACATGCAAGCAAAACACTCATACACGTAAAATAAAAATAAATGTGTCAAAAAGATTTTAAGAGATCTAAAAGGATGGCCCAAGAGTGAAGGTTGCTGGGACCAGGAAAGGATTCCGAAAGGCTCTATGCCTTCCATGTTTCACTGTAACACCATTAGGATAAGAATTGGATACTTTTGTCTGAAGGAGTCTGGGTTCCTGCATTGCAGTAAGAAGCTATGTTGATAAGTGATTAGTTTATCCTCAGCCAATGAGGGCAAGGGCAGAAGCTCTGCTGTGTCGGCTGCCTGAGCACAGGATCAGGCATGGGGACCCACAGAGGCATTTAGGTAGACACCTTGGATTACACACAGCCATTAGTTGTAAACATAGTGGAAGTACAGGGACAGCCTGAAGCATGCAACCCAAGGAAGCAGCAGGCCGTGGGTAAGCCATCGGGAGAGGCCAGGTATCTACAGGGAGCACCTACAGCTCCTAGGCAACCCAGGAGGGCCCCAGCTGCACTGTGCAGTGCATAACAGGGACTGAACCCACATGTTATCTTGTGAATTCTCTTGTTCACCTCCCATAGCTGTAGTCTTTCCAAGTGGATGCAGCTCTTAGTGGTTTGGGAGTGGGGGTTGAATGGGATACTTCCTCTCCCATCAGTCCACGTCTTGGACCATTCTTGGCAGGCCTTGGGCTACATGGGATGTTTATGTGGCTGGGACACTCGAACCCGGGTGTTTTCCTTCACAGCAGCACCTCTTACCAGCCGTTGTGAATTAAATGCTCCAGGTGACCCTTCACCCTTGCTGCTCTTAAATTCATGCTTTAAAAACAGCTTAATGAGGGGTTTACTGGCCCAATTGGAAGTTTTTATTAAGATCCATTAGTGCAGGAACAGAGGCTGCCTGCAGGAAGCGATTAGTACAGCTGCCTGGCCCAGCAGGCTCTACCAAACCATTTCCAGACCTGCAACTGATGTTGAGTAGTGGCTCACATACCCTCTGCTATAGTTTATAGTCCTTCCTTCTCCCAGCCCCAATGCTCAAGAAAGCAGTTTCCTTAATTAAGTTATCCTTACAGTCAGAGGCAGCTTCCATGGCCAACTGTGAGCTCAACAGCTGCTGGGCTGCCACCAGCAAGCTAAACCCACACCACCTTCCAGAGACCCATCTCTGTTGACTTAACCCTTAGGTGTGTCATTGGGGGAGGAATGGCCTCATGGAGCCCAGTTCTGGAAAGTGTCAACTCAGGCGGATAGCCCTCTGTCCCAATACCATATCCAATCATAACCTTCATGAGAGCCCAAAACAGCCTGACTCCACCATGGTAGGACCACTGTGTGGCATGTTGGTCATGGACCGACTCAACCAGCCATTCCAAAGTGGCCTAGGGTCAGTGTTTACCCAAATAGGGACCAAAGATCATATGACACCCTACCCTTACCAGCCTCTAATTTAAATCTGGTGAAGATTACTTAAAATGTTTTCTGGGTGTGGTGGCTTATCCCTTGGATCCTAGCACCCAGAAGCTGAAGCAGGAGGATTGCTGTAAGTTTGAGGCCAACCTGGGTTGCAAACACACAAAACCAGGGTTAGGGATATAGTTCATCTGATATGCAGGAAGCCTTGGGTTTGATCCCAAGTGCTATGCAAACTGGGCTTGGTGATACATGCCTGCAATCCCAGCGCTCTGGAGGTGGAAGCAGGAGCATCAAAAGTTCAAGCCATAATCAGCTACCTAGCAAGTTTGAGGCCAGCATGGGCATCATGAGAGTCTGTTTTCCTTAATCACATGATCACGAACTTGTTACTCACTCTGGGGCTTGCCCATCATCAACAGCTATTGCCTCCATATCCAAAGCATGGCTCTCTTTAATGAACAGACCCTGCGACATTAAAGAAGGCCTTTCTTCAGTCCTGAGGCTGCTAGGTGGACTTTTTCTGGGATTCTTCTGGCTTGCCTTTTGGTTTTATTTATGCCATATTGTTTAGAAGTGGGGTGTCTTACCAGCACTGATTTGCCTATCCATGGTGTAACAGCCATGGATCAGAACATAGCTGCTGAGTACTTCACATATATGTCTGGTGTCAAGGAAGGCATCTCCATTTCCTCCATTCTCAAAGGCAGCTGAGTCCATTGGGCTGTTGAGGGACTTGGTGCGAGTCCCCTGCAATGAGGGTCTGTCTGATTTCAAGTTTGTTCCTTCTGAAGTCACTCATGACTGCTGAGTAGTCTCACCTGCCAAGCTGTCCATCTTCTCCAACATAATACCCATCTTCATTTGCTTCCCTTCTCCCCTCCCTGTGGGTAGAACAGCCATAAGCTGTCTCCTTTGTGGTCTTGAAAGAACTGATTTTATTGATCATATTTTTAAATATTTTTATTTTATGTGTATGAGTGTGTTGCCTGCACGTATGTAAGTTCACCTGTGTCATACAATACCCAAGGAGCTCAGAAGAGGGCAAGACCAGAACTGGAATTCCAGATGGTTATAGCCACAATGTGGATGCTGGGAATTGAACCCAGGTCTCTGCAAGAACAGCCAGTGCTCTTAACTGCTGAGCCATCTCTCCAGCCTCCGTATTTCTAATTTTTAGAAAGTTATTATTTGTGTGTGTGTGTGTGTGTGTTTCTTTCTGTGATGTGCATAAGCAAGCATGTACCACAGCACTTGTGTGGAGGTCAGAGGACAACTACTTGTAGTCAGTTATCTCCAGCTTTATGTAGTGTACTAGTTTCATTTCTGTGACTGTGATAAAACACCGACTAAAAACAACACAGGGAGGAAACGGTTTATTTATCTTACAATGGTAAGTTACAGTCCATCATTTCAGGAAAGTCAAGGCAGGAACTCAAGCTGCTGGTCTTGCCACACCCACAGTTGAGCACAAAGAGCATAAATGCATCATTACTGCCTGCTGCTTTTATCTAGCTTTTGCTTCTCTCCCCTCTCCCCTCTCTCCCCTTTCTCCCTCCCTCCCCCTTCTCTGCTAGAAGTTAGATTTGTTTCTCCACTCAGTGGAGAAAGTTCAGGACCTCAGCCTACAGAATGTGGCCACCTACAGTGGGCTGGGTCATCTTCATCAATTAACCATCAAGATATCCCCACAGACATACTCACAGGCTAACCTGATTGAGGAAATTACTCAATTGAGACTTTCTTTTTAAGTGATTCTAGGTTGTAGGAAGTTGACATTTAAAACTATCACATGTGTGTTCCAGGAATCAAACTCAGGTTACTTTACCCACTAAGCCATCCTGCAAGCCTCTGCATCCATTTTCCCATAATGTATTTACATGAATCATTCCTGGTGTGTCACTTTTAGAGATTGTCAGTGCACTGTCATGTATAACAAGGATCACTCACATGCCCCTAATGGTTTTCTCACCATCTCAGTGTAGCCATATCACAGATAGAATTTTTATGCCAGATTTTTAGTCAAAAGTCCAAGAAGTGATACAGATAGAAATGATTTTTTTAAATTTGTTGTTTTTATTTTATGTGTATGAGTGTATTGCCTGCATGTAAGTGAGTGCACCAGTGTCATGCAATGCCTCGGCGGTCAGAAGAGGGCTTCGGATTCCCCTGGAACTGAAGTTAAGGATGGTTTGCAGCCACCATGTAGGTGCTGGGAATCGAACCCAGGTCCTCTGCAAGAGCAGTCAGTGCTCTTAGCCATTGAGCCATCTCTCCAACCCCACAGATAGAATTTTTATTGAGTTGTCATTCCATGCATTATGACTATGAAAATATTGTTGACTGCTGTGCCAAACAGAGCTATAACGTTTTTTCTATTAACTTTGTTTTTCCTAGAGTTGATTGTTGCCTCTTCTTTTGTGGTTTGCTTAGTTTTTTATCTCTGATCTTGTCTCATCAACTTACTCTAAATAGTCCAGTGCAATTTCTCAACCCCTCCTGGTATTTTTATTCTATAGACTTCAACACAATACACAATCTGTCTTTCCACACTGTGGAGGTTTCTGTTCACAGCCTCTCTGGTACCACTTGGGACAGATGCATTTTAGACATCTGGATTTGGAGGTTAGCTATCTTTGCCAAATTCTGTTCCACTTGTTGATTTGCCCCTCTCTGTATCTTAGGGATCCTTGTGATCCACAGGGATGGGTGACCTCAGGCTGGAGAGAAGTCTCAGCATCAGTAGCCACTTTTTCCACTGCCACCTCTTTCTCTCCCCTGACTTAGTGCAGTATTCTTAAGAAGGATTATTTGTCAGCCCTTTGCATGACCACATTCACAGGAAGACACCTGAAAGCAGCTGGTAAATGCGATCCTCATTTCTTGCTCAGCTTGCAACTGCCTGTGTGAGGCAAGGCAAGCCATGTTGCCTCTTATAGCTTTCCCCCATGCAAGTATTGTGCCCTGGTTCCACCGAGCAACTGAGAGGCTAGAAAAGGGCTTTGGTCTCTTCAGACCCCATCGAGATTGCCAGCTGGCCTGGCACCTCCAGCACCTGATGCGTGTCCCCTGTGCTTCCTGGCGCCCAGGCTCCTTGATTGATAGCTATGGAAGAAGTCTGCGCCAGCAAGCCTGACCTTTGCCAATGTGAGGAACAGGAAGAGGCTCTGCTGTCTGCCCCAGTCAGTGTCTGTGTGCCAGGGTCTGCTGCAAATACTTTGATGTTCTAAAACAAATTCTTAAAGAGGAAGCCGTGCTCTGTGCTGTCATAATGGCAGCTCTTGTGTAGGGGTTTGTGGGAGGAGACAAGCACTGATACAGTTTGGCTTCTTCCTACGGTTCCTAAGTATGTGTAACGGCCTCTTCTTAACAGTTTGTGTCCTTTGATCCGGCTCTTAGGATATATCTCTGTGGCAGGCAGAATGTAGCTGGCTTTCCATTTGGTCCCACCCATGATACACATCTCTGGGGCATTCATAGGCTGACTGTGAGGAGGAGTCAGGTGAATGTTATTATTATCGTATGTGTATATGATTAAGGACATGTGTGTACCATGGTGCACATGTGGCGGTCAGAGGATGACCTTTGGGAGTTGATCCTCTCCTCCTGTGGTTCTGGAGATTGAATTCAGGTTGCTAGCTTGTATGGCAAGCACTTTCACCCACTGAGTCATCTTGCCAGCCCCCAGAGGTGAACTTTTATGTGTTATCTATGAACAGTTTATGATTTCTATACTGGTTGCCCCACAGGCACTGTCCATTTTTCCCCCTGTGCGAAGGCCTGCCAAGCAAATATTCCCTGTCCCATTACATTCTCTGGCTTCATTTTCCTCCACCTTGTGACATGGACCTGTCTTGTGTCTTTCTTTTTTAACCTGCCTCTCTTCCTACCACTGTCCCCATTGAGGCTGGGTCTTGCCCAGTTCCCCAACAATTCTTGCAACATCCTGGGCAAGAGGAGCTAGGCATCCTCCCCAACCAACCGAGGGCCCTGGCCATGTGCAGCAGTCACAAGGAGGCACCTTCCTACATTGTCACCTAGGAAGAAATGCTTGTCTTCTCCAGGTCACTGAAGCCCAGGGGCAGAGTCAGTGTGGCTCACTGAGACACCTTATCAGCTGTTTTCTCATATTTTCAACAACATGCTTCCAAAGGCAGAACTACTGACCAGTAGCAGCATAGGCCTGGGGCTCCTGAAAGATGGTTTGTAAAGTAGCATAGTATGTACTGCCACCAAGGCACCACTAGCCTGGGGACATGGCTCCATCTCAGTGAATGTCCACAGTAAGTGGTTTATCCCAGCTGATGGCTAAATGCAAGATGGCTAGCAGAAGCCATGGCCAGAAGCAGCTGCTCTCTGGCAGGTGTGAGTGTGCTCCCTGAAAGTGGCAGGTGACCATGGGCTATAGGTGACTGTGGGATATAAGTGGACTGTTGGCCACAGGTGACAATAGGGACACAAGTGGACTGTGAGACACAAGCAGCTGTGGAATAGGAGCATCCACAGGGTGATCATTCACAGGTGATTACCACAGGCTGCATGGGGCCCTGCATGTCTCAGAATTGTTTCCCTTTGACACCCCACAGAGGCCACTGCCTACATCTCCACAATAGATGGTCACATGGTAGGATCTCATCACTGTCATCACCACAAGGGACATGTAGGCACCAGCCAAATGGCAGTGGAAATGAACCTGCCACACTTTCCTGGCTATGGTGGTAATGACAGGACCAAGTAGGGAGATATTGAACCCCCTCTGTGACTGCAGGTCACCTGACTCTGGAAGGCACAGACATGCTGAATTTTCTGGTCACTTCAGCTCTGAGGTTAACCTTAAAGAATATATACTTAGCACCAGAGACACTGAGCTCTTGCAGGCTTTGACAGCAATCTGGCACACACTGCCTTGTTTATCAGGCAGCACCCACCATCAGTAGGTGTGGCCTCTGCTGGTCATATGGCAGGATCTCCCTGGCAGCTAAGGGCCTGTGGTCTCCTGCATCGAGGTTTACCTTCTTCCCAAGTTGTTCTCAAGACCAATGCTGTCTTTCTGGCTGTGCCTGATAGTGGTCAAATGTGTCACAGCTAAACATCTAGCAGAGCCAGCACCAACACTGTGGCATCAGATATGTACCCAGAGAAATGGTGCTAACAGCACCTCAGAAGATGACCTTGCAATAGCGTCGTGCATACAGAGGAACTTCAGTGAGAGGAGAGAGTCTCACCCTCCTCTTGGTGCTCCCTGCATCAGGAACTCAGTGAGCAGGGAGAACCTGGCCTCAGGCCCAGACGCCAGGCCACAGACCTCTACTGAGCTTCTCAAATGCCCACCAGGGCCCAGGACCATACAGAGATTTGATATCAGCCTGTTGTTCTTGTGCCCCAGTCTGTCTTCTAGACACTCCTTGACTTCTCATGGTGGTGATAGTGGGGAATAGTCCATGTTCCATAGAACATGCCTTGAATTGAGTGTGTTCTAAGCTTATGGTGGTTAAAATGGGCATTGGGTTTGGGGAAGACTGTCCCTACCGTGAGGGCTCTCTCATCTCACTTAACCTGATGTTATCTGGTTAAGGTGTGTTTGCCATGTATCCTCCTGTCCAGTTATAGCTTCCTAAAGGAAGTAAGTACCTGCATCCATTCACCAATGAAGGGGAACCCCATGCCACTTAGAGGGGTGTCATACAATTTATAGACATACATTAAAGACACACAGCATGGTGGAAGATTTGGGGAGGTTCCTCAGAGTCACACACTGATTTGGCATCTTACCTGCCTTGGTTCTACTGAGACATTCTGAGGCGTGTCCTGCTGCCCTTCCCACAACAGATAGCTGTCCTTTGACCCCTCTTTGAGGAAGAGCTTCCCTCTCTTCCCAGTGTTTATCACAGAGGTTATTTTATTCTTGTGGAACCTAACATTGCTGTGCTCCTTTCTGTGGCTCATGTCTGTGATCTTCCTACTGGTCCCCATGCCCTAAATGGCCCATCTATGGGCCTTCTCCCATACCACCTGGTGCTACAAGGTGTTCCAGGTATTCCTCTGTCCTATCCCTGCCTTAGATCAGGCTTTGCTCAGGACTTTGGTCCTTCTGTAGAGAAGGGCATCAGGAACCAGAATGTGATCCTGGGTATGCCTGCTGCTCCAGCCTCTCAATGGACAGAAGTAGGAAAGTTAAGGAACATACAAAGAGGAATGAGATATGGGTGTAGCTTGGATGGCCCTCATGGTATAGACTGAGGGAATACTGCCTGCCATGTGCCCACTTGCTGTGTCCTCAGGGCAGCTGCAGTGAGGGAGGCCAGTCCATGTCATGTGAAGGCTAGGAGGAATTTGACCTGTATTCTGATCTCTGGTGGTAGTGACAGTCTGTTTTCTGTCAACACTAAGACTTGGGGTGAGGCTGCAGGGGAGATATACGCTTTATGGTCAGTACTGTAAACTTGAACCTGCCCTGCCATATCAGATCTGAGACCTTGTGAATCTGGATATCATATCTCTGTGTGTAAGTTTTAGCATCTCACTGTACATTTGTGGAGACACTAAATATGAAATATAACAGAAGCTGACTGCAAACAAATAGCATTTGATAAACATACACAGAACATAGCAATACTGGACTTGACATAAGGTGAAACAGTTTGACGTGTACAGTTATTCTCCTCAGCCAAGTTTTTTTTAAAGCACAGACTATGAACACCACTGTAAAAACTCAGTAGTTGGGGCTAGAGTGATAACTCAGTTAGTAAAATGCTTAATATGCAAGCTTAAAGATTTGATTTGATCTCCAGAGCTCATGTGAAAGAGCCAGGCCTGGTGATACTCACTTGTAATCCTAGTGCTGGGAAGGCAGAGACAGAGGGTCCCTTAGGGCCCATTGTCCAGCCAGCTTAGCCTGTTTGTTGAACCTTATGTCCCAGTGAGAAACTGTCTCACAAAATAAAAGGTGGATGGCCCCTGAGGAACTCAACGTTGACCTCTAGCCTACCCATACACACATGGGCAGGCACATAGGCATAAATACACAGGGAAAAAAAAATTTTTAACCCAATAGTTTGCTGAGGAGGTTTAGACCAAGAAACTCAGTGGAGTAGGCCAGCAATAAGTCACCATCTCCCGCATCAGCCTCGGGAATTATTGATAGGCGATATATATGACCAGGAGCAACTGAGGCTATGGCTGTCTATGGAGGATGGCGTAGCTTGTGGTCAGGAGCCATGACCCTCCCTGAAGAATGGCATAGCCAGTGGTCAAGAGCCATGATCATAGGAGCCCCACAGTTGGTCTCCCTGAAACAGGGTTATGGATGTGAGGAACCATCTCTGAGTTTACAGTAGGACAAGGAGATTTTGAAGGCTCAGGCCTAGGACATTGGCTAAACATAAACCCCTCTTCTCTGGTGATTACCCAACACTGACTGCAAGGCTGTGTCATTGCAGCCATGTAGGCAGAGGCCTGGCCAGGGAAGCCCACTGCCTTAGGACAGAATGAAGGCCCATCTGCTCTAGGAATTGCCCATCTGACAGCCATGTGGCTGGGAAACTCTGGGCCACCTTTTTTGTTTGGCCATGGATGCTGGTGGTTTGGGGGATGAGGGTAGGAGGACATCTGCAGGAGGTGGGTACAGAGGATGGCAAGGGGCTACCCAGACCAAACTCATGGCTTTGTTAGCCCCTCCAGAGGCTTCCCTGCCTGCCATGGACTCTGTGGTTGTGAGGATGATGAGATGAGTGGAGGAGTTTGTGATATGGGGTTAGGCAGGGCATAGATGGGGGACTGATAAGCCAGGAGAAATGGAGTCTTGGTTTGAGCTTCTGATGCAGGCAGTGACCTGGTGAGCACAGGGCCAGGGGTTTTGCTCATAACACTGGAAGCACCACATTATCTCAAGAGTAAAGTCTGAATATCCCGAGTGAAGGCAAGTTCCAGATGGGCCATGGCTGCCTGCCAGGCTGCGGCATTTTGTATAACAATGGGTGGCATTTCCCATCCATGTGCTGTAATCTTTAAGGCTTGTAAGTTAAAACCTTATGTTTCTGATTTACAATGAATACCTTTCAGAGTACCTTACACAGGCACATCTATGACAGGGAAGGACAGTGTTCCCTTCCTGGCCTAGGTAGGTGGCTGCTGCATCCTACAGAAGCCCTCCAGCCCTGTCTCAAGCTCTCCCCACATCTGCATGGTGTCAGGTATGGCTTCCTCCAGTTCTAGATGGTTCTTGGCTTCTCATTTGGACAGTCTGTGCTGCTGTCAGTCAGAGATGCCTCAGCCCAGCAAATTGTCACCAGAGAAGAGTACACCATGGGTCTGTTTCATCTTTATCACCCTTCTGTCTAACAGGAAATATTCTGCTGTCCACCTCCACCCCCACAGGTGGATGTTTCCTAGTGGTTTGACCATGGTATGCCAGCTTGTGTCTGTATTTTGCTTATGAGTCACTGAAGTTCTTCAATCTGTAATTTATGTCTTTTTAAGATTTGGTTAATTTTTACAGTATTTTTATCGGTTTTCTTCTGCCTCCACCTCCAGTTCCAGCACACACACACACACACACACACACACACACACACACATGTATGTATGTATGTATGTATGTATGTATGTATGTATGTATGTATTAGACCTTTACTGTTCTGTATGTTCCCAAAGCTCTATTCTTCAACTAGTCATTCCTTTTGGTGTGCATGACTTTGCCTTCTCTTCATGTCCATTGCCCTTTTGTTCCCACTCATCAATCTGTTGTTGAGCTCATCCAGTAAAATTTTCAATTCAGCTATATTTACTGCCCTGTGGTCAGGTTTTCTTGGTTTGTTTTAATCTTTGTGTTTAGTTTTGTCTGTGAATTTAAGCTCTATTCTTCAACTAGTCATTCCTTTTGGTGTGCATGACTTTGCCTTCTCTTCATGTCCATTGCCCTTTTGTTCCCACTCATCAATCTGTTGTTGAGCTCATCCAGTAAAATTTTCAATTCAGCTATATTTACTGCCCTGTGGTCAGGTTTTCTTGGTTTGTTTTAATCTTTGTGTTTAGTTTTGTCTGTGAATTTTCCTATCTGTGCCATGTGATCTTTTTTTTTTTTTTTTTCACATCCTTGAACATACTTACTATGCTTGCTTCATCAGCTCCAGGGCCTACAATCTGGATTCAGAATAAGAAGGGGAAGGCAATAAGTAAAATATGTGATGTGGTATCAGATGTGGGAGACGGTGCTGGGATGAACTGAGGCTGGTGGTGAATGTTACATTCAGGGAAGGTGTATGAGTCAGACTCTTTATCACTGTAACAAATACCTGAAGGGAACCATTTAAAGGAGGAAATTTTGGTTCATGGGTTCAGAGTTCTCAGTCCATGGTCAGCTGGCACAACTGTTTCTCAGCCATGAGCATCATAGTGGAAGGTGTGGTGCAGAGTCGTTTACCTCCTAGCAGCCAGGAAGCAGAGAGGCTGAGTGGGAGGGGTCAGAGAGACAATGTATCTTTCTAGGACAAACCCCTAGTGACCTACTTCCTCCAACTAGTGCCCACCTCCCAGTTATACCATCACGTTAAAATCTATCAGTGGATTCATTCACTGGTCAGGTCAGATTCCTCATGAACCAGTCACCTCTCAGTGATTGGATCAACCAGCTGTTTAACCAAGCCTTAAACATATACCCAAACCAACAAATGTTCATGTCTATCTCAGAATGGAAAAATATTAAGTCCCTTTCCAAGAGTCCCCAAACCTCAGTAGTTATAGCATTTTCCAAAAGTTCAAGTCCAGATTTTTCTCCTCCCACCCATTGCCTGGCCTCCAGTCTTTCCTTTGAAATCTAGATAGTAGCTGCTATAATCCTATAACTTCTGCATTCTACATACCTGCAAAACCAGCATCATTTGGATAACACCAAGGTCTGCTGCCAGTGGGAGCAATAGGCTGGGCTCTTTTGAACCATAGCTACAGCAGCCTGTGAACACTTGGCAACTGAGTGCAGTGAAATGATCCTGACCAAACTACTTCCTAAGGTAGTCTTATGGGACCTGGTACCCTGGTGACACTTAATCCAAGGGTTAGTATTCCAATGAGTTTTTTATTTTGCAGCCTTGAGCCTGTGATGGATTGGGTGTTGATTCCTGAGATGCCCTCAAGGCATCTTCCCTATTCTCAGTCAGTGCTGAGGGCATGGTTTTTTGTTTGGTTTTGTTTTTGTTTTTTGAGACAAGGTCTCCCTGTAGCCCCAGCTGACTTGGTCTCTACTCTGTAGACCAGGCTGACCTTGATCTCATGATCTCACAGAGATGCACCTGCCTCTGCCTCCTGATTAAAGGTTTGAGGGCCACCATACCTGGTTTGACTCTTTTTAAAAAATGGTGTCAGCCGGGTGTGGTGGCGTATGCCTTTAATCCCAGCACTCGGGAGGCAGAGGCAGGCTGATCTCCTTGAGTTCGAGGCCAGCCTGGTCTCCATAGCGAATCCAGGCCAGCTGGGGCTACAGGGAGACCCTGTCTCAAAAAGACCAAAAAAAAAAAAAAAATTGGTACCAATCTCTTTAACATCTTCCCTCAATGCAGCTTCTTTTGCTGGCCAAACTGCAAGCATTTCAAGTCTTACTCCTCTCTTTTGTTCCCTAGTCTCACTATAAACCTGGCTAAAAGCACCTGGCAGTAAGGACACTAGTCTAAATGCTGGACTGTTTTGACTTTCATCAAGTCAGAGCCTGTCTCCTTTAAACTCAATACTCCTACAAAGTCTAGGGGCATGGACAAAATGTAGACCACCTCTTTGATACATTGTAACCCAAAGGCCTTTTGTCCAATTCCCAGTCTCTATTTTTTCCCATCTGAGACCTTATGAGCACTGTCTTTACTATCTGCATTTCATTCAGCATTCTGCCCTCCACACTCTCCAGAATAGCTCCCTTAGCTCTACTTATACCATTTCAGGCTTCTGTAGCCCACACTTTAAACTTTTACAAATTCCTCCCACAAACTATATCCAAAGGCTTCTGAATCTTATAGTCAGGTAAATTCACAGTGCAACTGCAGTTCTCAATATCAGTTTTCTGTGTCAGTCTCTTTTCATCGTTATGACAAATACAATTTAAATAAGGAAAGGTTTATTTTGACTCACAGTTTCAGAGGTTTCAATCCATGGTCACTGGGCTCTGATGTTCCTGTGCCTGTCTGTGGTGATGAAACATCATAGCAGGGAACATGTGATACAGCAAAGGAACTCTGTTTAGGGCATATAGGAGACAGAGAAATGGAGGGAGTGTGTGCCTGTGCACCAGGCTTCTTGCTTTTGCTCCATCAGGGCCTAGCCTATTGGAATATGCTACCCACATTCAGGGCTGGAGGAGTGGGTCCTGGGGCAGAAGCATGAGGCAGGTTTGGGAGGAGACCCCAGGGCAGGCATAGGGAAGAGCCAATCATGGGTGCTGGTCACTTTCTGTCTGAGTAATCACATAGCTTTTTCCTATGAAACTTAACGTTACCTGGCCTTGCAATCTTTGACTCTTCCTCCAAAAGAAAACATTTCTGGAAATTTCTCCCAGCAGCATTAAGAACAAGATGCATTGGAGTGTCAAACTCTGAGTGAGGCACTGAGCCCTGATCTGTGGCTGCGTCACACCCCTCCTTAACCTTGTCATAGCGTCTGGGAAGGCACTAGTCTTGTTGGCTATTCCATGTGTAGAGTGGGTCTGTGGAATGGGCTATCCTCTGCATACTTTCTGCCCTAGCACCAGTGCCAATGTCTCTATAGACCTCTGAGAGGGCTAGAGGCACCCATTTTCACAGAATTGAAGACATTGCAGAGATCCGGGGAGCAGTATCCACCCTGGGTTTCCAGCAGAGCCCACAGGGCTGCCCTAGCCTCTAACATTGCCTTGTGGTGGTGGTACAGGAGTTTTACGCCCACTTCCCAGGTGAGCTGACACTTCTTCCTGACAAGTGTACAAGTTCACATGGTAACTGGGCATGCCACACTCCACCTGGGAGCAGCCAGGCCCATCAGCTGTATTGAAGACACCAGAAAAATTTGAAAAAGCTTTGTGTAAAATGTGAGGTGAGATCACACCCCATTTCAGCATTAAACTGGTGCACTGTGGATCTACTGAGATGCCACATTGGGGTACATCAATGCCACTGAGCTGTTCAGGTCCCAGGAGTCCCTGGAAGGAGCAAGGCTGGACTTAGGGCAGCAGATGGGTTTCTTCCTATGTACCCAGGGCACTCAGCTTGGGGAGCAAGTGGTATGTGAGCTCGTCTAGCCTTGTTTCTGCATTGAGGCATACACCACACATACCTGAGCAGGTGCTTCCCCTGAGACTGGCTGGGAATTGGGTCCCAGACCTGTGCAGTCCACCATGGGGACCCTAGCCCTATAACCACAGAAACTTACATTAAGATGAGCTAAAGTTTAAATTTTTTAAATTTCTCCCTTAGTCACATGAGCCACATTTTTAACACTCAGAGGATCATATGACCAGTGGCTCCTTGACCTCCCAGCAGTGACATGGAGCATCACCATTGTAGATAGTGCCACAGGGCTATGGTGCCTAGCACTTCCTCAGGATTGTGGCCCTTGCTCTGAGGCTGGGCAGACTGCTGCTCATTTCCA
Organism: Nannospalax galili; assembly: GCF_000622305.1. Lineage (NCBI taxonomy): Eukaryota > Metazoa > Chordata > Mammalia > Rodentia > Spalacidae > Nannospalax > Nannospalax galili. The sequence goes on along the minus strand of NW_008358090.1, from coordinate 592,637 downwards.
CACATAGGAAACAAGAGAAAGCCCGGGAAAGCATATGCCCTTTAGCATGCTATATGTTAAATATTTGGAATATATTCATCCAAAAAAATCTCTCTGGCCAAGTCTAATTTCCGTTGAGGGGAAGCATATTCGTATTTATCCAGAGGCAATAAAGCTGCTGAGGTCACTACTGTGGATCCCGTTTCCAGGCTAGCTGGCGACACCTGCAGAGATCTAAGCAGCTGGGGGACACCCGGTGGCGCGGAAGTCTGGTTGTCCTGGCAACCAAGCATTAACAAGCACTGTGGCAGGCACAAGGACCTGGGTTGCCTCGAAGGTCACTGCCAGGGCACATGGGTTCTAGAGGTCACTTCCTGTTTCTCTGCAGTGCCTAAGATATCCTTAGAATACATATTAACAATCTGCTAAATGCTTTGCAATTGGAGCATGCAGTGTGAGTCCAGTTTCTCTTTTTAGTTTCTTGCTTTTTCAGACAGGGTCTCACTTTCTAGCCCAAGCTGACCTCAAACTTACAACAGTCCTCCTGCCTCAGCCTCCTGAGTGCCGGCATTGGCATGAGGCACCATGCTCAGTTTTTATGATGATTTAAATCACAAAGCCCTCATCCAGTGCTTTGAGAAACATCTGCTCACTAGAAAATGCTTTCCCACTTAAGGTCTGTTCTCTGTCTATGGTCCTGTCCTCTGAGGCTTGATCCCCACACTCCCACTCGTGGCTTGCTCCTCTCTTCTACAGGGTCAGTCTGCCTTACTGCTCATGGGCTGCTCAACACCAAGAGCAGCACAGCCTCTCAGACTGTGTTCTCATGACATCATACATGGCCAGCAGAGCAGGGCTGACGTGTGTGTGTGTGTGCGCGCTCACACACACACAGATAATCCTGCAGTCTGGTGCAGGGAGCTCAGCTGCCTCCAGAGGCAGGGCATCTGGGGTGAGGTGAGAGGGTAGAGGGTAAGGAGAGAAGGGTTAAGACACACACTGTCCTAAGGGACAGTTCTGGGTTAAATTCCTATCCACACCCCTATAGGCAGCCTTGAGTTTGTTGGGAAAGGGCATCTCTAAGTGGCACCTGCTTTCAGGTACTTGGCATAATGGGTGAGGTTGCCTCAAGATTGAATGCCAATCATATTTGGGGGGGGGTGCTGCAAGATGGCATCAACCCACACCCCCATGCACAGGACAGCTGTGTTGATAGGGCTCTGGTTGGCTGAGTCAGAAACCACCATGGGTATGCTCTGGGCCTGGCAGACACAGGATTACTCCTGGGAGTCAGCAGCCGCTGTGGCCTTATCTCCGCTTCCAAAGTATGGTTGTTTTCCAACATTCCAAAATTCAGGTCACACTGGGTCTGGTGGCACATGCATATAATCCCAGCACTTAAGAAGCATAGACAAGAGGGTTGGTATGAGTTTGAGGCCAGTCTGGGCTATATAGTGAGTTAGCTTAGGTTATAGAGCAAAAAAGACCCTGTCTCAAAAAACAGAAACAAAAACCCAAAGCTTGGGTTGATTTGCCATCACAGATGCTACAGGACAAACCCAAACTCTCAGAGGTAGCTTAGCAGAGCAGTACATGTAGCAAAACCACAGATTCAAACTTCAGAGGACCTGGAAAATGTGACATCATGAGTCCTTGGATCTCTGGAGTGGTCCAGCCTGCAGAACACTGCTTCCTCCATGTGGAAACAGTGTTTCCATGGCTGCCACAAGGACAGAGATGTTGCAGTCCCCAGGACCCAGCAGAGCCCCCACCACAGCCGTGGACCACAGAGGACATTGACCCTGAGGTCAGGAATGTAGAGAAGTGGGGGCTTGAAGCTCACTGGGGGCTGGGGAGTAGCCTCTTCAGTGATGTCATTGCCTGGACTAGCATAGGCCTGGGCTGCATTGCTCCGTGGTGGGCATATGCAGCCCATGGAGTTTCTACTGCCTCCAGCCCTTCTTTCTCATGCTAACAGTAGTACAAAGTGAGATTCTGCTATACTACCTCATAACTTCTTCTCAAATATAACCTATGAAAATTAAGGAAACTTTTAAAAGCTGCTGGCTCCCTCCAGGACCGTCATTAGAAGCCCCTGGGGTGGCAGAGGGCGGGCGGCTCAGTGCTGGAGTGACAGCCAGTCAGGAGGGAGTGCTTTGCCCCCTTCTCCCTGTTTTTAACAGTGGAGCTAATGGATTTCCTGTTCTTCACGTGGATGGTGCTGTCACTTTTGAAGGATCCATCTGTGCTATATTTAATTATTCTTTCTGACTATTTGAAATCATTCTGACAAGCTTGTGTGGCCTAGTTGCCATCTTTCTAGAGTGGCTATCTCAGGACCTGTCCCTCTGAGATGCTTCAAATCTCATTTCTTATGTATAGGGTTGGCCCAGCCTTTGACATAAGTGACTCTAGATCCAGATGACATTTCCTCATGTCTCACCTGTGTGTGATGCCTGCTACCTCTGTCTAGCTCCCAGCCTGGTACTAGCTAATGTAGCTAAGTGCACCTGTACCCTGACTATACCAAGTCCCATGGTAGGAATAACACTAAGGCCTTGCCACAGCATGATCTGTCCTCTCATGGTGATCCTGGGCAAATGACAGCCCTCGGACTGAGCTTCCCTGCCTGATGAGATAACATACCTAACAATAGGGCTTTTTGGAAGCTTCCATGTGTTCCCTGCCCCAAGACTCTTCCATTCCCATCCTACCAGTCCTCTCAGGTCCCCTCCCAGACTGTTAGACAAGCCCTCAGCTTGACTTGACTCTACTCTGCCCTTGGCTGGCCTCCAGTCTTGCATCCTGCCAGATGATGCCCACCACCCTTCACTCACTGTATCTTCTCATCAAGTTGATGTTCTTTGGATTCTGCCCCTCTCATCTCTCACCTTAAACTGTCTTTCATCCTGGTTGCTTTTAGTGTCAAACTCCAGCTCAGGTTCTAGGCCTTTGTTTGCTAAGGACACCTCCCCCTCAAAACACACACATACACACACACACACACACACACACACACACACACCACCCCCCACCCCCACCCCACCCCTGATAGCCTCTCTTTGCAGGGCAGCTGTCTACCTCCCCTTGCTGGTTCCTTATATCCCTTTTTTTCCAGCATTTGCCTAACCAAGGCACAGATCAGGCCACTAGGTGTATGCCTGGCATCTTTCCTCAATGCCAGTGAACAAAGGAGCAAGCACCATTGGTTGGTTTTATCTGACAGCGGGCAATGTAAAGCCCAGCCAAGGAGTAGAGCCCAATGGGTCCCTCTGATCTGCTTCTCCACCCGCCTGTAGTCTCTGGGGTCTGGAGTCACCTGGCTCTGCTTTGCATCTGACTCCTCCTGGTTGTGTTCAGCCTCCATAGACACCTGACCCTTCTGGCCATCATGAGAGAAGTGCCCAGATGGAGCACCTAGGTCTGATGCCATTGGGTTGAAAAATCACATGGTCTCTGCTTCCATTTTCTCATGATATTAAGCGTTGCCTTTTAGAGATTTGGTTCAGAGGAAACCACCTCTTTTCTGTGAATTCACAACAGCATGCTCTTCCTAACCCATACCAGAAGGAAGGAGGGAAAGCTGTACATACAGTTGATTTTGATCTTGGGAAGCCACAGTGGTCACTGTGAACAAGTAGGAAAGAGACTGGTGTGCCCACAGTCCTTCCTCAAACACATCACAGAGATGTGGCCAGATTGGGTTGATTACAGCTACCTAGCCTATCACTACCCCTGGATGACATCCCATCCTTCCTTCCCACTATTCCACATCCCTGTTTCCATAGGGTACTGGGAAAATTCATACTGAAATAGCTGTGGTTTCTTTCCCCTTCACCATACCTTTCTCTCTAGGGACTCACTAAGTTACCCAAGCTGGCTTAAGCACACTATGTAGCTGAGGTTGCCCTTGAACCTCTGATCTCCTCCTTCCCCCACCTCCTGAATGCTAGAATTACAAGCATCTACCATGCAGTGCCCAGTCTGTGTGGTGCTAGGGATTGAACCCAGGGTTTCATACATATTCCCAATAAGCGCTCTACCAATACAATCTCTTAAACATGAGACATTTGCTTCTTTCCAGGAATAGTTGTGCATGCGTACCCTCAGTACACCTGACCTCATCTGTGGTATCCAGTGAGGATAACTGCTAGAGCTGCCCAGGCCTACTGCACATAGCCCCAGAAATGGCTCTGAATGGAGAGTTTCTAAAAGCTGTTTGGAGAGGCTACATGGTGCCTCTGTTCCTCTTATGCAGCTTCTTGGGTACAACTGAAAATGAAAGTGGCAGACACTAAAGTGAAACTTCCAGAACAAACTGGGCATGAAAGCAGTCCACACAGTGCTGTCACTCAGGGCCTCTCATGGGCCTCTGCTGACAGATGCCCGATATGTGCCTCTGGCAGGACTGTGTCCCTATCACCCACAGAGTGAACGGGGCAAGAACAACACTGACCCCAGAGACCTGAGCAGCAGGCAAGACCCTATCTAGCTGACCCTGCAGAGAGGCCCTGGATCATAGACATAGGTGGGGGAGGGGACTGTTCAGAATGCAGTTGCACAAGACTGCATTTGTTGATGAACGCAGCCTCCCATCTCCTGCAGAAGGTGCCATCTCCTCTGTCCACTGCATAAGGACCTGGTACATTGGGCAAGAGCAGATAACTACCCGCCTGCCTGCATTGGATCACTTGGCCCCTGGCAGCAGGGTGGTTATTTGCTTTTTCTTGGGTTGCATCCCCCACATGCTGAAGCAGAGAACAATGGCCTTCCTTGTGCTCATGCTGCAGCTGCTGAGACACCACAGATCCAAGCAAAGAAGACAAGCAGGTGGGATTGCAGCAGCCCTTCCCTTCCCAGGTGTCCTGGGCCACTGCTACCAGGGCAGCCTCAGCTTCTGTCAAAAAGATCCCAGTGAGCTGCAGTCGTTCCATGAACTGCAGGCAAAGGTAGCAAGTCCAACTGGAAGAGACCCCCAGACCTTGGCTCAGCAATGTCTATCCAAGTAGGACAAGAATGTCCTGTCCCCTCCAAAGGCTGCAGGAGGGGTGAGCAACCTTATACACACTCTTCTTCCTGGCTTAGGCAGCTTGTCTCTTGTCACCCCACTCTGCCCTGTCATGCACCCCACCCCCCAGCCCTGTCACTGTGCCTCTCTCTGCACTCAGTATGTTTCTGGGTTCTGCCATTGTGTATCAGTCACTTTGATTGGTGTCACTCACTGAATTGAATGTTAAAATTCCATTCCTATGTCTGTAGAGTGAGGTGGCAATTAGGCAGGCTCTAAGCTCTGGGGAATGTGTCCCCTAAAAGCTGTGAGGCTGTGTGTGGCATTTGTCATGGTGCCAGCTCTACCCTGCCTCAGGGATAGCGGGGGGGGGGTGGCAGTTTGGTGGGTGTGGGGCAGAGTTGTGTCCTGCTTCCTTGAGGGGATGGGTGGACTTACTCCATTATGTTGTTTCTTGAGTTCTTTTACCTGCCCAGTAGAGGAGGGGATTAGAGCATGTGATCTTTAAGATTCTTCATCAAAATGGGTGCTGCTAGATGCTCTTGCCATGTTTATCAGACACTTCCCTGATCCACAGATACAACCTCAGGTATACCCATGTCTAATGCAAATTATCCCACAATAAAACTAGAGGAATTGTTGTGTAGATAGGAGGCAGAAGGTTGCTCAGCACATTCTGAGTTCTAGCAGGACCGAATTCAACCATGTGATGCATAGAGAAGCACTGGTTCCTCCAGAGGCATTGGATGGCAGCAGAAGCAGCCAGGCCACACATACCCAGAAGCCATCCCAGATTCTGGAAGCGGCAGTGTTGTCACTAAATGGAGGTGTTGCTTTTCTTGGGATTGCAACTCTCCCTCAGTCCTTTGGTGATAACTCAAAAGTGCTCAGCCCTGGGCAAGTGCCAAGAGCAGTACGGCTTGGCTTGAGGAGGCCAAGCCCCACCTGCCTTTGGCCCTCCAGCCCCAAGGAGTTCCAACTGTTGTGGCCACAGCCCAGCTCTGGCACCTACTGATCATGACTGCTTATTCATCCCACTGTAGCTCCCAGAGCAGACAGGCCCTTCCTCATGTATAGTCAGGGCTGTAGGCAGTGCCTATCAGAACCAGCTCGTGGCTGGTCCCTTTGCTGACAGAGGCCTCCTCATCAGGTAGACAACGTCCAGGGAGGCAGCCATTGAAGCAGACCAATGAAGACCAAGTACAGGGCAGAGAGGAGCTGGCAGACTCACTGGGGGATGGGAGGGAACCTAGTCAAGCAAAGCCCTAGCTGGGGGTGCAGTCTTTGAGGCTGGTGTATGAGGAGTGCATGGAGGGCACAGCTGCAGGATCCTGGTTGTCAGAAATAGATTTTCTCTTTCCAAGCTGTTCAAATCTACAGGACTGTTGTAAAAACATACCTGCTCCTGTGTGGCTAGAGTCCCACATTCTTACGGCACCTTTACCGTGCTTCTCATTAACTGATGCCCACACCTCATTCATACTTCCTCAGTTTTCCCTAATCTTTTTTTTTTTTTTGCTGGTCCAGGACTCCAGGTGACATTTAAATCATCACATTTCTGCTGAAGAATTTGTGTCTGGTCCTGTTTATCTGTTTAATCTTCAGTTCTGTCATTGTGAACCCATGGTACCTATCTCATACTGTATGTTATAACTTAATGCTAGTTAGCTGCTATGTTACAAGCTTTTAATTCTAAAATAACTTGTATAGAAAAGGCACTCCCTGTCTTCAAGAACTTCCTCTTGCAGTCCCTCCTGACTCTTCATCCCCTGTGAGTACACATGTGCCTAGATATTGCTGTCACTGAGCACTGATTATCAGCACATGGGGACAACGTGGCTCTGCCAGCCAGCCTGGCAGGGAGGAACATCCCTGGCACCTTGGGGTCATCATGCCTTGGATGGTGAGACCTTCTCTGCTGCAGAACTGTGTATCTTTGGGAATGCAGGGTTCACCTGCAGGCTGTTCTCATGGCATTTCCCATGCCAGGTCCCCACCAGAAGAATAGCTGATGTCCTGCACTAACACAGGGCAGCCTGCTCTCTTGGGGCCTGTTCCCAGTGTTGTCTGATTCCCTTAACCTGGGCCTGAGTAGAGTCTGCTCTTCCAGAGAGGTTGTCATGTCTGGTACCTGCATCCATACTGGCAAGCCTTGAAAAAAGATGTTTAAAGCTGAAATTTTTCACATAAACTATAAATGAAAGCCTTCCCACAAATGCCCACTGGCAGTGCATGACCAAGTGTGGGGCTCAGGCAGTGTTTGTGCTGTATCCCACACAGGATGACTAGTGGCATTTGAACTGGGTAGCACAGGGCCCTCCTGTCCACAGAAGTGGAACACCTGAGCTTGCAGGATGCCCTAAGCCCAGGCCACACGTCCCCCACTCAGAGCTCTACATCTTGTTTGTCAGGAAGACATGTGGTGACATTTGTGTGTCTCATGTCTCAGTTTCATTTTAAGGACTGCTGGTCAGGCTGAGCTTGGGGGTGATTTCTTTGTAAACATTTGCTCCCATTGACCTTACTCTGTGTCTTTTCCTGTCCCCTCTGCAGGATGGGAGTCACAGCTGCTGGAAACAGGATTCCTGGGAATCTTTCTATGCCCTCTCTGGACACTGTCCCACCTCCCTGAACACACCCCCACATCCCAGATCGTCCTGTGGGGCTTCCGCTGGCTGATCTTCAGGATCATGCTTGGAGCGGTAAGTGGAACTTTCATCTAATATATTTGGGAATAATGTCCCCAGGACACACCTGGCAGCTTTACTGGCTGGCCTTGGCTGGCTCATCTGGGGTGGGACACCTCTTGCTGATCTGCTGCTGCTACCCTGGCACTGACCTGGCCCTACCCACTGCATCCTCTGCCTCCTACCATGGTCCCTATGAACATTCAATTCAGCTACTCTCCCAGCTCTGTTGATGATCATTTTCTAGGAGAAGCAACCACAACTTTGAGTCCTTTCCTCAAGAGAACCTGGGGAGGAACCACTGTCCCCTTTCAGAATATCTCAAATGTCTCCAAGTTCATTTTGAAGTGATGAAGATCATATGCCAGAGGTGCAATGGTGAATATATGGCAGCATGATCCTCAGTTCTCACTCTGGGGCAGCTTCTAGCCATCTCCCTCTCTGTCTGCCTGTCTTTCCTTTGGGGCCCTGGCTTGCTTCGTTTAGAGGTAGAGCCAGATGTGTGCAAATTTTTTGTAGTTCAATGTGAATATCAGAGCCTGTGCGGTCAGTAGACACTGCTCTACTGGTGTCCACCTCCAACATTCCTGCTGTGTCACATGCTGTTCTTTCTTCCACTGATGATCACTGCTGTTTTTCAGAAACATTCTTTGAAACTTAGGCACAAGAGTGAGGTAACTGCTTTTGGCTTGAATGAACTATACAGACAATTTGTCCTTGTTCACTTACCTGTCTTCCATTTCTTGCTCTTTGATGAGATCTTTATTCTTTTAGAATTATTATAAAATATTAACTTTTCGGCCGGGCTTGGTGGCGCACACCTTTAATCCCAGCACTCAGGAGGCAGAGGCAGGTGGATTTCTGTGAGTTCAAGGCCAGCCTGGTCTACATAGTGAGTTCCAGGACAGCTGGGGCTACAGGGAGACCCTGTCTCAAAAAGACAAAAAAAAACAAACAAAAAAATTAACTTTTCATGACAAAAAATACTAACATTTCCATATTACAGCCTTGCTGCAAAGATTCACTCTCCAAGGATCTGTTTGCTTACTTTGTTTTCTGAGGTGACCAGCCCCAAACATACAGAGAAATTGAGGCACAACACAAACAGGTCCCCATGTAAGCAGGTTGTGTCCTTGTGAGAGTGAGACTCCTCCAGTACTTCCTTCAGTCTACAATATTCTTCATCTTCCCTTCCTGTCCTGATCTTGACTTTTGAGCTGCTCTGGTGTCAGGTCTGAGCAGTTTCTGGCAGCAGGAGGCCCTTCCTGTGTGCCCAAGGGCAGCTGTGTGTCCAACCCTTATTCACTAGTCAACAGTTGCTGACTCTGGAGGGGACACTGCCTCCCCACAGCAGTGGAGCGTGCTGTGAGCAGCTCTCTGGGATCGTATTTATGTGAATTTCTGGGACCTCCCTCATTGCCTTATGACTATGCATCTTGACCAGAACTGGCACCCAAGTGGTGCTATACACTATCTGTTCTAGTTTGATTTCTGTTGCTATGATAAAATACTCTGACTAGAAGCAACTTGGGAGAAGAAAGGGTTTATTAGATTTATACTTCTATGTCATAGTCCAACATTGAAGTAAGTCAAGGCGGGAGTTCAAGCAGGAACATGAAGGCAGAAGCCATGGAAGAACTCTACTTGCTGGCTTGCTCTCAGGCTCATACTTAGCTAGCTTTCTTATATGGCCCAGGACCACCTGCCTAGGGAATGGTGCTGCCTACATTGGGCTGGGTTAACAATCAAAGCAATCCCCTGCAGACATAGACATGCCCACAAACAAGTCTGATCTGAGAAATCCCTCAATTGAGACTCCTTTCTCAGGTTATTCTAGGCTGTGTCAGGTTGACAGCTAAAACTAACTAGGACACCATCTGCTCCTTGGAGGAATGCAGTCCATTCTCAAATAAGAGAGACTCCCAGAGTATGAGCACACCAAGCTTCTTCATCATTTTCTACCAAGCTCACAGTGGGGTACAGGCTTCAGTGGAGGGAGCCTCATAGGAGGCTTTGTGGATATA
>NW_008358090.1:577995-582922 GCF_000622305.1 Nannospalax galili | reverse complement strand
TATATATATATATAGCCAGTGACAGGCTATGCTCCTTCTTCCCCATTATCTGTATTATTGGCCTGGGTGCTTCTGCCCCGAGGATGTCACATCCCATGAAGAGGCCCAGATGGTGCATATATAGATGAGCAGAGCACCTGACAAGTTGTTTCTGGGGCTGAGGGGATCTGGCAGTTTCCTATTGTTATGTGTGACTGTCTGAAGGCTGGTTCCCAGGAGCTCTTTACATGCTTATTATCTACAGCAGGTTACCCTGGTGTACAATCCTCTACGGCTTGTTAATTCTGCTCCTGTGGTGGGGGCGGGGGGACTCAGATGTGACCCACTATTTCTACCCATGCCCCCCAGCTATCTCCAGTAGCTGCAAACTTTCCCATGCTGGGCATGTGAAGGACCACAATAGCCCAACAGGAGAACAGATGGATGTGTGAGACCCTCAGAAAGCTATGTGCTGCCATCATGGCCAGCAATAACGCAGATGAAATCAAATGTTTGCTAGGTACAGTGATGACCCTGAGTCTGAATCCTACAGTGAGTGTGCTGCTGTGTCTAAGCCCAATGTGCACTTAACAAAGGGCACTAAAGCTGACTCCAGAGACAATGCAGCTATTCCTGACAAGCTGGGGGTACTTATGAGCTTAATATCTTCTCCAATGTGATGTTAGTGAGCTTGAAACTTCAAAAGCGCTTCAAAAAGCTCTATGTGGAAGGCAGCTATGTTACATGAGGCAGCATGAGGCCAAGGATGTAAAGCCAGGATCTACAGAGCGGCACAGCTCTCTGGAAAAGCTGAGCTGGTATAGAGGAAGAGGCCCAGCCTTTCAAAAAAGCCCAGTTCTGTGACAAAACCCAGCTCTTCAGAAAAGCTGAGCTATGTGGAGAAGGAAGCCCAGCCTTGCAGAGAAGCCCAGCTCTGTGAAGCCCAGTTTTGCAGAGAAGCCCAGCCCTGTGGATAAGACGAACTGAGTAGAGAAGCTAAGCTCTAGAGATAAGCTGAGCTGTGTACAGCAGCCAGGCTGTGAGAAGCCAAGCCCTGCAGAGAAGCTGGCCTGTGAGGAGAAACTTAATCTTGTGGAGAAGCTAAGCTGTGTAGAGAAGCCCAATCCTGTGGAGAAGCATGGACTTATGGAGAAGCTGTCAGGCTGTTCTGTGTACCATCCTGGTGCCAAGAGTTGAACGCACCCCCATGTTTCCTGATGGATCGAGCGAGTCATTAGCACATTCTGAAGCCCTTTTATGGCATTTTGATTGACTGCTAGCACCAGCTGGATAAAAATTACCAGGTGCATTAAAAGGTATAATTACTTGATACAGTCTTGGGTTGGATATTATTAATCTTCAGTGGGAAGCAGAGAGAGAGGTGCTATGGTAAGAGAGTGACAGTCACCTTGAGTCCATCTGTAAGCTGGACTGATACGGCCTGTACCCCTGTGTCTCAGCCTCCTGGCTCAAGTCTGAAACTACAAGATCACTGAGAACCTTGCTCAAAATTAGCCCCCAGAATTCATCATCTGGTGACATTTCACATGCCCCAAAACTGATTGGTCCCCTAGAGCTGAGTCTCAGATGGAGTCCTGCAGTTACAATGTGGGGGTACCTGAACAGGAAAGAGAAAATTGTCTCTGTGGCTGAGCCACATGTTAGGACTGCCACATCCTCAAGGTGCACAGACTATCTTCTGACCCCCGAGCTCCATCTGCAGTGATATGTGGCTAGCTCAAGGCACTTTCCTCTCTGTATGACATAGCTGCTGTCATATCACACTGGGTAGTATACCTCTGTGGTCTGCAGGTATCCAGAGCCAGCCTTTATGACCTTGGCATCTGGGGGTAGCACACCCAGCTATGGTGCAGGAAAAAAGACGTGCAGAGCAGAGAGACCACACCAAGCTGAGGAAGAGGAGACTGATGAAGGGGGTGGCTAGCTCTGCCCTCTGTATCCTGCTGGAGGGACCCGGACTAGGAGGGGAAGACCAGCTTCACTCTGCAGAGCCCTGATCCATTGATGAGGGAAGTCAGCAAGCCCTCTCTGTGGAAAGTCTTCAAAATCACGTACCAGCTTCCTCACATGTGTCAAAGTCATGAGAGGTAGTGATGAACTCGAATCATCAGGCTTAGTAGCTGGTGTTTTTACCAATGAGCCATTTTGCCAGTCCCACTAGTCACTATATTCTGTGCTGTAGAAACTGTCAGAACAAGGGACTTTTAAATCTGGCATTTATAATAACATTCAAGCCAGACCTATTTGGGAGGCTGAGACAGGAAGATCACAAATTCTAGGTCACCCTGGGCTACAGAGAAAGTTTAAGTACAGTCTTGGCTGTACAAAATAAAGTCAGAGGAGGACTAGGAATGTAGTTCAGTGGTACAGCCCTTGCTTAACATATTCATGATCCTGGGCTCAATCCCTACTACCACCAAAAAAAAAAGAAAGAAAAGAAAGGAACTTATAAAAATATCATAACATCCAAAACCAAGAAGTAAGAAATTTTAACAAAAGAGCCTTGTCTAAATTCTTTGTGCTATGAGACATTGCTGGGATAAAAGGGGACTTAAGTCAATGGGGGAGTGTACCATGTTCATGGACCTGAGTTCTAAATGGTTCCTAACTATCCTACAGATTTCCCAGAAAGATTTTATCAGGAATTGATAAACTGATTCATAGATTAATACAGAAATGCCAAGACTCTGAACAGCTACAATGGCTTTGTGTAAGAACAAATTCTAGGAGGCAGACTGCTTGACTCCATAACAATCAAGTTGCAGTGACATAGTGTCACCAAGGCCTAAGTGCAAGGAGCTTCAGATGGCCTCAGGATTGTGTTGAGTAAGGGAAAACTGGCAAAAAGGAACATACACCCATACTTCCATTGTTCTGGAAGGCTCCAGAACAGGTAAACCATGGCTGGCCTCTGTGTGAGGCCACAGCAAGAGACATGTGGTGTCCTTGTTAGGCAATGGGGACATCTGGTGTTCTGGTGGGAGGAGGCACTGCTGGAGTGTGCATCCTCATCTTCTCAAGCCACATGGCGGTATGTGAGTTATTTTAAGATTTAATGAGGTCACCCATGGCTGAAGAAGGATGGCTGGGAAGAGCAGGAATCCCCCAAACCTGTTCTTCATGCATCCCTTTTGAGCACCTTACAAAAACCTAGGAAGAATCAGGATAGCCAGGTGCTGCCATCTGGTCCAATGGTCATAGTCATGGCCTCCCTACAGTACAGGGGCAGGGTCTATGTCCTCTTCTGGTTCTTGATGCCACTGACATGGAGGTAGTGTTGGGGGACAGGTCATCAATGGGCCAGTTAGAGGAACATGATGTAGCTAGCTCAGGCCCATCTCCTTTTCATATCCACCTCTGCCCCAGGTCACAGCTGCTTGCCCCAAGTCAAGTGAATCATGCTGCCTTGGAGCAGCCTGCCTTACTACTTCCCAACACCTTCCCCAGATAGGACAGGCCTCAAGAGACAGAGCAGACTCTACAAGAGGGCTTATGGGAGGAGCCTCAGACCTGATGGGAAACTACAGTGCTGCATGCCCCTCTCCACTGCACACCAGGTGGCCTGCTCTGGAGTCTGGGTTTTCAGGTGTTCACATGCTTCCCAAACCTTGCAGATCTGGGCTGCAGGCAGCATGGAGCTTCTCTGGTTCTGCATGGGCAAAGGTAAAGCCATTGCCCTCCTCCCTCCCAGCTTCAGGAACAGTGCAGACTGGCTCACATGGCTTCCTCATTCCCGGAAGTTCTCTGCCTGCATCACCACCAGACCGAGCTGTTTCCCTGGAAGAACCGGGGGCGTCTCCATCTTTCCGTTCCATTTTCTGCTGTTGGTGCATCAGTATCAGCCACACTGAGGTGGAGGCTCTTTTGATTCAGGAAACAGTAAGCAATGTGGGTGTTAAGCCAGTATTTAAGGCAGTAAGTTGCCTTTACAAAAAAAAAGTTCTTTTATACTTTCTTACCCATCTTGGTTTCTGTTGGACAGAGGGTGTGTGTCTGCAGTGAGGTATGTATGTCCCTCAACCAGCAGTGCTTCCAGCACCTGTCAGGGCACCCCACCTCCTTGTCCAAGCACTGGCATCGGGCAGAGTATAGATTTTTCATGCACACTCTGGAGCTGGACTCTGTCCTTGATTATCCCATCCTGATGAACTATGCTGAGTGGTGGGTTAGCGCTCTCCATCCCTGAGAGTCTGGGAATCAAGCCAGCATCTCTGTTGCTGGGAATTCTTAGGCATACATAATACCCGAAGGGAGACCACTTGCTTTTTCCGTTGACCTCTGGAGAATAGAAAATCTGAGAACCTGTACCTCCCTTCCCCAGCCCTGCTGCCTCTGTCTGGAGGAATATGTGTGTGGGCAGCAGTCCCTCCGCAATCCTACTCTGCACCCCTCTATTCCTGAAGAGCTCTGCTATAAGCCTCACCTGAAGAGGTGTCATGAGCCTACAAGTATAAAGAGAACATGTAACTCTGGTAAAGGATAAATGGAAAAACATTATCAGGTCAGGGCAGAGAAGCTGACCTGTGAGCCCTGCTGATCCTGCTGCAGAGCCACATCTCTATAGCATGGCCTGAGTTGACACCAGTGTCTTCACACAGCTCCTGTCAGTCTTCTGTTCTCTAACAGCATGTGCTGCCAGTTCTGATGTTTAATCTTTTAATTAACATATATTAATTATATGAAATAATGGGTTTCATAATGACATTTCCATATATGTGTATAACATGCCAGTTCTGATACTGTTGTCTTTATTTTTGCTTCATATTTTACAAGTTAAAAGCTTACTACTCTAAGAGGTGGAACCATAGGAGAAGGGTGTTATTAAGGGAGAAAGAGGAAAAAATGGGGGCACCTTAATTGGGGAAACCATGATGGAAGGGTTAGACAATGCGAGAGATAAATAATGCCTAGCTAGTTTTAAAAATCA
>NW_008358090.1:556760-577210 GCF_000622305.1 Nannospalax galili | reverse complement strand
ACCCCTGAGGAACAGATCCTCAAATGACCTTAAGAGTAAAAATAAATTGGTTTATCTGGGCCAACTGTATGGCCTTAAACATTCAAAAGGAAAGTATATCCAAAGATTAAAGGGGCCAATATAATTTTTTTAAGAGTCCATATGTATAGCTAAAGCCTATATAACAAGCAATAATGCCAGCGGAGATACCTTCTTTTGAGTTGTTGGCCAGGGTGGCCAAAGGGACTCCCAGACAGTAACCCAGCATAGAATTGGGAAAATGAACAGCAGACCCCAATCTTATCTAAAGGAATATTGACAACTGATTGCTGCTAGATGAGGAACAGCTGACCTTCCTAAAACAAAGACCTCTAGATAGGCTGAGTAGATTCACTGGATGGACAAATAGTGTGGAACGGCTGGGGTACCAACAACACAGCAGACAATAGTGGGAATAACAGAGTATAAGGGCTCTAGTCGGGGGAGGCTATGCGAGGGTGCCATCTGGGAAGTGAGTGTATAGATGAATAAGATGGTTTGGGATGTTCTGTGTGATATACACAAAAAAAAAATCAACAAATTTTTCAAAATGAATTGTATTTGAGGAGGAAGCATAAAAACTTACATCGTGTTAATTAGTAGAGGTGATAAACATTACCATTGAAATCTACCAGATGACTTTATAGACATACACAGGTGCCAAGGATCCAATTGCAACTGATTATGACTAGTAATAATCAGATACATACAGATTAGAGACGCATGCGCCAACATCACAGTGTTATTAGCAAAAACAATAAGTCTTTCTCTAAGAAACAGTATATTTTAAAATGAAATGGAGATCTTTTTTAAAGGTTAAAAACTCATTCAATTTTATGTCTTACAGGGTTTATACTAAGTTCACTATTGTATAACTGTATTAATTCAACAGTGAACCTAAAAATTTTATAGTCACTTTTGAAAGAGATGTATCTTTGCTCTGGAAACTGTTACTGAGTATGTTAAAGCTGTAATGAAATGCTTCTTCTAAAAAATGAGAAAATATATAATAAAAAAAGTTTAGTGCTCTAAATTTATATGGAACAAAATACAAACTAAGCAGTCAGGTCTCTGTGTGATGAGCATAGTTGCTACAGCTGGAAGGAGCTGTTTTACATCCTTTATCTTGGAAAGAGGGAGAGAGAGAGAGGCTAAGAATAAGGAGTGATGTAAGACTTGTTCTATGTCTTATCCTGAGAGTTCACCCAACCCACAGGCTCTAGAAAACAGTGACAAGACTGAGCATTACCCAATGCAGCTTCGGATTCCTTCTTTTAAATGGGCACAACCCTAGTCACAGCCTGTGTAGGCCCCCTCCAGCTCTGTGCTGCTCATCCCTAGCTGCAGTGCCTGCAAGTAGGGAACCCTGGTGCTCCTCATGCTCACCATGGAAAGGTAGCATCTGAAATGAAGACAGAAACCTGTAGTATCTATAGCTTTCAGGTCAGAACTAAGCAGCAGTTAGCATGTAACTAAAGGCTCTCTAAGAAAATGTCCCCCAGAGTCAGCATGTATGTCTGAGATGCTGCTGCAGAGTCACCTGAGATGTCACAAAAGCTTTGGGTCTGCAGATTTGACAGCTCACATGAGACAGGCAAATTCCGTGAAAAACTCAGCCACCAAAACAGAGACAAAGAAAGCAGGAAACCTGGATAGCTTCATATCTGTTAAAGAAATTGAATTTGAAATAAAAAACCATTTCCAGAAAGAATTCTGAGCCCAGATGGCTTCACCGGTGAACTCTGTCAAACATTCAAGGAGGAAATAACAGCAGTCCTACACAGACACTTTTGGAAAACAGTGGAGGAGGGAGCCTTCCCAAAGTGCTTCGTGTGACCAGCAAAGCAATGATACCAAAACCTCATGAGGACCTGCAGAAATGAAAATCACAGCCCAGTACCTCTCACAAACCAAGATGCAAAAGCCCTCTAAAAAATTGGTCAGTGAAATCTAGACTAACAAGGCCTGGTTCATTTTGGGAATGCAAGGTTGGTATAACTTTTGAAAATCAATATCATTCAGTCTAGTAGCAAAATAGAGGAAGATCCATTTTATCATTACAACAGATGCAAAAAAGCATATAATAAAAATTCAGCAGATACAGCCTCTTGCTTATAATCCAGGTACCAAGGAGGCTGAGACTGGAGGATGGTGGATTTGAGCCTAGCCCAAGCTATATAACGAGATCCTATCTCAAACAAACAAAGAATCCATACCTGTTTAGTGAAGACTGTCAGCCAATTAGTATTAAATATGTGTTTTTCAATCTGATAAAACACATATATAAAAATCACAAGAGAAAAAAAATTCTAGGGAATCCGCAGATCATCACAAAATAAAATTTTGAGAGTTCTATCTATAATTGTATCAAATTCCCTCCAAAAGCCTCATAGTAGCCGGGTGTGGTGGCGCACACCTTTAATCCCAGCACTCGGGAGGCAGAGGCAGGCAAATCTCTGTGAGTTCAAGGCCAGCCTAGTCTACATAGTGAGTTCCAGGACAGCTGGGGCTACAGGGAGACCCTGTCTCAAAAAGACCAAAAAAAAAAGCCTCATAGTAAGTTTGATTAGGAATATCTAAGATATATGAATTAAAAGCTGTACAATGGGGCTGAGAGGAATTTCAAAATTTATAAATGGAGACTATGTTCATGGATCAAAAGATTCAACATTGTATCTATCTTACGCAATTTTATATACAAATTAAAGGCAACCAGTATCAAACTGATTCTGAAATTTATATGAAAATACAGAGGAGCTATAAAAAGAACAGAATTGGAGGATTATGCCGATTTTAGAGCTCAACTTAAAGCTGAAGTGTCCTCTAAGTTGGAAAAATAGATGAGTAGAAGCACAGCGTCCAAGAACAGACCACATTCTCTGTCCTTGGGCATCCAGAGCAATGATCAGATCAGTGGGAAAGGAAAGCCATTACTTATAGACAATACTAGAGTAATTGCTTATAACCGTTAAAGAAAAATGTTAAGTCATAGTTCATTGATGTTCAAGTTTTGTCCTGAAAACATGCCTGGAAAAGCAAATAGACAAACCACAAAACATTTGTTGCACACAGATCTGACACAGAACAACCAAAGTACATAGAGCCACCATAGAAATGTGAGCAAAAAGACATGTGTGTTCTTTGCAGAGGAAGGTACGAGATTGGCCAGTGAATGCATAAGAAGTCAGGAGAGGTCACACCTCCAGAAAGGATCACTGCAGCACCACCACATCCACAGTTGGTGCACGTGTGACAGGAATTCCAGTCTCCTGGAAAATGCCCAGGGACTGCCATTCCACTCTTAGGAATATATGCTATGAGCCCAGGACTGCAAGCATCATGTAGTTTTGCCCAGAATAGCCAAACACTGGAGACCTCCACATATCAGTCTGCGAGGGACCAAGACACATATGACAGAGTGAACCAATACACTAAGCAAGTCAGCAGCAAGGTCATGTTTCAAATCTGTAACATTCAACCAGACAGATGGGGAACTCCTGGGGTAAGTGTCCCTTCAGGAGACTTCTTGGGCCAGGTAGGACCGTTGGGCTGGATTGTAGTTGCTTTCTTGTGAGTGGGACATGAAACTGACCAGAATAGTCAGAGAGAAACCTTTGCAGGCATGGAAATGCCTACATCTTGTCATACTGCCAAATTTCAGCCGCCTGCCCATGTGTGAAGTCAGAACCCCTCGAACTGAACCCATAAGATGGGTATGTTTTGTATCATGTAAACCAAAGCAGTCTTCTGTTATCAGAGCAGGTAATGAGCCTGCTCTTACACAGGATGCTGTGAGACTCAACCATGGCAACAGCATGCCTTGTGATCAAAGTAGGTCTGTGATGTGTGTTTAGAGAATAGAGAAAGGGCTTGTGGCTGCCACCAGGTGGAGGGGTGGAGCAGAACACAAAAGAACAGCCTCACCTGTATGAGGTAGCCAGGCAGATCTTACCTTGAAAGTGGCCGCAGTCCTTGCCCACTAGGAGCACCAGAGAAGCCTCATGCCAACTGGGACTCAGGGCCATAGGGGACCTCTTAGAGCCAAGACAGCTCAGGAAAAGACAGAAATGGCCAAGAAAGGCCTGGGCAGTGGGTAGGCAGGTGATATAGACTGGTGGCTTCCATGAGGGAAGAGCCAGCAGTTAGGGTTGGCTACAGAGCAGCTCAGGGGAAGTAAGAGATGGCTACTGAGAGCCATACATGCCATCTCAGCACCTTCTCTGTCTACTGAGTCCCACCCACTCATAGCAGCATGGCCCATGGGACTCCACCATGGCCCCCAGGGTACCTGCAGTGTGTTCAGAATGTTCTTAACCTTGCCCAGCCTGATCTAAGAACTCATTCAGCACAGAACAACTGCCAGGCAAAGCCAACAGAGCCTAGGAGTTTATGGTAGTCCTGAAGACACACAGAAGCACTGGTGAGTCCTGGGTGACATCCATCCCCTGGCTGGAGCCTTCTCTTCTAGACAGAGTGTGGCATGGGGCTTCTGATTGATAGTAAGTGGAGTGTCTGCAGATCATGCTTGTGTGCTGGAAATGAGGCTAGGTGTCCAGCATACAGAGAAACCCTAGGATGTTTTATTTTGGGTCATTTTTCCATGTGGAAGGGAAATGTGTTTCTACTGGTGCCTTCCTCAGAGCAGGGCCTCCTGGCCTAGAGCCCTGGGTTGATAAGAGGCAGGGACTCCTAAACTGCTGCAAAAATAAGGCTTCATTAGTCAGGAGGCTGCCTGTGCCTATGGGCCCAATGACTGTTTTGAAAAATATAAACCAAGATCATTTTTAAAAGCTGTTTCCATGTTAGCCTGTGCCACCCACAAGACACTCCAGGAGATGATGCTCGGGCCATGGGAAGTGTGGGCTCGTGGGCGGCGCTGAACAGTTAGGAAACAGGGTGGAGATGCAGTTAGCAGGGAAGAGCAGGCACTTGCTAAGGAACTGAGACAAAAACAGGCTTTGAAGTCACCGGGCTCTTTTCTCAGAGTTGGAGCCACTGGTAAAATGGCATCGAATATAATGAAATAAATGCTGGAACGCAGAGTGTGCCTGTGAAGACAGAATAAAGCGGATGTCCTGCGCATTCTAACTCCAAAATGAGAGCAATCATTCTAATTGGCTTTATTGCATTAGCGTGGGCAGAGATGGAGAAAGGGGGCTTTCTTCCCACCTCCCCATCAGCCCCCAGGACACTCAGAAGGAGTGACCTCTGACTCTGCTCAGAGTTGTTGCAGGCATCTTTGGATCCCATGTCTGCTGTGTCATGACCTTTGACTGCCCCCCCCCATTGCAGGCCTCTTGTATGGCCATTCCAGGCTGGCCCCTGGCAGCCTCTTTGGGTTCTCAGTCAACAGCCATTTGTCTCACACAGCCCATAATCCTTGGGGATAGAAAAAGGCATCTTACCCCAACACAGCCAAGGACTTTTCTCTCATCCACTCTTGGCAGCCCATCAAAGGCCATCACACATAGGTGTCCTGGTCATTTTCAAAGGGTCTCTAGGATTTAGGAGTGGTGCAAAAGCCCCACAGCTCGGCATTTCTTTTTCCAAGTACTTCCCTTCAGCAGGTTGCATCCTCTGTGCACACGTGTGCATGCCATGTGGATGCAGGTGGCAGGATGCTATTGAATCATATCAGACCTGTTGTGAAAGTCATAGGAAAACTAGTGAATCTGCTGGGATTACTTGCTGGGAGAGGCCAGGAGCTTCTAAAAAGAAAAATAAGTTTTACAGAGTAGCAGACTGCTCTGAATATTTATGCGGAGTCTATACTTTAAAGGTAACTTTAAAGCTATGGTAGAAACATATGTGTACTGCCCAGTTAACCTACTAGATAAGAGTTGGTTTGGGGTACATGGTAGTGGTGTTTTAGTGAAACTGTATGTGTAAATCCAGGGGTGTCCAGGGTTCAGTGTAGCCTTTGGCTGTGACCTGTCTGAATTGCCATATAAGGGTTGGAATGGGCTCTAGTCATGTGAACAGGAGCTGATATTTTGAAGTAGGTCTTTACTGAAGGCTCTCAGATGTAAAACCCCAGGCTCTGCCTGGCCCTGTGCTGCCCTGAGCTTTGCAAGGCTGAAGCTTACAGCACACCTATCTCTGCCATCAAGGGACTGGTATGCTGGGCCCATCTGTTACACACACACACACACACACCCATAGCCTGGTAGCATGTGACTGTTTTCTTGGAGGATGCATTTTCTAGGTTCTTGAGGGGACAGATGGACCCGCTCTGAAATTCATTTGAGTTCTTTTCTAGCCTAGCAGAGTCCCAGGTGATCATCATGCCCCAGGACCCTCTGATTCTAGATCATCCCAATGGCCAGTCAAGACTGAGCAGGTGCTTGTGTTTGCAATCCATAGTGTGGAGCCCTTGTGCACCTAGGCCACCTTTATCAGAATGCCCCACTTACCACACTTTGAATCCTGTAAAGCATTTCACACACAGAGCTTGTCCTTTGCGGCAATGCCTATGTCTTCTCAGAAGTGCTTCATATATTGACACAGCTGAGCTGAGAGAAGTCTGCAGGTGTGCAACCTGGAGCTTATTCGGTGCTCCTGTAGTCATTAGTGCTGCTGGCCCATTAGGAAAGGCATGTGCCACTCCACAGGATGGGGAGGACACCAGGCTGGGCCCTCCATGTCTGGAGACTAATGGATCTTGAGAAGCTGTCACAGGTGTGCTGACATCACCTGGGACACTAAGCCTGGAATTGGGTGGGTAGCAGCAATCACTCTAGCCCTGACATGATAATTAACCCCTAGTGCAGCTTCTTTCCTGCCAGAGCTCACAGGCAACCTATCAGGAGATAAGCTCTGGCAGGAAAGAAGTGGCCTCACCTGATACCCAGGAGCTCCATAACTACCAGCCTACAGGATGCCAACACAGCCCCAGACCCCCATGAAGCTCTTGAGGAGTTGCAGAGGGGCCTTAGCCTTTGTCAGGCCACAGGCCTCTCATGCCAAGCTAGAGGAATGAACATCCAAAGCAGATTTGTGTCATGGCTTTTCTGGTCTGTGCCTGAGACTGGTGTCTCCATTGCCAAGTGGGAGTTTTTAAGCAGAGATACCAGAGGCTCTGAACAACCTCACTGTGAGGTCAAGGTGTCTTCTGTCAGTCTGGAACTTTCCAGTATCTTGATGCTCTCCTTCCCAAACTGAGAGCAAGAGGGAGTTGTAGGAGACTGAAGGTCACTGGGCTCCCTTTGGGTCTGGTATGCTAAGGCCCGTCTGTGCCTTTTTTTTTTTTCCCCCTAAATTAATTTTGGACTGAAAAAGGCTCAAAGAAGGCTTTGTTCCTCTGACACTCTGGAAAAAAGACCCGTGGGAAGTCTGACATCTGCAGCAGGAGTGAGTGGATGGGAGGAGCTCAAACGCCCTCCGCTCCTGAAGAATGCCTCAGGTTTCTGTCTCATCTCAGCTTCAGATTTGAGTGACATTTTAATTATTTTGGGTCTCCTTCTCCTTCTCCTTCTCCTTCTCCTCCTCCTCCTCCTCCACCTCCTCCTTCTTCTTCTTCTTCTTCTTTTCCTGGTGTGAGTCTCCAACGAGTCCCTCTCAAATTCTGAGAGATGCAGAACGCTGTGTCACTCATGGGTGTCAAGGTTAGCACTGAGAGTGGGACTCGGGTCCCTACTTGGCAGGTGCATTTTGTCAGCAGCCAGTGGTTCCACTGTGTGGACACAGGACAGGGTCTTTGAAAGCTAAGAGTACTCAGGCACTGGGCAGCCAGACCTATACAACAGCACCATGTTCATGTGACCTTGAATGTGCAGGGCAGGAATTGCACTGGACTCTGTTCCCAAGACTTTAACCATCTGAGTGTTTTTGTTTCCCAAGAGGTGACTTGGTTGTCAGAGTAACTCAACCAGCCAGTCTTTAAATAGAGCACTCCTGAGACACTGAGCACAGCTCAACTCCTTGCAGTGCACACGGCTCCCCTGTGGCATCAGGATTGCTGGGAGCCCTGTGGGACCTGTGTCACCCTAGAGACATCGCTGCTAGGCAGGGAGTGCTTCCTCTAAAACCAGCCTTCACAGGCAGATATTCATTAGGTGGTATTATGTATAGCCCTGGTATGAGAGCTTGCATGTTCCTACAGGTGCAAGGCTGGCTTTATGTATGTGATCACTTGATGGTCCCTTGGGTGTCAGTGGCTGCATTTGAACACCAGCCTTCAAGGAGTCCAGGCCTGCATCTCTATATGGCCATAGCACTTTGTGGTTCACATACCAGATCTACCACTCAGCCAATCTCCTGGGCTTCCTTCTGTTGGCATGTCTGCAACTGGGCATGTCCTACCTCCCAGTCCCACCCTGCCTAGGTCAACTTGCTTGGATAGCTGCAGAAGACATTGTTGACCACACAACAGCCAGAGAACCTGGCAGGCAACTTGTGTGCCACCAGGCCCTGTTTAAACGCTTAGCTGCCCAAGTCCTCTCATGTATGAAGGTCATTTGTGTTACCTAGAGCCATCTCCTAACAGGGTATCAGCATAGCTGGAAAGGTGCTGTCCTGGCATGATTTCATTGTGTCACCTACTGACTTTGTTGGGCCCAGTGTCCAAGAGACCTGAGCTAACCCAGTCAGCCAGTAGATGGTAGTCTCAGCTTTGCCAAGGGGTCTGGTAGCTCTTTTTTATGACCTCCCCATGGATCATAAGCTTTCTGACATTGCTGTGCCATAATAAATACCACCTGCTGTTTCTAGTCAACCTTGCTCTCTCCCCTGATGGCCTGGTTTTGGTTCTAGGGAACTCCTGGCTCTCCCTGTTGGCCTCTCACTGCTCTAGAAACTCCAGTCCTTGCCACACCTCCACCCACTACTCCAGTATCTGCAGGCTACTTTCCATCCATTCTGTGGCAGCTCCTGGCCTCTGTGGGGCTACCCCTTAGTCTGTTTCTGTTACCCCATCTACCCCATATTTGTGTGTCCCTAAATTCATGTGTTCAAATCCTGATCCTTCTGTGGAGGACACCATTGTGAATGCAGTGAATACCCTGATAAAAGGATCCCCAGAGAAGGATCCCCAGAGAAGCCCTTCACCATCTTTCTACCATGTGAGGGCATCACAGGAGGCCAGTTGTCTGCAGCCCAGAAGTGGACCCTTGACAGAACCAACCATGCCAGCCCTTTGACCTTAGTTTTCCAGTCTCCAGACTAAGACATAAATTTCTGTTGTTTATAAATCACTCATCTATGGTGCTTTGTCATAGCAATTTGAGACCTTTTCTTGGCCTTTCTTCTCTATATCTCTGAGGCGGCTGCCCTCTATTTCTGCTGCAATAGGATATGGCCTCTTCTGTGGACCTCATGGGCACTCAGTCCAGGTCTGCAACCTTATGGTGAATGGACTAGTGTGAGTAGATAGATGTTAGAAAGATGATTGGGTGATGGATTGATAGTATGTAGATGCATGCTTGATGGATAAATGATTGAATGACTGGTCAATGGATCAATGATGAGTGGATGAGTGATGTGTGGATGGGTGGGTGAGTGAATGGATGATGGGTGGGTGGATGGGTGGGTAAGTGAATGGATGATGGGTGGGTGGATGATGGGTAAGTGAATGATGGGTGGAAAGATGGATAAAGGAATGGATAATAGGTGGGTGGATGATAGGTTGAATGGCAGATGAGCAAATGGATGATAATAGATGGTGGGTGGGTGGATGAAAGTAGATGGATGGTGGTTAGATGAATGGATGATGGATGAATGGTATATGCATGGATGATGATGGTGGATGGAGCCAAGGGGACTTTCCAGGGACCTTTGTAGCTGCAGGAACTGCTGTCTTAGAAGGCTGGACTAGTTTCTCTGAAACTGATTCTCATCTTCCAGCTCAGCTAGTATAGAAGTGATAGAAAGTAGTGTTGAATCTCTGTATCTTAAGCTAAGATTTTAGTTCTGGCAGAGGATAGTTGTTTCTGACTTAGGAGCAAATCACCTGACCTTTCTCCAAGAGAAGGTAGACAGGCATAAATGCTGCCTGTGGACAGAATGTGAAAGTGGCTAAGGCAGCAGCAGAGGCTGGCTGCTGGGTGCCACTCCACGCTCCACAGCTGCTCTGCCTGTCTCATCTGACCCACAAGAGTAGTTCCTCATTGATCTGGAAACTTCTCACTCCAGTGCCTACTGCCCTTAGCACCAAGCAGACAAGTCCCTGCTTGATCCCCTGGGCTCAAGGCAACAGAACCACTCATGGGAAGGCCCTGCCAGACTGAACCTGGGCTTCCCTCCAACAGTGCTCACCAGCAGGAGCATCCACATGTATATGGAGGCATATTTCCATCCCCTACTGAAGTTTTTGACCCTTTCGAGGTACAGCTGGCAAATCTTTCCTTGACAGTGTCTTGGATGTCTACAGTGTACAGTCTGCCTGTGTAGATTCAGTTCTTTAAAGACACAACTGTGTGTCTGTTGTGATGGCTTTGTTTTGTTTGTATGTGGTATATGTACATGTGCATTGAGGGTATGCATGCACATGTGTGTCTGTCAGTATCTCTGTGTGTTTGTATTCCAGTGGTTGACCTCAGGTGTCATATGTGCATTCTCCACCTTACTTTTTTTGAGACAGTGTCTCGTCCTATACCTGGAACTCACCTATTGGTTAGACTGGCTGGCTAATGAGCCTCTAGGATCCTCCTGTCTTCCAGAGTTAGGATTAAAGATACGCCAGGCATGGTAAGCGCACGCCTTTAATCGCAGTACTTGAGGGGCAGAGGCAGGTGGATCTTTGTGAGTTCGAGGCCAGCCTGGTCTACATAGTGAGTTCCCGGACAGCTGGGGCTACAAAGGAGACCCTATCTCAAAAAGACAGAGACAGAGACAGAGAGAGACAGAGACAGAGAGAGAGAGAGAGAGAGAGAGAGAGAGAGAGAGAGATACACACCACTACACATCGATTTTTGTGTGTGTATAGGGGATACAAAATCACATCCATAGGTGTAATGTAATGCTCTGAGTCTGGAGGCCCAGAACCCACATAAGGCTAGGCATGGTAGCACACAGCAGTCCCAGCACTACTACAGCAAGATGGGAGGTGGAAACATGTGGACCCTTGGAAGCTGGCTGGTCAGGTGAGTTCCCGGACAGCTGGGGCTACAAAGGAGACCCTATCTAAAAAAGACAGAGACAGAGACAGAGAGAGACAGAGACAAAGAGAGAGAGAGAGAGAGAGAGAGAGAGAGAGAGAGAGAGAGATACGTACCACTACACCTAGATTTTTGTGTGGATATTGGGGATCCAAATTCAGATCCTTAGGTTTGCACTTCAGCACTTTACCCACTAAGCCATCTTCTCAGCCCATTTGGATTTTTTTATTATGCACCTATGTATTATGTGTATGTGTGTGTGCATGTTCTTGTGTGTATCTAGGTGCGTATGTATGTGAGGATATAGGTGCATGTGTTTGCACTTGCATGTAGAGGCCATAGGACAATCTTTGGTATCATCCTCAGGAATGCCATCCACCTCTTTTGAGACAGGGTCTCTGGAGCTCACTATGTAGTCTATCTAGACTGGCTAGCCAGTCACCCCAGGGATCTGCCTGTTTCCATCTTTCCTGCACTGGGATTACAAGTGTGCATCACAGTTGCCTGGCTTTTTATGTGGGTTCTGGGTATTAAAGTTAGGTTTTCACACTTGTGTAGCAAGCATTTTGCTGACTGAGCTATCTCCCTACCCTCTTAAAAAGTTAAAAATTACCTTAAAAATTAGTTTTCAAGAAATTTCAGAATAATACAAGAGTGTAGCTTGCCCAACATGGACAAGGCCCTGGGTTCTACCTCTAATACAACTCCCAAAAAAGTACAGAGGTACTGACTATGTAGAAGATAATTGTCCCTGCTGTAATGTAAGCATGTTAATTAACCCTTAGTCATCAGATGAGGCCTGGGTATGTGTTATAAAGTTGTCTGGGTTTTCCTGAAGAAATAGGACTTTCCCTTAGTTCCCTGAAACACAACAACCTAGCCTTTGGTGATAAGTCACTTCTCATCCTCAGAAGTGGATCCTGTTTAGGGTCTTTGCAGTGTAACTTCCAGCCCATGACTGATGCGCTCCTCTGTCTTGCCTCTACAGGGCCTGATCAAGATTCGTGGGGACAAGTGTTGGCTCGACCTCACCTGCATGGACTTCCACTATGAGGTGAGCACAGAACTGGCCACATCTTGAAGCTGTGCATCACCCTCTGTGCACTCAGATGTCCCTTTGTCACTCCTTTCTCTAGGGGTGGGCAAAGGTTACCAGGAGGCTTACAGTGTTACCCCACTGCTGGGGTGGGTGAAATGGATATCACCAGTTCCTCTAGGCACCTGGTTCTTGCTGTCCTGCCAAGTCCTCTAGACCAGGCTAGGCTCCATCCTCCTGCAGCTGAGGCTGCAGCTCTGGCTGTATCTCCCCTGAAAGTGCCTGATGAGGCTATTCCACACCTCCTGCTGTGCATGGGCTCCCAAAGGCTGTGTCCCAGGCCTCAGGCAAGGTCTCAACATAGACCTTTGGCCCAGATCTCCATCCCTTAGGACAAGCCTGCCCCTGCCAGATGCTTATGTGCTGTGTTAGGTGTAGGGGAGGGACAGCTCACCCTTCAAATTAATAAAGGGTCATGTGACTTGTGGTGCTGTTCATCTGTCCAGCATCCTGGGCCAGGAGAGCTGGAAACCTTAGCCGATGTCTCACATTCTTCCCTAGTCTCCTCCTCCATTGAAACTGCAAATGCCAGTCTCTGCCTTTGTCACTTTTTAGTACTGAGTCTAGACACTTAAGTCCTCTGACCACTGAGGACACCGCTCCATGCAGCTGTGCCCCTCTCTCATGTGCTCTGTGGCCTCATTGCTGTAAGCTGCCAGGACACACTGTCTGGGGTTAACTGGGATGTCTCAACTTATTTTTTAAGGTCTTGAGAGCTCACCTACCATCAGCCTCATGTATCCCTTAGAAATCCTGCCCCTGCCTGGCTAGGGACCCCACAATCTCCTCTAGCTAGTGTTGGATCTTCCAGCTGCTGTAAGTGCCTGAAAAGAAGCAAGTTAGACCTTAACTCTGACCAGCAGTGAGCGGTTTACACACATAGGCCACAGCACTGAAGATGAGACCAGAGCCTGGTCAGTAACGCCTGGACTGTCCATGTTCCTTAGGTAGCAGCATCTCACCAAGATGGTCCCATACCCTAGTACAGTGGATGGCAGTGGGTACAGGTCATCTGCAGATTAGTGCTAGCAAGTTTAGGAACTGTCTGGATGCAGTTTTCACAGGGAGCCAATGCTCCAGTGTCTTTCTGACACAAAAATCACATAGGATCTGCTTTGCCAAACAACCACATGTTGGAGCTTGTGATTTTCATCCACATATCTTGCATCATGCATCCCACCTTAAACCTGGGCCCACTCAAGAGCCCCGAAGCATCTCAGGATCTCTACCTGCTTCCTCAGTGGCCTAGTACACATAGGGGGAAGGAGCTCCTGTCGGGTTTGGGTCATATCACATCCATAAAGGCCTGTGGCCACTGCTACATTCTGTCCAGGAAGACCCAGCTAGGAAGGTGGGCCATGAAATTTCCCGAGCCTAACGGCTGCTTTGAACCATAATAGGCCAGAGAGGAAGGCAGTCCCTTTCTCCTGAGGGTCAGGCTGACACTGTTCTGGGGTCTGGTCTTCACTGACAAGAGGGCAGTAGACAGTAGACACCAAGTGTGGCACTGGCTAGCTCAGATATGGGGAAAGTTGCCTAAAATCCAAGTCTTGGATGAGGCCTGCCAGAAACTGAGGCAGGCACAGAGTCAGGATTGGCCTGACATAGTGTACTTGAGGACAGACAGAGGCCCCAGCATCAAGGAAGGGGCTGCTGGCACTTCAGGTCAGAGCTGGGCATAACTAGGCCTGGGACAGAGTCAGGCCTGACTGACCCCAGCTGGTGTGTGAGCAGGTGATAGGGTGAAAGACCTCAGGAAACGATGGATGCAAACTCTCCCCAGTTGACTAACATGGCAGACTTCACCTTTTCCTGGGGTTGCATTTCCTCAGTCTCCATGGTTGGCATTTGACTGGACAGGAGACCAACTTTTTGGTAGAATGTGTGTTTTTGTTCTGACTGGCCACGTGGGTCTCTGCACCTATGATTTCAGTGACAGAGCTCACAGGCAGCAGTGCAGACTCAGGAGGGAAGGCCTCATTGGCTTTGAGCAAAACACATTGAAGGCAGGTTCTCCATCTCAGCCCTGCAAGGACATGGGACCAGACAAGTGGCAGGGCCAAGCCAGACTTATGAAATCAACATCCATGGATGGGTGGGCCAAGCTGTGGCCCTTGAGCTCTGGGAATAATCTCATAACCTTGTAGTACCTGAAACACAGCCCCATGTCAGACACCTGTCTCAGGTGACCCATAGCCTTTGTCCAGTTTGCCAACAAGCCAAGTTTCCCACAGCCAAGTCCAGTCAGATGACTTGTAGATCAGCTCACAGAACTCAGGACAGTCTATTGTGATTCTCTTTATTGTGAAGTGTACATTTGGGAAAAGTCAAAGGGAAGACTTGGGGGCACCTTACTGCCCCTTGAGTCACCAAGCCTAAAGCTTAAGCTTCCTATTCTAGCTTGTGGCCATTCATTGTGTGGGCATGGCTATAGAACTCACCAGCATTGGTGATCATGTCCAGCTCCAGCACCCTGGGCCCTGATGCTCACTGCAGTGCTGTTCTCAAGATGACTCACATGTGTGCACATGAGGTGCCTTTATTATGTCCACTGATCACTGTGTGCAGGCCCAGTGCTGACCCAGCTCCATGTTGATGGCATGTACCCACATGAGCCAGCCTCCCCCAACACATCTCTTGCTGGAACACTGCATGCTAGAAACGCCACCAGGAAGCTGAGGATCCCCAGCCCCCATCATCATGGTCAGCCAGCTGTGCACAGTGTCCACAGAGAATGCTGTGCAATGTTGTGGCCTGTGACACTGAATGAAGGAGGAAACATAAATATAGGTCACCCACAGCAGGTGTGTGCCACACTCAGGTGTCTGAAAGGCATCATGTCAATTAGAGCAACAGGGAGCACAAAGCATAGCAAACCCATGTTTCCACATTCACCCTTGACCAACATGAATGGATTCAGACTCAGCAGCAGCAGAATACTTTCATTTCTCACATTCAGACCTTGATATTTCCTATTGTTGAGCATGTCACTTGTGTAAAAAGCTTCATCCTACAGCTTCCCAGCTAAATCTTAGCAAGGATAGTCATCTTTTGACTCAGCTATTAGAAGGTGTTCTGTAGCCTAACGAGCCATAGCCACCACAGTGGACAGTACCTGCATGTCACACACACCCCTTCTCCCTCTCCCCCCCTCCTCCTCCTCTTCCCTCTCTCCTCCCCTTTTTTCTCTCTCCCTTTGTCTCTGCATCTCTATCTTTCCCTCTCTTTCTTCTTCTCTCTGTCTCTGTCTCTCTCTCCCCCTCCTTCCCCCCTACCTTTCTATGTCTCCCTCTCTCTGTGTCTGTCTCTCTCTTTCTCTCTTCCCCTGCCTTGCTCGGGGCAGCATGAACGAGGTAATAGAATTTTGCACTGTTGCTTTGCCGAGCTGACCTTTAATCCAGGGAAATAAATCACTTTCAGCTCCTATTATTGGTGAAGCCCTGCAGCCTCAGCATGCATAAAAGAAGCCTTTGTGTAGTGTTACTTGTTTTTAAGTTAGAGTTTCAAGCTCATGGTGGGAGCAGTTGATGTCACCTCCACTATGGTCAGCTTGGAGCTCTTCTCAGCACAGCATGGGTGCCATCATTGTGCCTGGGAGCTGGCTGGCTTGGCATGGGTGCATCTGTGCACATCCTTGAAAATCTACATATGTGTTTGGGGGCATGTGCATATTTGTGCACACATGTATACCTGTGTGTATGCACATGTGCATTGGGACTAGTGCACCCACTGCATGTTTCCTCCTGCTGTGTGCTTCTCCGGGTGGTGACAGCCTGCTGCATGAGTCTAAGAACTGGGGTTCCAGGCTTTTTTCCCTGCTCCCTTATTTCTCTATCCAGGAGCAAGGCCTGTGCCCATAGGCAGCTTTGCTTAGCATTGCTACAAGTTTCTCTACTCTTTCTCGAGATAGGGAGGCTTCATTTCCTATATAGGCTCCTTGTCTCTAAGGTGGAGATGATGGCCCCAGGTTGCAGCAAAGACAACACTGACTCTTAAGGGTGCCATGCCCTTGGTTGTGGGCATGGGCTTCCATGTGTCTCAGATGCTGTCTTTCTCCCTCCCTCCTTTGTGAGTCAGGGCAGCCCAACCTGGA
Source organism: Nannospalax galili (assembly GCF_000622305.1). Lineage (NCBI taxonomy): Eukaryota > Metazoa > Chordata > Mammalia > Rodentia > Spalacidae > Nannospalax > Nannospalax galili. The sequence continues at coordinate 560,910 of NW_008358090.1, read as the reverse complement.
GGTGCCATCTGCCATTCCCTCAGCAAGAGCTAAGAGGAGAATGCTGTGTGAAGGAGGGATAGTGAGCATGTTACCTCTCACACAAAACACTTTCTGTCCACACACCTACCTGCACAGCCCTTGCATCCAGAAAGCCTGCTAGTCAGATGTAACTGAGGAGTGGGCAGGGCCCCAATCAGATGAGGCTGGGGTGTGTAATCTGGACAGCTAGGCTGAGGCTATCTCTTCCTCTAAGTTGAATCTGATTTCTCTTAGCCTACATGGTGGATGTGCTTGTGTGTTTCTGTTAGCTGCTTCTTCCCTGCAGGGCCCAGCATCATTTTGTCATCTCTCCTGGTCTTCCAGTATGGAACAGGTGCTCTCAGAAACTTTGGGAAGTCAGTTACAAACATGATTTCCATGGACTGGAGAGCTGGTGCAGCCATTAAAGGCTCAAGATCACAACAAAAAGACAAATATGATTTCCAGGACCTGGATCCCATTGGCAGCCCATACCCTGCAAAGATCTGTAGGTAGATGAAGCCCCAGGGTCCTTCTATTCTTTCAAACAAACTACTATTTCTAAAAGTTCAAGAAGAGACATTATGAAATTTTTGTACTATGGAATATAAATGCCTGAATTACAGAAATGGCCCAAAGGGTAAAGGCATTTGCCACCAAGCCTTATGACTTGAGTTCAAGCCTTGGAACCCACATGGTAGAAAAGAACAGACTTCTGGGAATTGTCCTCTGATCTCTACATATAATGTGGCATATGCTCCTGTATGTGCACACATACACACGCACACAATAATTAATTAATTAAGTGCTTTGAATGACAGGAATTGGGGAGGGGCTGTCATCAGAAAACACAGGTCATACATGTTTCTGGGGATGAGTTTAATTCTGTTGCTGGAGATTTGGGGAGATTTCATCCCATCTCTCCTCCTGTCACCTTGCAGGGCATGGATAGCAGCCGAAGGCTGAAGGTTCGGTAAAAATACGTGTCCCAGTTACCAAGGCCCACAGGAGAGCCGACTGGGCTCCTATCCACAGAGCTCAATCTCCTGGCCACAGGCCTAAGCCCCCATGAGCTCAACTGGCTCTGACTGTCTGTAGAGCACGTCAGCTAGACAGAGGGGCTTCTCCTCTGCTGGGGGGTTGGAGCGCTCAGTCTTCAGCTCATCTACTCAGCAGGTCTTCTTGGCACCAGTTTGTCCCCATTAGTCCATCAGAATCCTTCCTCTGCCAAATTGCAAGGGACAATGTCCATGATTGAGTGGAGCAGGACAGACCATTTACTTCTTGGGCCAGGCTACATGCTACAGACCCACAGGGAGCCATCCTCGGCAGTGCTGGGTGTCCCCTACACTTGATCCATGTCACCTGACATTCCTGATGCAAGAACCCCTGCATCCCCTGCAGTTGTTCCTAGAGCTGCCGTGTGTGAGGGGAACTGGAAGCAAATAGCACGAGTCCCCATCAGACTGTCCTGGCACAGCCTCAGACACAAGCAGGGGCATCTGCCACTCCGCTTACCAGCTACCAATACTGCTTCTTTGCATCCTCACCCAGGGCCCAGGAAGGCCCTGTACTCGGGATGGAGGGATAAAACCAGCACCTGCTAGCCTGGCTGGCTCCCAGGGCTCAACAGGTTACTGTAGGGGCTTCAAGCTGCTAACTTTTCCCAAGGGACAAAACCTTGCAGGCCAAACTCTTGGTTTGTGCACATCCCACTCTATGTGCCAGGCTCCTTCCTGGGTACCAAGGATTCCCAACACAGCATGTGCTGGATAGCTTTAGTGTCAACTTGACACACCTAGGTTGAGGGAGCCTCAGTTGGGGAATTTCCTCTATTGGACTGGCCTCTCAGCTGGGGAATTTCCTCTTTTGGACTGGCCTGTGGCCATGTCTGAAGGGCATCTTCTTGATGAGTGATGTGGGATGGCCCAGCCCACTGTGGGTGGTGCCACCCCTGGGCAGGTGGGCCTATAAGAAATAAGAAAGCAGGCTGTGCAGGGGCCAGGAGAGCAATCCAGCAAGCAGCATTCCTCCATGGCCTGTGCTCCAGCTCCTGCTTCCAGGTTTCTGCTCTGAGTTCCTACCTTGGGCTCCCTGATGAACTATGACCTGGGAGATGTAAGCTGAATAAACCCTTTCCTCCCCAATGAAGAAACAAACTAGGACACTGCAGGAACTTATACTTAAATGCATGACCTGACCCTTCAGGGTCTCATGACCCATTACAGCCTAGTATCCCTCATGCATCCCTTGAGGGTCATAGAGACACATGTGTGCAAGGCCCATGAAGCCCAGCACTATCTTTCCCCTTCCTTCATCCGGAACCTACCCCATTTGGGCCTCTAGCCAGCAGATCCTGCTTATAATTGCAACTGGGAGACACATACTACCAGCTGTCTTGGACTGTAATTGGATGAGAGTCACTGAGCACCCTGCTATTTAGGGGCCCACTTATCTGGGAATAATTTGTACCAAGGTTGACATTATCCATAAGCTGTGAATGTTAACGTTATGGAAGCTGTGACTAAATTGAGTCCAGTGGCTTGGGAACTGTGGCTTATGTGCTTGTCCACTGGAAGTTTCACTGATTTATAGAAAGAGATGTTTTATGTGTGTTCTGGGCCTGAGAGTGTCAGGACTCCAGGCACAGACTGGCCAGGGTCCAGCCTCAGGGTGGTTTCAGGAACCAGCTACAGAGTCAGGCCTGTGCTTCACATAACCAGGAAGGACAAGCCACCAGACTAGGGCCCAGGAGTGTTGGCATGGGAGTCTCCGGGTAGCCTTCTGTGGTGATTTCCACCCATTTTATCAGAGACAAGTCATGAACAGGTATACAGTCTTGAGGCCATTGCTGTCATGGCAGAAGTGAGGACAGAAACGCCCAGGGTACCCCTCTGACTCTGTGATCCCCAACGTAGCTTTGTAACACATCACCCAAGTTGGCTGTGAGAATTAAGTGACATAACCCACACTGGAATGCAAAGCCAAGCTAGAAGTGTGTAACTGTGTTTCAAAATATGTGGGAATTTTCCAGATAGCTTTCTGTTATTGGCCTCTCATTTAATTTCTTTACTGTCAGAGAATACTTAACATGCCTCCAGTCCTTCAAAACTTGTTTTGAAAACTTCATTTTGTGCCCCAGTATTTGATCCATCTGATTGGACATTCTATTTGAGCATTAAAGAGTCTGTGCTCTTTGTGAGACAGAGGCTAGCAAGGTGGCATTAGTTGGTAGTATTTCCCAGTTCCTCTGAACACTTACTTATCCACTGGTTTTTATCAATGACTGAGAGAAAGATTGAAATCTCTGTCTAAAACTGGATTTGTTTATAACCATTTGTAGGTCTATCTGCTTTTGCTTTGTGTGTTTTGGAGCTCCATTCAAATAGTGCATAAATGTGTTGTGTGCTGGATGTCCTCCTGGGTGCTACAAATCAGCCTCTTCCTCCCTGATCTTCCTCTTGGCTCTGTCTGCTTTCTCCCAGCTGTGCCCCAGCCTCCTTGTAACAGGATTACAGTGATCTGTATCTGCAGTGATTCTCCGCCCTCACCTCAACCTACATGTTCTTTCCTCTGAAGTTGTGTCTCATGGGCAGCTTCTAGCTGGATCTTATATATTTACCCAATCTGACAGCTTACGCCATAACTGAGCGTTTAGACTGTTTGCACTGAAAACTCTGAGACAGACAGGTTTCAGTCTGACATTTACTGTTTGTTTTCTGTTCCTACCATCTGTTCTTTATTCCTTTCTTTTCATGCTTCTCTGCCTTCCTTTGGAGTCATTGACTATTTTCATGGCTCTTATTTCCTCCCTAATTTTACTAGCAGTAGCTATGTATAACTCTTTGTCCACTTGGTTATTTACTTCCCTACTTGGTTTGTGATCTATAACTTTGTATTGACATTTACTGTTTGTTTTCTGTTCCTACCATCTGTTCTTTATTCCTTTCTTTTCATGCTTCTCTGCCTTCCTTTGGAGTCATTGACTATTTTCATGGCTCTTATTTCCTCCCTAATTTTACTAGCAGTAGCTATGTATAACTCTTTGTCCACTTGGTTATTTACTTCCCTACTTGGTTTGTGATCTATAACTTTGTATAGCTCTTTGCTATTTTATTTCTATGGTCATTTTAGAATTTATACTATGCAC
>NW_008358090.1:543126-556694 GCF_000622305.1 Nannospalax galili | reverse complement strand
TATATAAAGACATAATGAATGAGTGACCATATCAGGTTAGCTTCAAGTAATACTAATTTTATTTTGGGTTTTTTGGGGTTTTTTGTTGTTGTTGTTGTTGTTGTTTTGTTTTGTTTTGGTCTTTTTGAGATAGGGTTTCCCTGTAGCCCCAGATGTCCTGGAACTCACTATGTAGACCAGGCTGGCCTTGAACTCAGAGACCCACCTGCCTCTGCCTCCCAAGTGCTGGGATTAAAGGCATGCGACACTACACAAGTAATACTAATTTTAAAAATGCTGAAAGAGGGCTGGAGAAATGGCTCAGCAGTTAACAGCACTGACTGCTCTTGCAGAGGACCTGGGTTCAATTCCCAGCACCTACATGGCAGCTAACAGCTGTTCATAACTCCAGTTCCAGGGGATCCAACGCCTTCCTCTGACCTCTGCAGACACTGCACAACACGGGTGAATAACATATGCAGGCAATACACTCGTACATACAAAAAAAAAAATTTTTTTTGGTCTTTTTGAGACAGGGTCTCCCTGTAGCCCCAGCTGTCCTAGAACTCACTATGTAGACCAGGCTGGCCTTGAACTCACAAAGATCCGCCTGCCTCTGCCTCCCGAGTGCTGGTCTTTTTGAGACAGGGTCTCCCTGTAGCCCCAGCTGTCCTAGAACTCACTATGTATACCAGGCTGGCCTTGAACTCACAGAGATCCACCTGCCTCTGCCTCCCAAGTGCTGGGAGTATAAGTCACTTCTTCATTACATTTTGTGTAATTTCTGTAGCTCTTTACTGTTGCTATGGAAATGATGCTGAGTATCCTGAAGCGATTTATACCAGCTCTTCCTCAATAGCACATGAGCGCTCTGCTCCCATACACCTCTCTACCTGCTCCCTTCAGTTGTTGATATCACAGAACTATGTCTTTATACATTGTGAGTCCAAAAACCTGAGCTAACATTTTTTAAAAATGTGTTTGTCTCAAGTTATATAGAAAAAAAAATGTGGAGTCACAATCCAAAGTTCCAGTAATACCAGCTTTTAGACTAGTGATAGCTTTTAAAAAATACATGCCTAGGCCGGGCGTGGTAGCACACACCTTTAATCCCAGCACTTGGGAGGCAGAGGCAGGCAGATCTTTGTGAGTTCAAGGCCAACCTGGTCTACATATCGAGTTCCAGGGAGACCCTGTCTCAAAAAGACAAAAAATTAAAAAATGCATGCCAGAGTTGGGTATGGTGGCACATGCCTTTAATCTCACCATTCAGGAGGCAGAGGCAGGTGAATCTCTGTGAGATTGAGGCCAGCCTGGTCTACATAGCGAGTTCCAAGCCAGCTGGGACAGGGAGACCTTGTCTCAAAAAGGGGGAAAAGAAGTTTCTTGTGTAGAAAACCAAAAGTAGAATCACAAATCTGTTACAGCCATGCAAGCTTTTGAGTTGTCATGTGCTTGCTTTGTCTAGACCTCTATATTTTAAAAATATTTTTATTATTTTTATTTTATGTGTATGTGTGTATTGCCTGCGTGTATGTGAGTGCACCTGTGCCATGCAGTGCCACGGAGGTCAGAAGAGAGCTCTGGATTCCCTTGGAACTGGAGTTACAGACAGTTCATAGCTGCCATGTGGGTGCTGGGAATCGAATGCAGGTCCCCTGCAAGAGCAGTCAGTGCTCTTAACCACTGAGCCATCTCTCCAGCCCCAGACCTCTATATTTCCATATATTAGGTTGCAGAGGTCCTATGCTGTAACCATAGAACTCTGTTCTAAATCTAGATTCAAGCTTAATATTCTGCATCTCCTGAACCATAGTTAGCATCCCTCATGTTCTGCCAGGAGGTTCTGCTTCATGCTGTGTTAGGTAGGACCACCCACATCAGGCATGCCAGGGGTTCTGCCTTCCCTCAGGAACATCACTGCTGTGCCATGTGGCCTCCTACACAGTGGAGTGACTTTCACATGGAGTTGACTTTCTTCATAGTGGAAGAAGATCACAACAGGGTGGCTCTCTCAAAGGGACCTTTCTTATGAACCTGGCTTCATAAGGCTGTGCTGGGAAGTCTCTTTCCTGTGTCCTCTTAGTGAAGATAAGTCCAGTGATAAGCTGGGACTTGAGGAGAGGGGACACAGACTCTTTTGGGCAATCCATTGGGTATACTCCTAGAGGGACACCTGCTTGCCACAAACTAGGACAACCTGTACCACAGAGAAAACCACATTGCATTGTCAGTTCAGTACTCTGGTCATCCCAGTCACCATCTTTAAATGACCGCCTTTACCACTCATATTTCCTTCTCTCCATCTCCAGTCACCTGGAGGTATGGGAAGCAGCAGCCAGTAGCTGGTGCTTAGCACTGTGAAGGCACACGTGGCACAGCTTTCTGGCTTCCCACCCTGCCTAGAAGTGGCCACCATGTTGGGCCTCAGTCTCCAAGAGCCAATTACCATGAAACATAGGCTGCTGGTCTGCTGTGCTCCTGTTTGTCCTGAGGCCTTTCTTCAGTGTAAGTCACCTCTCTCATTCCAGAGGGAGCTTGGCACCATTACTTCCACATTTTCCAGCTCTAAGCAGTATTTAGGGGTGAGAGAAGAGGCTGATCACCCCAAAACTAGAGTAAGAACTTAGAGTTTAAGGTGTACACATGGGTACACATGTGCCACCTTCTAGCAAGCTTCAGGTAAGAGCCAGTGTACCGAACAGGCCCTGCTATAAAGTCAGGTCCTGGTCCACAGATCAGGGATGCCTGTTCCAGAGTCCTTCAGCAGAGATGCAGAGCTCAGAAAACCTACTCACCCTCTTTCCCTTGTTTTCTGTTTTTGTTTTTGTTTTTGTTTTTGTTTTTCATGGTTATAGGAAAGCCCATGAGTACTGAGGGGCCCTTTTCCTTGTAGCACTCAGGCTTTCTGGGCATCCCCAGCACCTACCACACTGAGCTTGTGCAGACCCCTTGCTAGGCTGAGGTGAGTGTCTGAGTCTTGGTGTTTCATTCTTCATGATGTGTTGTCCTCTGAGCTGATGGACACCAGCATCTGAAGCACAGTGACTTTGCAGGCACTGTTTCTGAGCTGGGGTTATATCTTTCCTAATCCTGCACCCCTTTGCCAGCATGTAGGTCCCCATCAAGTAGTCTCCCCCAATTTTCTGCTTCCTTTTCTTTGCTGGGACAGCTGGGAGTTTCAGGGGTCCAGAGGCTGCAACACCATTGATAGGTGGAGTGCCTTCCTGTTCCATCCTTAAACAACTCCTCTGCAAATGTCATTTCTAGGTAGGACTCAGAGTCCTCAGGTCAGAGTAGAATCCCCTTTGCCCAGGGGATATAGAGTTAGACACTAATTCTCAGAATCTGTCCCAACAGGAGATGGTGACAAGGGCTGCACTGGGATATGGCCCAGGGTGATGGCAGCCTGGATTAACCCAATGCCTAACACAGGCGAGCTGTGTGGGTTTTGTTCTTTGGTCCTATTGAAGCGATGTATCTGGGAGAAAGTGAAGGAGCAACAGCTGAGGGGAATGTGGGGTTAGGCAGACAGAGCTGATACAAGGACTTCTGTCTCCTGGCACAGGGCTGCTGAGTTTCTCTGCTCAGACTAGTTGCTTATTTCTGTTGGAGAACCATTAAAAGAGGGGAGCATACCCTCTGCATGATGCCCCCCACAGAGCTAGGTAGACGGCTGCCTGTGCCTCCCTTGCATCATCATTAAATGGAAAGCTTGGCTTCTGTCCTGGCCTGCTGAGCTGTTTATTTTTCTTATGCTCATGTGGATGAGACAAGTAGCAGGAGTCCTGTAGGAGGGGCACATGTAGCAGCTTGGGGGAGGTGTCACTGTGGCAGGGCCTCCACACTCATGACAGGATGAGCTGATGAGTGGGCTCCTCAAGCGCCCTATGGCCAAGGTCAGATCTGAAGAGAACTATGCCTAAGAGAAAGTGAAGTGCTACACTGTTCTCCAGGCATCATTCCAGCTCCTTCTCTGCCTCCCTTTACTTCCTGCCTCTGTTTGTTCAGGGCTACTACTACTGCCCTAGTGGCCCTCATCCCTCTCAAGCCCCTTTCCTATGAAGCAGTCCTGCATGATCCTACAGGAGCCCCCAAGCAGACCAAAAGACCCCAGGGCCCATGATGCCTGGCCATGAATGGGAGGCCTGAAATGGACTGTGAGCACTAGGTAGCAGACCATGGCAGGTCATGGGGCCATGAGCCCCAAGGAACTGCAGCCAACAGTTCCACCAGTGTTCAGGGGCAACAGGCCAGTTCTTGGGTCCCTTATAATCTTGATTTGGTCACAAGTGTTTACAGATGTGTCTCCACCTATAGTTTACTGTTTTGCATGTAGATGGTGAGAGTTTAAAACAGAAAGAACTTGATTTTGCTTCAAAAAAACAACCAGCCCACAGAAGTCCTCCAGCCGTCTGACTGGCCAGGCCAGTTGCACATGCACAGGACTGAAGAACAGATGGCCTCTACATAGCCAGGGCAGCACTGCCACTGGAATCAGCCAGATTGGTGACTCTAAAGCCCCTCCTGTCCCCACAGACTCAGCCAGTTCCCAACCCAATGGCCTACTATCTGCACAGATCACCCTGGTGGTTCCACCGCTTCGAGACACTCAGCAACCACTTTTTGGAGCTCCTCGTGCCCTTCTTCCTGTTCCTTGGACGCCGGATGTGCATTCTCCACGGGGTGCTGCAGATCCTGTTCCAGGTAGGCTGTGCCCAAGTGCCACTACCCAGAGTCCCCTTCATGTCTACAGATGACAATAACCTGCCTCACAGTTTCTAGCTATCCCTTCATCACAGGGCTCTGCCCTCCTGTGTTAGCAGCAAGGCCATGGGGAGAGACTTCACCAACTCCACCTCTCCCCCTGCAGGGCCCTCACTGTGTCCAACTCATGGACCCATGGTGTGGTCTGGTTGCCCTACCCACAGGACACCAATGCAGGTCTTGGTCAGACACACAGTGGCCTAGGAGATACTCCCTGTGTTCTTGGACCCAATTCTAAAATTTAAGTTCTAGAAATTTCCTTTTACATGTCCACCAAGACTTGGAGTGAGTTGTTTGTTGTTTCTTTATTGATACTATCTCACCATGTAACCCTGGCCGGCCTGAAACTTGTGATCATCCTTTTTCCACCTCCCCTAGCCCTCTTTTTGCTTTTTGAGTCAGGATCTCACTAAGTTGCCCAGGCTTGCTTAAACTCATTCTGTAGCTCAGCTGTTCTGAACTTCTCCTGCCTCAGTCTCTCCAGTAGATGGGATGATAGGCCTACATCATAAGGCCAGGATCACCTTGTGTTTGGGAACTTCCATTTTCAGTTATGAATGAATGTTGAACATGGCTGACATTTTCCCCATCAGTCGGGAAAGGGTCACTGGTTTTTTTCCTCTCCCATCTGTTAATGAAGTGAATTACATTACTGCTGCTCTGCTTGAGCTAGTTTTGTATTCCTAGAATAAACCTAGCTTGGTCATGCTGTGGGTATTTTAATATATTGCTGGGGCTAATTTGCCAATGTTTTGTTTTAGATTTTGCATGGTTGTCAGTGAAGGAGACCTGTCTGTAGTTTTCCAGACTAATGTGGGCCTGGTGTGGGTTCCCTGTCTGGGCATACCGCCCCACACTCGAGGACAAACCTCTTTCTGAAAGGTCCATAGAGACCCAGGCAGCCTGTTCTTGGAAATCTGGGCAATGCTGGGCATAAGGGACTTTGAAAGCTTTGCAGTGGCTGTGCCTGTGGGACGTCCTTCTCGGAGCAGCCTCAGCAGTCAGCATTTTCTTGGAAATGTATCCATTTCAGCTGTTTTCAAATTTATTAGTAAGCCATGGGGAGAGGGCTTCATGTTCTTATCATTACAGGTTCTGGATCTGTGAGCCTTTCCCTTCTCCTCGTACCCTTTTTCTTTAGGCAGGGCTGTATTTAAATCAGGGCTCACTAGGACCTGAGTGTTTTACTGGCATCTTTGCCCCATAATCTTAATGACCTTTTGCTGCTTAAGCCATCTCTGGCCCCTAATGTCCACCTGCTTTCAGTGTTCCAGTATTTCAGCTCTGTTTTGTTTTATTTAGTTAGGATACTTCTAGAAGCTGTGTAGAGATCACAGAGGATCCCCTTGTGCCCCAACTCCCTTGAGTCCCCATTAGAAATACCTTGCACTGGTAAAATGCAGGGTGATGGTATAATAGTGACTCATGACTGGTTAACCAGAGTCCATAGAGCATCCTGTGGGTTTGGACACTGTCAACATGGCCTACCTTGAGAGTCCTCTGTACACGTCTGTTCACAGTGACCCCTGACTTTCAGCCACTGTAGTACTGCTTTTCCCAAGTATTGTGGAGCTCGAACCACAGTGTGTTACCTCTCAGACTGGCTTCTCTCAGTCATTTGTATTGAAGCTCCTCACAACTCCCTGTGGTTTAACTGTTCATTTCTTCTTGAAGCTGACCTCCTCCATGGAGGTGCTTGTTTCCCACCCACCTTCTGAGGGCCACAGACAGTACCAGTCATAGATGACAAAGGCCATGCCCTGCTGGCTCCCAGACCCAGACTCTACCCTGCCTGGGGCACAGGATACATCCAGCTGAATCTAGGGAATGTCAGACCAAACCTTGAGGAAGAGACGTGGTCTCAAGTGTTTCAGTCTTTGCCTGGACCCAGTGTGGGGTTGAAGATGATTGCAGGAATATGCCTGGGCCTGTCAAGCCTGGAAAGAAGGCTGACGCCTGGACTGGGTCTTCAAAAACACTCAGATTCAGGGAGGGTGAGGCCCAAGATAGGCACATGTGTTCTACACCTGACACTGGGAGACTCTTGCAGAGACCAGGGCTGTCATGATGCTAGAGCCAGCTGCCTATAGTGCCTCAGCTGCACAAGTACTAGGAACAGGCATCCAGCCAAGATAGATGACTTTATCTCACAAATCCTGATCTGGGCGTAGTAAATTCCTTGGGTTCTGGAGTCTCCTTGGGTTCAGGAGCCTCTTCCTCCTTGTGTCTGGGGAGCTGTGCAGCAGACTTCTGCCAGCAACCCCCTCATGGGACACCTAGAAAATGGAGAAGCCTACACCACAGCCTCTCAGAGCTACCAACAGCCTTGAGCTACTGTTAACTACTGTCCCAGCAGAGGCAGCAGGCACTAGGCAAGGCATCCCCAGCATGGTCTCCATCAGCTGCAGATCCCTGACCAGCAATTCCCACTTACCTCTCCTGATGGAGAAATGGAACTGTCCACACCAGAGCCAAAACAAGGTGGAGGTGCCCCAGGCCATAGCTTTTCCCAGGCCTGGTATGATGTCCCCCAGATCCAGCTGGGATCCCTCCTGCTCACCAGACAGGCTGGAGTGTGGGATGGGGCTAGCAGGGCATGCCTTGCCTTACTATCCCAAGAGCCCCCATGGATGGTGTTTGGGACATCTATGTGTCCTTTATTATGGATTGCTATAGCTAACTCTCCAGCACCCTCAACCCTGCAGCATCACTGAGTGCAGTGTGGTGCTGGAACTGCCCTATGTCCTGACCCATTAGTTCCTATGTTCCTTCCTGTGGGCCAGGCGGAGTTTGAGCTCACTCACTTCCTCCCACGCTCAGTTTACACAGCTGCACCTAGTGTCCCATACGGCCACAGGATCCACGTGGGAAGGGCCAGAAGATTTCTGAGGAGATGACCCCGGAAGGGGTAGCATGGTCAGCCTCCACTGCCGAGCTGTGTCAGGACATCTGAGGCCCACCATGGTATCAGTCCCCACTAAGAAAGGAGGAGGAGGCCAGGCTAGGTCTGAGACACTATCTCAGTTCTCGGGTGGGATAGGATCTTGGAGAGGCAAATTTTAGAGGTTGACGCCTCTGAGGCCACATGGGGCTGCCCCAGGATGCAGATGCCCCAAGAGCAAATACATGTCCTCTGTGGAAGGTACCAGTGAGCACATGTGTCTTCTATGGAAGGTACCTATGGCCATATACATGTCCTCTGGAAGGTCCCCACAAGCTCCCTCCCTGTGGGAAGCCGGCCCACAAGCAGTATGTCCTGTGTGGTAACTGAAAGCCCAGCAGGGACATCCAGAAACTCCCCCTTCTTCCTTTCAGGGTCATGTTGCATCTTCCTGGAACATCTGCTGCAGTGTCTCTGGGGCTGAATTCCACCACTAAACGTTTACCTTCCTCTGCTGTCCCCAGGGCTCCCCTGGCCTCAGCCGCTCCACGGTGCAGGGCCATCCACAGCACAGGGCCATGCTCCAGCTGGTCATCTGCAGAGTGCACTGAGAACTCGTTGAGAGCTCTACTGGTCAGTGGTAAACACAGATGGGCTGTGACTAGATTCATTTCCCTCTGAGGGGACGGCTTCAGTGATGCTAAAAGGAAAACAAGAAAGATGAGATCTCCTTGGAGTACTTGGACCTTGTGCTGCATGATGAATTCCAGTCTCCTGACTGAACAAACACCCAGTGCAGGGAGGGGATTCTGAACTGTGTGGACCCGGTAGGCCTGACCTCTAAGCACAGCTACCATCTGTCTACCTGGGCAGCGTGTCATAGGCTCTCCACAGTATTTTATTACAAATGAAATTTCATCTGCTGATGGTTAACCTGCATCATCATCTTCGGAATCCCTAGGAGACACACTTCTGTGCATGTTTGTGAGGGTATTTCAGAGAGGATTAACTGAATAGGGAAGACCTACGACCCTGAATGTTAGTGGCATCATCCCATAGACAGGACTGAATGAAATGGGGAAAAAGAAGAGAGCTAAGCTCCAGCATTCATCTCTCTCTGCTCCCTGACTATAGACACAATGTGCCTATAGTCAATGTGCCTCAAGTTCTTGCCATTGTGCCTTCCCCTCCATGATGGACTGCACACCCTCAAACCATGGGACAGATCTTTCTTTCCCTTAATTTGCTTCTGTCAGGAATTTGGCAACAAGAAAAGTAACTGATACATGCCACAAAACTGCTCTGTGAGACCTAGTTCTCTAGGGTTTCCCACCTGAGTTAGAGGGGGCTTTGGAAATACACTCATGTCTGGCCCCACCAACAAGTCTAGCAACTCCAGGGCAGGGCTGTGTCTCTCAAAGCTCCTCAAATGTGTAGCCAGGCCTGCAAAACTACCAAGGAGGTCAGTGCAGGGTTCCAAGCTGTCCAGCAGGACAGCTCACTGGGTCTTCCCATGGGAAACATTGTATAGGACTCTGCTGGAAGAAAGGATTGGAGTATAAATACACAGACTCCTGATTTATGGACAGAGGACATCACTCTTGCCTCACAGAGCAGGGGCAGGCAAGGGTCTGTGGCAGGTATACATGGCATCTCATCAGAGTGGTCAGCTACTGCCTTACCTCAAAGTGATAAACTGCAACTTTCCTGCTTGGGAGCCAGAGAGATGATATCTGAATTGTCTGAGGAGATCAGTGTCCCCACGCAGAAAGGAACAGTGGTTAGTGTGGATTCAGAGTCACCATCTGTCACATGACTTTTCCTGGGACGATGTAAAGAAACTCCTGTACACCCCAGGTAGAGAGAGCACCTACAGACCAAAGAAAAGATTCCATCCTAGTCCAGTTTGGTGAACCAGGGAGTTTATTTGGGTTATTTGCAGGAGCTTCAGTGACTCATAGGCACTGAAGAGTCCCACGTGCAGCATGAATCATGGAAAGCTGTGCTGCCAAAGAGTCCCCTGGGCAGTGTTCAGGCAGCTACATTACTGAAGAGTCTCACCCAGTCCCCTCTTATATATCTTTGGGCAGTAAAGAGACCTCCATATGAGCTGTACAGGTGATCACAGCTCTGATTCAAGAGAGCATTGGTCATATCCAATCCAGAGAAGACAGATATGCAATGCTGCCCACCAAGATGACACTGCAGTGGACCATGAACACAGGCCAGGCATATTCTGCACATAGCCAGGTCCACGTCTCTGGAGCATCACAAAGGTGGTTGGAAGTACCAGAACTGGGAAGTTTCAGCACCCAAACTTCAGGGCAGTATAGTTTATAATTTTATTCAAAAACTAGAGAAATCACCGGGTGTGGTAGTGTACGCCTGTAGTCCCAGCACTTGGGAAACAGAGGCAGGCAGATCTCTGTGAGTCAAGGCCAGCCTGGTCTACGTAGTGAATTCTAGGCCAGCTGGGGCTACAGGGAGACCCCTGTTTCAAAGTCAAAAAAAAAAAACTTAGAGAAATCACATTGACAAAAAAGAGCCCTGGAGCCCACTGAAAACAGTCATAGCTGCCCAATAGGTCCCAGTTGGGCAACCTTGAGCCCCAGCCCACCTGCTGTGGGAGCTGAGGGCCCTATCTACTTCGGGTAGGATGGAGGACAATGGTCTTCCAGGGTAGTCTGGACATCTGCCTCTGCCTCCTGAGTGTGGGATTAAAAGCATGTGCCACCACATAGCTAAAGACTTAAATTTTTTTTTTAATGTTTGATTTATTTTTATGTGTATGAGTGTATTACCTGGATGTAGGTAAGTGCACCCATGTCGTGCAGTGCCCACAGAGGTCAGAAGAAGGCATCGGATCCCCTAGAGCTGGAGTTATGAATGGCTGCTAGCTGCCATGTAGGTGCTGGGAATTGAACCCTGGTCCTCTGCAAGAGCAGCCAGTGCTCTTAGCCACTGAGCCGCCATCTCTCCAGTCCCAAGACTTAATTTTTTTTTTTTTTTTTTTTTTGGTCTTTTTGAGACAGGGTCTCCCCTGTAGCCCCAGCTGTTCTGGAACTCACTATGTGGATCAGGTTGGCCTTGAACTCACAGAGAACCGCCTGCCTCTGCCTCCCAAGTGCTGGATTAAAGGCGTAGGCCACCAAGCCTGGCTAAGACTTAAATTTTTTAAAGATATATTTTTAATTAGGTATATATTTGAGGGGGTGGGATGTGCACATGTGAGTACAAGTGCCCTCAGCATCCAGAAGAGGGTGTTGTATCCCCTGGAGCTGGAGTTACAGGTGTTTTTGAGCCATTTGATGTGGGTACTGGGACCTGATTTAGGGTCCCCTACAAGAGTAGTAATCTCTTAACCACTGAGCCATCTCTCCAGCCCCCAAAGACTTAAATTTCAATATGCATTTCATGTTTCTAGCACTATATGTTGTATAGATCCAAGTTTACCTAGAGATCACTTTCTCCTGCCTGAAGAGTGTTTCATTTTGTTTTGTTTGTTTGCTTTGGAGACAGGGTCTCCTTGTTGCCCCAGCTGCCCTGGGACTTGCTACGTAGATCAGCCTGCCTCTGCCTCCCTAGTGCTGGGGCTAAAGGTGTGTGCCACCTCGTCTAACCAGTTTTTCCTATTTCTTAGTGGAGTTCTTTTGATGGGAGTCTCTCACTTTTTAAAAAAGACAGTTTTCATCATGTAGCCTAGGCTAGCCTTGAATTTGTAGTTCTTTTGCCTCAGCTTCTTGAATACTAAGATATAGACATGGACCATCATACTTAGCAGCTTGACAGTTTCTGGCACCTTAAAGATGTCCTTCCATCAGGTTCTGACATTGCTCCTGCTACACAGTCAGCTGTCCCCTTGTTCCTGTTCTTTTATGTGCTGTGTCTTCCTAGCTGGTTGCTTCTTCCTAGCTGTGTTGCTTCTTCAAGCCTATTCTGCTTGTAATTTCCTGGATTTCTTTGATCCGTACATTTATTGTCATCAATTAAGGACTTGGGGGACATACTTCATGTTTCCTATTCTACTCTGGGTCTTCAATTTCATGTAGGCTAGAGACTGGGTATGGTGTGTATCCCAAGACTCTGCTGTTCCTGCTTAGCCTCTCAGTTCTGTGCCTTGGGCTGGGGAACCTGTGCTGCCCAGTCTCACATGCTGTGTTCTATTTAAAATGTCACTGTTGTTCCAAAGCTCACCCAGGAAGTTTCTCACTTTGTAGATCACCTTTTCAACTCCAGAATTATTGCTGGTTCTGCTTTAGAACCTTCATTTTGAACCCTCATTTTAGAACCCTCAACCATGATTATGTTGTATTTAGATTTGGAGATCATTTACAATTGCCATTTTAACTTTCCTACTAGTTCCAAAATTGTAGAATTTTGATTGTTTCTGCCAACTGTCTTTCCCTGAGTCATGGCTGACATCTGACTTCAACCTCTATGTCCATTACTTTTTGCTTGGGCATAGCCCAGGTACTGTTAGCTGTTGAGTGTCTGCATGTCATCTTCCCTCAGCGCCAAGTTCTCCTCTGACCAGATGATTGTGAACTTTTAAGTTGATGTCACTCTTTGAACACATTTTCAAACTCTTGTGGGCAGGTCTGTAGTACCGTGGCTAGTGCCTATTCATCCTCCCAGAGCACTTGCTTTTCCTGGTCCCTTCATATGCCTAGTTTTTAGCTGAGTCTCTCTACCCTGGTCATCAAGACTCAGAAGTCTCTGGCCCTATGGGAGCCTCTGTCCTGCTTGGCCCTCAACTCCCACCCTTTCCCTGCCACCTGAGGCTTACTGTGTCCCTGAAATCAGGGTCAGCCTGAAATCCAAAGGTGCCCATTCATCTGGCTTTTCCTGGCTCCTGGCTACACACCAGCTTTCAATTCCTCAGTCTTGGTGTCCTCTGCCCTGCTGGGCTTCTCTCCTCATATCTGCTCTAGGAAACAATGGCAGAGAAGGATATGGTGTCATAGGACTCACTGTTTTCCTGTGTGTGGTCCATAACAAGCTGTTTCCATTGGCTGTGGAGGTTCTGTCTCCTGGCTCTGACCCTAACCATGACTGTTCTAGTTTCCTTTCTGTTACTGTGATAAACACACTCAATTTAGGAGAAGAAAGGGTTTATTTTGTTTCACACTTTCAGGTCATAATTCATCACAAAAGGAAGTTAAGGTAGAAACTTGAAGGCCAGCCTGATTGCTAGTTTACCTCTGAGCAAGAAACTCACTCATAGCCAAGGGAACAGCAGAAACCATGGAAGAATGCTGCTTTCTGGCTTGCTCATTGGCTCATGTTAGCTTTCTTATACAGCTTAGGACTATCTCCCCAGGGAATGGTATTGCCCATAGTGAGCTGAGCCCTCCTGCATCCATTAACAATCAAAACAATCCCTCACAGACATATGTGCAAGTCAGTATGACCTGGGAAATCTCTCAATTGAGACTCCCTTCTCAGATGAATTTAGCCTATGTGCAGTTGGCAATTAATGCTAACCAAGATAATAAACCTTTGTCTAGGATGGAGCAGAAGTCACAGGTGCAGTGTTAGAGCTTAGGCTGGTCACCTCCTTCCTAGGAAACCTCAGGTTGGGCCCCTGGGGTGCTCTGGGGGACCTGCTGCCTGGGGAAGGCAGGCAGTTTACTTATGATGGTTCCTCTTGTGTATGAACTGCTAGGAAATTGTGCATTTCTCAGATGGGCTCTGCTGTGGGGAGGGGAAAACACACACCTGGGCATAGGATCCTATAAAATGATGTTCCAGTGAAGCAGGCCACTGGGAAACTGAGCGAATGGGAATGAGGCTGCCCCTTGAGGTCTCTTTCCCATCCTTTCCCTCAATGTACTGGAGTTTAAGGGTGACAGAGTGGAAGTGAGCAGACAGGGAATCATGTTGTACAGGTCAGTATATGGGTGGAAGCAGCCTAGCGTTTAGTCCTGATAACTTTTTTTTT